>NC_090445.1:1421407317-1421710008 GCF_031143425.1 Pleurodeles waltl
CAAGTTCACAACACCCTATCATCCACAAACAAATGGACTGCTGGAGAGATTTAATAAAACTCTCAAAGGCATGATTATGGGACTCCCTGAAAAACTCCGCAGGAGATGGGATATCCTTCTACCATGCCTCCTTTTTGCCTACAGGGAGGTACTCCAGAAAGGAGTGGGCTTCAGCCCCTTTGAACTTCTTTTTGGACACCCTGTTAGGGGTCCACTCACACTTGTAAAGGAGGGTTGGGAACAACCTTTAAAAGCTCCTAAGCAGGATATTGTGGATTATGTACTTGGCCTCAGATCAAGGATGGCTGAGTACATGAAAAAGGCCAGTAAAAACCTTCAGGCCAGCCAAGAGCTCCAGAAGCAATGGCATGATCAGAAGGCTGTTTTGGTTCAGTACCAACCAGGGCAGAAAGTGTGGGTCTTGGAGCCTGTGGCCCCAAGAGCACTCCAAGATAAATGGAGTGGACCCCACACAATTGTTGAAAAGAAGGGTGAAGTCACCTACTTGGTTGACTTAGGCACTGCCAGGAGTCCCCTTAGGGTGCTCCATGTCAACCGCCTGAAACCCTACTATGACAGGGCTGATCTCACCCTGCTCATGGCAACTGATGAGGGACAGGAAGAAGACAGTGATCCTCTGCCTGATCTCTTCTCTTCCACAGAACAAGATGCTCTTGTGGAAGGTGTAGTTTTGGCTGATTGTCTTACTGCTGAGCAGAAAGATAATTGCATAAATCTCCTAGGACAATTTTCAGAACTCTTCTCCATTGTGCCAGGCACCACTTCTTGGTGTGAGCACACTATAGATACTAGAGACAGTTTACCTGTCAAAAGTAAGATCTATAGGCAGCCTGACCATGTCAGGGACTGCATAAAGCAAGAAGTTCAGAAAATGTTGGAACTAGGAGTGGTTGAGCACTCTGACAGTCCATGGGCTTCTCCTGTGGTACTGGTACCAAAACCCAATTCTAAAGATGGAAAGAAGGAAATGAGGTTTTGTGTAGACTATAGAGGTCTCAACTTGGTAACCAAAACTGATGCTCACCCTATACCCAGGGCAGATGAGCTTATAGATACACTGGCATCTGCCAAGTATCTAAGCACTTTTGATTTGACTGCAGGGTATTGGCAGATCAAATTGTCAGAAGATGCTAAACCTAAGACTGCATTTTCTACCATTGGAGGACATTACCAGTTTACTGTAATGCCTTTTGGTTTGAAAAATGCACCTGCCACTTTTCAGAGGTTGGTGAACACAGTCCTGCAAGGGCTGGAAGCTTTCAGTGCAGCATATTTGGACGATATAGCTGTCTTTAGCTCCAGCTGGGATGATCACCTGGTCCACCTATGGAAAGTTTTGGAGGCTCTGCAAAAAGCAGGCCTCACTATCAAGGCTTCAAAGTGCCAGATAGGGCAGGGTAAGGTGGTTTATCTGGGACACCTTGTTGGTGGGGAACAGATTGCACCACTTCAGGGGAAAATCCAAACTATTATTGATTGGGTTCCCCCTACCACTCAGACTCAGGTGAGAGCCTTCCTAGGCCTCACTGGGTATTACAGGAGGTTCATTAAGAACTATGGCTCCATTGCAGCCCCTCTTAATGACCTCACATCTAAGAAAATGCCTAAAAAGGTATTGTGGACAGCAAGCTGTCAGAAAGCTTTTGAGGAGCTGAAGCAGGCCATGTGCTCTGCACCTGTCCTGAAAAGCCCTTGTTACTCTAAAAAATTCTATGTCCAAACTGATGCATCTGAATTAGGAGTAGGGGCAGTCCTATCACAACTTAATTCTGAAGGCCAGGATCAAGCGGTTGCTTTTATTAGTAGGAGGTTGACCCCTAGAGAAAAGCGTTGGTCTGCCATTGAGAGGGAGGCCTTTGCTGTGGTCTGGGCTCTGAAGAAGTTGAGGCCATACCTGTTTGGCACTCACTTCATTGTTCAGACAGACCACAAACCTCTACTTTGGCTAAAACAAATGAAAGGTGAAAATCCTAAATTGTTGAGGTGGTCCATATCCCTACAGGGAATGGACTATACAGTGGAACATAGACCTGGGAGTAGCCACTCCAATGCAGATGGACTCTCCAGATATTTCCACTTAGACAATGAAGACTCATCAGGTAATGGCTAGTCTTATTGTCCTTCGTTTGGGGGGGGGTTGTGTAGGAAAGTACCATCTTGCCTGGCATGTTACCCCCATTTTTCACTGTATATATGTTGTTTTAGTTGTATGTGTCACTGGGACCCTGGTAACCCAGGGCCCCAGTGCTCATAAGTGTGCCTGAATGTGTTACCTGTGTAGTGACTAACTGTCTCACTGAGGCTCTGCTAATCAGAACCTCAGTGGTTATGCTCTCTCATTACTTTTAAATTGTCACTAACAGTCTAGTGACCAATTTTACCAATTTACATTGGCTTACTGGAACACCCTTATAATTCCCTAGTATATGGTACTGAGGTACCCAGGGTATTGGGGTTCCAGGAGATCCCTATGGGCTGCAGCATTTCTTTTGCCACCCATAGGGAGCTCTGACAATTCTTACACAGGCCTGCCACTGCAGCCTGAGTGAAATAACGTCCACGTTATTTCACAGCCATTTTACACTGCACTTAAGTAACTTATAAGTCACCTATATGTCTAACCTTTACCTGGTAAAGGTTAGGTGCAAAGTTACTTAGTGTGAGGGCACCCTGGCACTAGCCAAGGTGCCCCCACATTGTTCAGAGCCAATTCCCTGAACTTTGTGAGTGCGGGGACACCATTACACGTGTGCACTACATATAGGTCACTACCTATATGTAGCTTCACAATGGTAACTCCGAATATGGCCATGTAACATGTCTAAGATCATGGAATTGCCCCCTCTATGCCATCCTGGCATTGTTGGCACAATTCCATGATCCCAGTGGTCTGTAGCACAGACCCTGGTACTGCCAAACTGCCCTTCCTGGGGTTTCACTGCAGCTGCTGCTGCTGCCAACCCCTCAGACAGGCATCTGCCCTCCTGGGGTCCAGCCAGGCCTGGCCCAGGATGGCAGAACAAAGAACTTCCTCTGAGAGAGGGTGTGACACCCTCTCCCTTTGGAAAATGGTGTGAAGGCAGGGGAGGAGTAGCCTCCCCCAGCCTCTGGAAATGCTTTGTTGGGCACAGAGGTGCCGAATTCTGCATAAGCCAGTCTACACCGGTTCAGGGACCCCTTAGCCCCTGCTCTGGCGCGAAACTGGACAAAGGAAAGGGGAGTGACCACTCCCCTGACCTGCACCTCCCCTGGGAGGTGTCCAGAGCTCCTCCAGTGTGCTCCAGACCTCTGCCATCTTGGAAACAGAGGTGCTGCTGGCACACTGGACTGCTCTGAGTGGCCAGTGCCACCAGGTGACGTCAGAGACTCCTGCTGATAGGCTCCTTCAGGTGTTAGTAGCCTATCCTCTCTCCTAGGTAGCCAAACCCTCTTTTCTGGCTATTTAGGGTCTCTGTCTCTGGGGAAACTTTAGATAACGAATGCATGAGCTCAGCCGAGTTCCTCTGCATCTCCCTCTTCACCTTCTGATAAGGAATCGACCGCTGACCGCGCTGGAAGCCTGCAAACCTGCAACATAGTAGCAAAGACGACTACTGCAACTCTGTAACGCTGATCCTGCCGCCTTCTCGACTGTTTTCCTGCTTGTGCATGCTGTGGGGGTAGTCTGCCTCCTCTCTGCACCAGAAGCTCCGAAGAAATCTCCCGAGGGTCGACGGAATCTTCCCCCTGCAACCGCAGGCACCAAAAAGCTGCATTACCGGTCCCTTGGGTCTCCTCTCAGCACGACGAGCGAGGTCCCTCGAATCCAGCGACGCTGTCCAAGTGACCCCCACAGTCCAGTGACTCTTCAGCCCAAGTTTGGTGGAGGTAAGTCCTTGCCTCACCTCGCTGGGCTGCATTGCTGGGAACCGCAACTTTGCAGCTACTCCGGCCCCTGTGCACTTCCGGCGGAAATCCTTTGTGCACAGCCAAGCCTGGGTCCACGGCACTCTAACCTGCATTGCACGACTTTCTAAGTGGGTCCCCGGCGACGTGGGACTCCTTTGTGCAACTTCGGCGAGCACCGTTTCACGCATCCTCATAGTGCCTGTTTCTGGCACTTCTCCGGGTGCTACCTGCTTCAGTGAGGGCTCTTTGTCTTGCTCGACGTCCTCTCTCTCTGCAGGTCCAGTTTGCGACCTCCTGGTCCCTCCTGGGCCCCAGCAGCGTCCAAAAACGCCAAACGCACGATTTGCGTGTAGCAAGGCTTGTTGGCGTCCTTCCGGCGGGACAACACTTCTGCACGACTCTCCAAGGCGAGAGGGATCCGTCCACCAAAGGGGAAGTCTCTAGCCCTTTTCGTTCCTGCAGAAACCTCAGCTTCTTCTGTCCAGTCGAAGCTTCTTTGCACCCACAGCTGGCATTTCCTGGGCATCTGCCCATCTCCGACTTGCTTGTGACTTTTGGACTTGGTCCCCTTGTTCCACAGGTACCCTAGATTGGAAATCCACAGTTGTTGCATTGCTGGTTTGTGTCTTTCCTGCATTATTCCTCTAACACGACTCTTTTGTCCTTAGGGGAACTTTAGTGCACTTTGCACTCACTTTTCAGGGTCTTGGGGAGGGTTATTTTTCTAACTCTCACTATTTTCTAATAGTCCCAGCGACCCTCTAAAAGGTCCCATAGGTTTGGGGTCCATTCGTGGTTCGCATTCCACTTCTGGAGTATATGGTTTGTGTTGCCCCTATCCCTATGTTTCCCCATTGCATCCTATTGTAACTATACATTGTTTGCACTGTTTTCTAAGACTATACTGCATATTTTTGCTATTGTGTATATATATCTTGTGTATATTTCCTATCCTCTCACTGAGGGTACACTCTAAGATACTTTGGCATATTGTCATAAAAATAAAGTACCTTTATTTTTTGTATAACTGTGTATTGTGTTTTCTTATGATATTGTGCATATGACACTAAGTGGTACTGTAGTAGCTTCACACGTCTCCTAGTTCAGCCTAAGCTGCTCTGCTAAGCTACCATTATCTATCAGCCTAAGCTGCTAGACACCCTATACACTAATAAGGGATAACTGGGCCTGGTGCAAGGTGCAAGTACCCCTTGGTACTCACTACAAGCCAGTCCAGCCTCCTACAGCAAAGTAGCGTTATATTTACTTCCTTCAACTATCCTCTATTAGTTGATGAACTTTTCACTGCAATACCTTCATTTTCCCATACAGATTCACCTACATGCAACCATGGGTCTATCTTAAGCATTTTATGAGCTAATAATCAGCTTTGTATTGTCCCTTGTAGAACTGGGTTATTGAATATTCATGCAAGTGTTTATGGGTGTATTTGCCATCAAAAACATTCTCACGCTTCAGCATTCCTTCTTCCAACCTGACCCAGATATGTGGATCAGGTTGTTTAAATTCCAAGTATGTTAATTCAGATATGTGATGGTCTAAGTTGTATAATTCGAATCGTGGTAGGAATAGGTCTCCAGATACTATGTGTGCGTACAGTTTATCAATTTTAAGCCAGGATTGTTGTGCACCCTGTATAAAAAATACTTTATTTCTGCATTCACCTAAACTTGCACTTCCTACAGAATATCAAGGGTACCGCATCAAGCACAGAATTGTACAGTGGAGCAACCACCATTTTAGTGGATTGCACTCTGCCCCCAGTGATAGATTTAGGGCCTGATTATGATCTTGGCGGATGAAATACTCCATCACAACCGTGACTGATATTTTGTCTGCCGTATTATGATCTCTATAGGCTATAATAGAATTGTAATATGGCAGATGTGATACCCGTCACATTTGTGATGGAGTAACCCCATCCACTAAGATCGTAATCAGGCCCTCAGTTGTGAACTTTTTTCAAAATCATATTGTGTCTTGACTACCTAAGGGTTGATATTATCTTTGACCATACCAGACAGTCTTCTATTTAATAAGATCCTCAAGTATTTCATCTTTTGAGTCATCTATCTTATAGGCAATCCTGTCACTCTGGCTCGTGTAATCGACCAGGACATTAGCAGAACCTTGTACTTGTCCCCTTCACATGATACCCTGGAGTAGAGGAGAATAAATCAAAGACATCAAGCCTGGAATGGTATTGTCTGGATTTGTGACAGTCATGAGAATATTGCCTGCCTTTATAGAGCCTTCAGTAGTTTGTATGCCTTTAATCTCTTCTGTAGTACTTTTAGCTATAGCAAGAGTTCCATAGCTATCAAAAGTAAGAGCAGAGAAGAGAGGGCAGCCCTAACTTGTGTCGAGCTTGATATTGATAAAGTGTGATAGAAAACCTCCATATTGGATACGTACAGTGGTGTTAAAATACAAACATTTACCCTTCAAAGCAAAGTCTGATCCCAGGCCTAATCTATCTATTGTTCTGACAAAGTATTCCCACTCCACTCTACTCTATCAAAAGCTTTTTCTTCATCGAGGGAGATGGCAAGTACCCCTGCATCACTGCCTTTGAAAAGCCACAGTAAATGTGAGATCATCTGTACATGATTTCTTGAAGATCTTCCTGTCACAAACCCTACTTGTGATTGGTGTATTATAGATGGTATAACCTTACAGAGAATATTAAGATATTTTATGATCTACATTCAAGAGTGAAATTGGCCAATGCCTCTAGCATGAGTCCTTCCTTTCTTTGGACAAAAGAGAATAATAGCAGCATTAGATATATGTCCAATTGACCCAATTTGTTCCACTTCTTTCAATGACTCTAGGAGCATTGGGGCTACTTGGGTCTTATATGTTTTATAGATTTCACCTTGTAATCGACCTCCCCTGTGGATTTACACATAGATGGCAATTGTAAGGCTTCTTCTATCTCCTTTAAAGTTGCACTGCCTGTAAGAAGGGTCTGGCATCATCACTCAGATGAGCTAGTCTGTGCTTGCCCATAAAGCGTGCCTCTTTCTATACCTCAGGGTGTATCATAAAATTCTTTATAAAACAGGGCAAATGTGTTGGTGATATCTTCTGGATGTAGCAGTACTTCTCTCCTCTTGTATGTGACTGCTGTATGACAAGTTGTCCATCCCACTGTTTCAACTGGAATGCCAGAATCCTACAAACCTCCTCACCCCTCTCACAGTGTCTATGCTGTAGTTTAGTATAAAAAACACAACAATTAGCTCCGTCGGAGTTTGATAGATATACTCTTAAACAGTGCTTAGTAACTGCATATACACAGTATGATTCCCACATATATCAGAACATTGAATGCCAAAAAACAACACAAAAAACACACAAGTCTGATTACCAACACTGGGTATATTCAAATAGTTTGCAATAAAAAAAGTTCAAAACATTTATAGATTGATAAATTAGTCAGTATTCATATGGGTT
Organism: Pleurodeles waltl; assembly: GCF_031143425.1. Classification (NCBI taxonomy): domain Eukaryota; kingdom Metazoa; phylum Chordata; class Amphibia; order Caudata; family Salamandridae; genus Pleurodeles; species Pleurodeles waltl. The sequence continues at coordinate 1,421,414,707 of NC_090445.1, forward strand.
ACTATGTAAGTGCAAAGTGAAAGTGCTTCTGCAGTGCATCAAGTGAACAAAGCATGTAAACAACTAATAAATAAACAAGGACAAAAGTGGTCATCACAATGTCAGTAACATACACCCAGTTTGTTTTTCCTGTCCGAAATGCTTGAATTATAGTTTCCAAGGACAATGGGAAATTACTTTACTGTCTTATGGCTGGCCACTTTTTGATAGATAAAGGCAATATAATCCCATTGTCGACATTTCGACCCTCAAAGCTTGTGCTGCGTTGTTTAACATCCTAATGGATCTTCATCAACACTGGGAGACGAAGCAACCTAGAGTCAAATGTGTGACAGATATCTAAAGTTATGCCCTACGAATATATGGGGTCACAGGCAGAGGGCGGAGTAGCTCGCCTCACCTAGACATAGCGTCCTCTGAATATGGTGACTCCTGGCATCTGATAAGCCGCACATTTTTATAAGATGAATGCATTATTCAGTCTCCTTGATTCTAAAAAACGGCCTTGAGCTCCATAAAGAATGTAGTTTTATTAGAGTATATCTATCAGACTCTGACAGAACTTTTATTTTATATTAACTAATGCTCTGTTTCAGAGGAGACATACAGGATTACCCCATTGCAGCTTAATGGATGCTGTAGTTGAAGCAGTACCTTCTCAGTTGCTGTAGTTTACAAGGCTTTAAGGGCTAACTTATTCACCATCAAATTGCATCCGATGTCTTCTGCGGGATGTTTACTAAATCCAGTAAAGGGCAGTGTCTTTTGTTCCTGTGTGTTTTTTTGTGTTGCAATAGCTGCCTTAAGTTTGATTGCAGAGTGTCTCCCCTTGTGGTCACTTTTCTTTACGCCCATAGCAACTAAGAAGAGGTATTGGGGGTAGTATATTCCTCTATAAGAACTCATATATGTGAATCCAAAGTTCTTTTTCCTTGGGTTGTCTGTACGGGTTAAGCCTCATACTTCATTAGGACGGAGATGGAACCTCAATGCACAGGAGGGCTTCTAATAATACTGGGGGATGATCGGATACAGTATTGGGGACGATGTCTATATTTCACAATTTGGAATAGAATGGTTCTGCCTTCCAAAAGTCCTGTGAACCTGAATCAGGATCATAAATTCTGTCCTGTGGTTGCATCAACCATAGCATGGGCTATATCTTCCAAAATCGACCTGTCAACGTCAATATTTCTGTCTGGGGTTGGGGAGAGGGGGGCAAAGCTTTATACTAAATAATCCATAGCTAGGTTCCAGTCCCCACCCAAGATGAATCCCTTCTTACTATATTCTGTCAAAACACAGGAAAGTCTAATGAAAAGTCTCTTAGGCATGTATATCAATCCCACAATAAATTTATGGTTCATCACTTTAAGTTTGGAAAAACGAATCTGCCTTCAGAGTCCGACTATGTTTTAAGCACCTTATGGGGAAGGTGTTTCCATACTGATATTGCTACTCCACATATCCAAGTTTGAAGTTGTGTGGGTTGTGTGGGGTTGCATGGGGTTGATCTTTATTGTTTAGTTGGCTGCTACTGATTACTCTTCCTATCCACTTCCTTTTTAATATATCAGCCTCTTTGTGAGTGAGGTGAGTGTCTGGAAATAGTGCTATCTCAGTATTTTTATAATTGAGATAACATAATACTTTCCTATCTTTTATATAACTAGGTAAGCCATTAGCATTCATCATTACTAACCATAGTAGGCGTGAGTGTACATTTTTTAACTTGTGGGGGGGCCATGACAATGCAAGGTGAAGTACAGAACCCTAGTCCCTATCTATGCCAGGTAACCTATATATGCTTGGTATATTGCAGTACTACTTAACCTAGTAAGTCACTAGATGTAGCGTTCCACCTACTACCTCTGTTCACTCCTATCACCTTTTAGGTTGACACCAACTTCTAAACTGTAATGTGCGGCTTGTCCTGTTTCAGCTGATCCCAAAGAGGATAGACACACCAATTGCACAATTGGTCCAGTTATTTACCATGATAATGCAATAAGAATTTCAGTTTGATCATCTTCTTCTAAAACCCACCGTTAACTTCGCCCTCTTCCATGTATACTAGCTGAAGTAGGTATTCACCCTCTGAATTTCAGAACTTGGTGGGGGGGGCTTTAAAATACACAGTGATCTAAAAAAGCATAAGGATGGCATTCTACAATGGTGTTCTATAGAACAAACCCCTTACCTCTTACTCTTACCTTTTACTCTTACTCTTACCTTACCTTATCTTACTTTTATCTCTCACTCTTACCTCTTACCACCCACACACTGACAACATTGTAACTTCTCTCAGTCCTGAGGTTTGTCCATAAGGGGACAGTGGGATTGATCACTGTTTTGCTTCAGAGTTCCCATAATTTTAATGAGACTTTTCGGTTTCTGATCAGACTACCTATATGAAATACAATGACCCATGATCCCTCTTTTTAGTCTGTTGACATCATCATGTTCTGGAGAATCTGGTTGAGTTGCACCAGTGTTCTCAGTTACAGTGGGAAAGTCATCCATTGAGACCACATTTACGTGGTCCGGAAAGGTACCATGCTCCTCCGTCTCTAAAATTCCAATGTTTTTGCTTCAACAGTAGCAATCATTATTGCCGGAACATATATGCTGTTCCTTTAACAACATTTAGCCCAAAGAGCTAGGAACTGTTTTCTTTTTACAGTTGTATCACGTGAGAAATATGTGGTTATTCATGTGATAATTCCCTCTGTATTGACGGGGCCACCATGATTTTCGGTTGCCTGCAGGATTGTATAGAATTGTTGGTGGCATAGGGCATGGAACCACTGGTCTTGGCCTAACTGACCCCTCTTGTCTTTGTGTCTTATTCTATCTGCTTTTTGAAATTCCAGTGGATCTTCAAAAGTAATGTTCAAAACTTATGGCTCTAAGGGGGTGATTCTGACCGTGGCGGACGGCGGTCCCCGCCCGCCACGCGGTTCCCGCCGAAAGACCGCTCCGCGGTCAAAAGACCGCGGCAGTCATTCTGGCTTTCCCACTGGGCTGGCGGGCGACCGCCAAAAGTCCGCCCGCCAGCCCAGCGGGAAACACCCTTCCCACGAGGACGCCGGCTCAGAATTGAGCCGGCGGTGTGGGAAGGTGCGACGGGTGCAGTTGCACCCGTCGCGAATTTCAGTGTCTGCTAGGCAGACACTGAAATTCTTTTTGGGGCCCTCTTACGGGGGCCCCTGCAGTGCCCATGCCGTTGGCATGGGCACTGCAGGGGCCCCCAGGGGCCCCGCGGCACCCCCTACCGCCATCCTGTTCCCGGAGGGAGAACCGCCAGGAACTGGATGGCGGTAGGGGGTGTCAGAATCCCCATGGCGGCATGGAGGATTCTCAAGGGCAGCGGAAAGTCGGCGGGACACCGCCGACTTTCCGTTTCTGGCCGCGGCTGAACTGCCGCGGTCAGAATGCCCAGCGGTGCACCGCCAGCCTGTTGGCGGTGCTACCGCCGACCTCCGCCATGGCGGTAATTACCGCCAGGGTCAGAATGACCCCCTAAGTCTTTAGGAAAGGATATCAAATTGTCCTTCTCCATGTTTTCTGGAATTCCATACAGGTGAACATTATTGCTCCTCGATCCATCCTCCTTGAATATTATTTTCTGTCACAGCTACCAAATACCTCTTCCTCAATCAGGATGTACACTGAATTGCTGCTCCACCTCCTCTGTTTTAATTTGCACTTCCCGTTTTTGCAGTCCTTTGAGCCAAGCATTTTATGAGTTGCTGCTATGTCTGAACTCACGTTTTTCACTTCCAAAGATATATCTGATACTTTGGTATCAAAACTTCTCTCTTTGAAGTTGATGGAGGTTATGATGGAGGTTATCTCTTTGATAATTGTTTCAAGAGTAGTTTGGGATATTTCTGAAGAAGTGGCAGTAGTTGTTTGCTGCCTGCCAGGGTTTCTGAAAAGAGGAGCTGCTTGCAGGGCTTGGATGACTTAAAGAGTGTTCAAAAAAAGAGGAGAAAAAGAAAAGAAAAGATAGAGTCTTGACTTCTTTAAAGTTCCTTGTTAATCTTTGTGATAGTGTGTAAGGCCAATCTAAACTACATTCACACAGTGCTGCCCAGTAACTGAATCCTTCTTTGTGCACCACGATCCACTGACCAATATTGCAAAACCTCCAGTACATCTTCTGTTCACCTGTCGGAAGCAAAATCAACCATCAGGAGTACTTATCTCGTTGCCACCTCTTGTTTCTCAAATTTCATTTTCATCTTGTTAGTCCCTGGCCATGACACATCCCAAGATGTCTCACCCTGTTATTATCAGGGCTGTTTGAGGAGAGAGCTCTCCTGCACTTCTGCGGTGCTGTCCTGTCACCATTACAGGAGTCCATTCCATGTGGCCCACTGGGAGGCCAGCACATCTTTAGGCTAATCTGGGTTGCAGGTGTCTGGAGGCTGAGAGTCAGGTGTGAGGAGCTTCAATTTGTGGCATCAGTTTGCATGGTTCACTGCTCTTTCTTCTCGCACTGTGTCACTGCTGCTACTATTGTGCCAGGCTCTTTGGTTGCGCTACTACTCTCCAGAGTTTAGACAGAGCTAAAAAATTGCTCATTGGGGCAAATGTGCATTCCAGTCTCTGCTGAGCCCATAAGAAATCTGCCCTGGCCCTTCTGCCCCAGCCTTGTAGGCCTCTACATCAGTCGCAGCAATTAAATAAGTCATCTTGGTTTGGAGGAAGCTTCACCCATCAATAGTATATTTAAAGTTTTCATAGTCTGTGAAAATCGTATAGTCTATGACATTTTTCACACTATTTTATGTGATCTACAGTGTTATTTTTTTGCATATTGCATATTATTCAATGTTTATAATTTCCTAACATTTAACTCTCAATAAACCTTATTTTGAAGCAAGTGCACATTCAGACAAGGAGATGGAACTACTGAAATGATCGTGGGAAAACGTATTACAGTATACATCTATTCATTTTAAATTTGAGATCTGTTTGTAAATAGCTTTATGCTCCTCTAAATAATCTTTTGACATACATTTAAAAGGAAAATTAAAAAACCTTCAATGGGTACCAAAATATCACTTTTAAAAAAAAATAAGGAAACATTAAGCTAAAGATGAGATGATTAGCCAGAGTAAATAGGTTAGGAAAGGAGATGATTGAGTTAGGTAGGGATCATTGTCTTTAGCTATTTTTAGCCGTTTTAGCTCCTTCAAAACTATATTGCACACCGAATGACTAAAGACCCATACTGTTTCTCACATTTTAGCTGGCTGGTCATTAAAACCTTAATCATCTTTTCTTCAGCCTGCGTCACACACAAATCTGTAAATTCAGCAGTTTCGGTCCAGCTTCATCGCATTCACGAGTCCTTCACTTTTGTCTTGAACACAGAATATTACCACACTAGTTGTCCACTCCGTGGTGTTGCCACAGTAGGAAACTGGGGAATCAACTGACAGACTGATGCTGGTGTAGGGGGCACATGTTTCATTCAGCATGCCAAGCTTGTTTTATGACATGGATAAGTAGTATTTAGGTGTGAATTAAAGAAAGTGTGTTCTCATGTTGGCTTCTCAAACATTTTCCTTAACATATAAGAAAATCAGGATTGAGAAAAGTGTAAGGGTCTGATTTAAAATAGTAGTAGCAATGGACTTTGGGAAGTACTCCTAGGGAGTTATTGATCAGAATGGAGTACGGCCACTGGCTTCCCCAAAGAATCCTCTGAATCCATAATTGTCTAAGAATATGAGGGAGTCCCGTCTTCCTTGGATAATATCACTCAGTTAGATCAATCTGTTTAAGATTCCACTAGTTTTCTACCTACAAACTCAATAGCGATTTTACCATGTGCTGAAGTCTTGCAAATACTTTCTTGAATCATGGGAAGATGGAAACATGATATAGCCTTTATTAAATTGAAGCCAATCTGTAGGCTTCTTGTAAGCGATGGCAGAAAATATTGGAGGATGCATTTGGTAAGCCTGCAGTTCAGTTCTCAATTTTTAAAAACCTAAGCGATAGAGGTCAGAGTTTTTCTTAGGAGCCTGATGCTGTTGCTGACTTATTTCATGTTGCTTAGTATTGATTTCACCTCATGCCCCTTACTTCTGCCACTTTACATTTTCTGTCTCTTACTGCCTAGACATTTTTTGTCTACATCTCACTCTTGCCCATTTTTCTTTATCCATTTCAAACATTTGGTAAAGTTTCATAGTTTTCCTACATTTTTCTTCCTCCTTCCTCCCCCTTCAGCCTTTCTCCCTTTTGACTGGATCAAATTCTAATAATGAAAATTATGTCCCAATCCGTAAAAATGACAGCTGGTACCCACAACCTGCTAACACTCGCACAAATTAAGGAATGGCATGCTTAAACGATGCTTATGCTTAAAAGACCTCCCAAGCAAATTAGAAAGCATTTACCTTGTTGAAAAGAATTTCGTCAATGATATGAAAATGTAAAGACAGTATCATTATAAAAATTATCTTATCTTGCGCAAGGTCATCGTGGAAATGATACACAATTGTATCTCAAATTTTAGACAAGTGAATGCCTATTCCATCGAAATTCCCAAATGAGTGTTGCATATTAATGGCTTGTAAGGAATAAAGCTTAATGGAAATGGCTGGCAAACGTTATGCGCGTCTCCGATAAACAGGAAGTTGTACACCAGACCTTATAGCACAATTTTATAAAAATCATAGGGGCGGATTTCAGGAAAGTGGAGCTGCACCCAATGCAACATCACTTTCCTTGCTCTCCTTAGCGCCCCCTTAGTGCCACCATATGTGTGTCATATTTATAATACTGTTCACCATGGTGCAGAATAGGGGGCAATACAGTAATTGTTTTTTTTACTCTATTGATGTACTCTGCAGTAGTGGTGCCAAAATGTTGGCGCTACTCCGGCAGAGCACATAGGGGCTCATAATAAATGATGGAAGCCCCCTTTTAACACTTGCTCTGAGCAGGCGTTAAAAGTGCCAAAATAATGGCGCAAGGAAATCTCTTACATTTATTTGCACTATTTTTGTCTCACCCCAGTGCTGGAACGCTCCCATTGCATACATTATGCCTAGCGCAGGGATAATATTGCGGAAGAGGTTAGAAAGTGGCACAATGCAAGCATTGCGACACTTTGTAAATATGGCGTAGTGTTTTAGGCCTTCCAACGTCACATTAGCATTAAAAAAATGACACTTATGTGGCGTTGGAATGTCGAAAGGCCCTCTTAAATCTGTGCCCTAGTGCGAGAAAGGTCCAAATTTGCTTGTTTTTAATTCTGCAATTTTCATGCCAGATCGTTTCTCTGTTTGCATAGAGCAGTGCTGAAGAATTTATGCTGCCATTTTACTGAATTTGTTTTCCGAATGGATTGAGGAAGTTTAGAGAATGAATTACAAAGTTCAAAAATATATTATTTAAGTTTTTGGATTTGGGTAACTCCTGAAGACAGCAATCATTACTAAAAAAACTAATGTAACTGTTATTGATGTGCTGTAGCTAGGTATTTGACCGATAGTAGCAATACGGCAGTGATGCGAGGAAAATCACATTTAAGACATTTAATTAGCTGGAATGGCTTTTTGTTGTTGTTTTTAGTTTTATGTGCAAAAGGCCTGCAAGTGCTTGCAAACGCTTGCAAATAAATGAGAGGCTTTATATGTGGCAAGTCACCGCTGAATAATTAAACACCAACGCTGTGGCTAATTTGTTTTACTTTTCGTAAACTGAAGGGTCAGCACATGGTGTACACTTCCTTGTAATATACGTTTCAGATGTTAGTGGAGTAATTCAACTTGGTTGCAGGCTTGTATTACTGTATATACTAGGCAGAATTGGATGATAGATAGATAAAGTATAATGCATTTTTATCGTTTTTATATTTTTGGTATTTCTATCCGTATATATTTTTTTGCAAATTTTATCTGTGCTCTTCTACTTTTATTTTGGCTTTTGTGAGAAAAAAAATGAATCTGATGCCAGTGTATTTGCAAAGTCACTTAACCAATAAATGTACTCTCATAAATGATTGCCTTCTGGTTTCAATGATATGAGTACTCTCAGACAATAACCCACCAGGCTCATGTGAAAACATACACGATTTAGTATCAACTCAGTTCACATCTACAGCTGTTTAAGCTTTTTTAGGAAACGTTCTCTCTTTTCTAACTCTCTTACTGTCAATTCACATAGGTATTGGCCTGACAATTATGACTGATGGCATTTAGAATAACTCCAAAAGTAAACCTAGTTTACTGTTTGTATTCATATTTAACAATAATTACAAAGTTGTTTTATCTCTGTATTTATCTGTAACAATCAGTAAAAATGCTTTAAATATAATTAACAAGGCTTAACAATAAAATATTATCCTTTTTGCAGATGTAAAGGGTCTGTATCAGTTCTGAGATTAATTGAACATTTCTGCGTGGCCGGAGTTAAAGAACATTTGAAAAGTTGATCTATGATAGAGAAAGTACTATTCAGGCCAGACTACTCACCCGATGGACTTTGGTGATAGTTTTCTGAAGCACGGCTACAACATGCTTTTTTGGGGTTTGAGCAGTTTGCTCCTAGGAACTGCTGGCTAAGCATCGCAGAAACGTACCCAGATTGCTAATTAAACAGATACACTGGCATTTTGCCGTAATGGGAAAGTGGTATGAGTTGCATTTTAAAGAAATGTCTTTAATGTTTTTCTTGCTAATAATTTAAATTAATGTAATGCTTTAAGACAAAAACTTGCTCTCCTGAAAATTGCAATTGTGTCTAACAGATGAACTGAGAAATATACAGCGACAAAGCTCCTCAGGCAATGTAAGTGCAGAAAAGGGAAGGGTTAGTTAAGTCACTGTGCAATTATATATATATATGTTTTAGAATCAATTTAACATTTTACTTTTTTTTATTAACCAGCAATAACATTTCGCCTTACCTTAGATGATTTACCCAACCATCAAATTCTCCCTCTTTGAAGATTCTGATACTTACAGCTTTCATTTGCTTCCAATTGCCTGGCATTGAAAACTTGTACTGATGGATTTGCGAGTAGGAGCTGATATAAAGGGTATTGTTGGTTTGAGAATGTTCTGGCAATAACACCTAGAGATGCACCATGTCTGTTGAATGTTATTGTTCCAGTGTGTAGCAGCGTGTACCAACCATGGTCTGAGTACTCTGTTGCCGTGGTGTTGAGTATGATCGTGCTGAGTGTCTGTTACCATGTGGTGTACTTACATAGATGCTGTGGTTTGGTTTCAGTAACTTATGAGAGTTTTTTTTTTCCCTGCTTCCCTTTCTATAAACTGATATTTCAACTGATATCTGTAGAGAGTGTCAATGTGGTTTGCATCTCCTGAGAAAGATTAACTACCAATGGATGTTTTGTGAAAGCATGGACTATTCAGTAGTTCTGCTCGTGAATATATTGGTGCACTTTGGTAGGTGCGTCACATGTTCATTTTGGGGAACATTCTAACCTGTGTTTGTGCAAAATGTTGTCTACACTAAATAAATCTTTGAAAGAGATAGGCATTCAGTGTAGAGAGAGAAAGAATTAGAAGGCTCCTTTTCTTCGACTGAGGTGAAAACAAATATCTGTGGTGGTGAATATCTGTTGACATCTTCTTTATAGTTTTAAAGGTAGGTTTTGGATAAGGTGTCTGCACAATGTAAGTTTGACATGGCTATTGATAGCATAGCTGTTACTATTTGTGTGAAAGTTAGGTAGGGAAAGAGTTGTTGTAGGCTTTAGAAGTGAAGGAATCATGCTTTATTTGAGGAACATTATATGGTGTGGTTGGGCGACCTCATGGTGGAATACACTCACAAAAGCATCTTGTGTCCAGTCATGCTCATTTTCTAAACCCTAGCTCAACCCTAGGTAGCTATGATTTTGAGCAGTCAGGTTTAAATAAAGGAACAAGTATAAGAAGTAGCAAAATAATGAAGCAGAAAGTCACACAACATGAAAGAAATCCAAAATCAATTTAGATTTTATTTTTATGAATTTTTAGACACCTAAACAATTGAAGTCCACCAGCGGGTTCTGTAGATACAGAACATAGATCTCAGCTTTCCACTGGAAAATATGAGCAAGCATTTGTAACAGCAACTTTGTAAATTTTTTAAAAACTTGTGTTCAGCTTCTCCAGGCCACTTTAAGCAACTGAATCTGACAGGGGAAAAGTCAGGGGGGCCAATGAGGAGTACCAGGACAGTTACCTTGACACCAAAGCAGTCTCAGGTCCAATTTAGGTGCTATAAGCAAATCACCATGTAGTTAAATGAAGAAGTTCCAGTGTAATGGATACAGGATGCTGAAGATGCTGTAGGATGCTTCGGATGCTGTGCAGTCAATGTTATGTCTTCCTGTGTCTACTCCTTGGCCTGTGGTCCTGAAGGGGTGACTTTGGCCACAGGAGTCAATGTTCCTCAAAGTCCCCTTTGGTCCAGCAAAGATCTGGTTGCCTCTGGCCTGCTGGTCTCTGGTCACATCGAAACTAGAGGTTCCTTTAGTGAAAGCTAGTGTCTATCTTTGGCAACCAAACTGCCCTCTGACAACTCTCCAAGGTCCATCAGACTTGGGTGCAACTTTGCATTGGGACTTGGTGGTTTGGGCTGCAAGTTGGTGGTCAGTGGCAATAATGCAATTGTGGTTACTGACTGGCCGGAACTGGGTTCTTTAGCTTTTAGGGCCCTGGTGATGTAACAGAAAGTCAGCCATCTGTTTCTTGGAGTTCATCCCTTCTGTCTGGGCCTCCAGAGTGACAGTTCCCTGAGATAGGCACCACAGGCGCAGTCCTCTCTTTGCTAGCCTAAGGTTCAGGAAGTCCAGTCCAGTCTTTGACGCAGCCTCTCTATGCCAAGAAACAGCAGGGCGGTCCTTCATTGGTCTTCTCTCTATTGCAGTTGATATCTGAGGTCTGGGTGCCAGAGGTGCCCAGAAAGTGTCAGGGGTAGTGGTTACTAGCCATGGGCTACAAGGACACTCTCTGCCTTGTGATGACTTCCTGAAATGTGTGGCACCGAGATATCCCACTATTCTACCCACTCTCGAGATGACAGAACCTCTCTTGGTGTGTGGAGATTGGTGGCCTACTCTATAAGAGTGGCTACTTTAGGGCTACATGCCTGTGGGAAAAAATGGTTTGGCAACTGATCTCCTTCTTTGGTCCAGAACACATCCCGTTTACCTCATCAAAAGAGCAGCCTCTCTTACGTGTGTCTTTTGGGCCATCACCCTTCGTGACTTTCTGCTAGGAAGAGGTGACACCCCTTCCATTGGCAGGCTATTGTCCGTACTATTGGGAGTTGTTCACACTGCTCCCCAGTAGGGCAGAAGACTGTCTTGTGGCCTGCATCTGTGAGTCGCCACAGGAAGACTTAAGCAACAGATTAGCAACTTTCTAAAAGTTGCATTTCTTAAAAAGTTATCCTAAATTTGACTTGAGTAGCAAGTTTGGTTTAATGCAACAATCATTTTGATACCTTGAATATTATCTTTAGTAGTCCCACCCAAAGGTTAGCCTAGCTGGGTTGTCAGCATGCAACCATGTACTGGCCATGGGGCTACTCATTTTTCCACAGTAAAAATTATGAATTTGTTTTTTTTCTGTTGAGATATATACAACTACATGTCCTACTCTTTAATCTACACTGCTCTGCCTTAGGACTCCATAGGCCTGCTGTAGGGGTGACATATATATTATAGAGGTAGGTTTGGGCTTTACCATTAGCTTACATGACAAAGTTGAGTTAGCAGTTTAAAGTTGCTCTTTCAGTCCGCATAACAGACTGGGAGATGTGTTGTCACGTTGTTACAGACAGTGTGGCACAATAAGTTCTGCAGCCTGGTGAACACCTAAATCTACAGTCCACTGGTACCATATACTAGGAATTACAAGTAAGTAATGATATACCGATTTTCCGATTATGAGTAAACCAATCACACTTACAATTAGAATGGTCATAACACTGACACCAATGCCTGGTTAGCAAGTCTCAATGCACTCTCAGGGTTATAAAAACAGCAGCAGGAGTCCATAACTTTGGGGGTGATCTTGCAAAAAAGAGACACTGCCTTACACTTTACCACTGCGTAAGCTTGTGGTATGTGGATAGGCTTCCATCAATATATGCTGGATGGTATTTTACAGCATACAAATGGTCAAATTTATGGTGATCTGTGTACACTTGGGGGAATGAGGTGTATTGTTCTGTGTATTCTGGTTACAGTTACAAGTGGTTGTAACAGGAAACAGTCTTTACAACGACAGCTGAACCCCACATGCCATTGACACGCAGGCTTTACCACGCATGTGTTTTTACCACAAATGGCTTTACCTCGCAGGGTTTTACAGCAAATATGCCTTTACCACGCGTACCTTTACTACGAATTTCATTGTAAAGGCATATTTGTTGTAAAAGTTTTAGAGGTAAGTATTAAGTGTTTTTTATATATATATAAATTAGGGAAAGTTTTTTTTAGGTTTTAGGGTGGATAAGGGTATTTGGGCAGTAAGGAGATTTTAGAGTTTAGGGAGGGTTTGGGTTTTTTGGGTGGTAAAGGGTTTTTAAAGTTTAGGGTGGGCATGGCTTATTGGGTGGTAAGGGGTTTTTAGGGTGGGTAAGAGTATTTGGGTGGCAAGGGGAGCTTTAGGGTTTACAGTGGGTATTTGGGTGGTAAGAGTATATATATAAATATATATATATATATATACAGTTGCCAGTAGGTAGTTATAGTTAGGACCTAGTTTCTATAGAAAGAGCGTTTTTGTTTTGCCTATAACTTTGTCACCGCTTGACGAATCTTCACGAAATTTTCAAAACGTGTACTTTGCTAGGTTCAGCTTCTGTCTTGAAAGTTTTGGGGTGATCAGTCAAGCGTGGGTTGGGAAAAAAGGGGGGCCCAAAGCCCATTTCCCCATTCATTTTTCCATAGGACCTTTAGACATGCCCACAGCCCGTACCACTGAACGGAGTTCCATCAAATCTGTCACAAATCTAGATTCTTTTTACGCAGATCACGCTTTTTGTGATTGGGTGCGAATCTGTTCAGTAGTTTCAGAGAAATTTAAGGACACTGATATAGATATATAGGGACGCTGATCCTTTGTGGATCCTCCACTGGTTGATCCGCAAATCCACACGCCACAGGAAGAATCTGATTGGCTGATCGCAAGCTGAGAGACATGTTGCGGCCACCATTTTCTTTTCTTGGTTAACGGTCCCTGGGGCTGAAATGTGGGGAGCAGTTGAGATGATGGGGTCAGGCTACAGGTTCTCTGACCCCATGGGGTGATATAGTTGTGGTGATGGGACAAATAATGCCTTTGAAGTGCAGAAAAGTATTTCTTTTGATGCTTCCCAAGATCTGCGGATCCACCTACGGGGCCCAACATGGCCCTTGGTGTGACTCTGCAGGTGGATCTGTGGATCTCGGGAAACATAAATTTAAAGAAATTAGTACATTATAATAGAGACACTCTCACATTCAGTATTGCACACAGAGACACACTCTTACACCCAGTCTGACATGCAGGCAGACACTGTCACACCCACTCTCACACCTACAGAAATGCTGTTACATCCACTGTCCCATGTACACAGACACTCTACCACTCACTCTCACACTCAGAGAGACACTCTTATACCCACCCTCACATCCAGGCAGACACTGTTACACTCCCTCTCACACTCAGACAGAGACTCTAATGCTCAGTCTCACACTAATATAGAAACTCTCACATGTAGTCTCAAACCCAGACACACTCTCTGACTCTCACCCTCAAACCCAGACAGCTACTCTCTCACTCAGTCTGACATCCAGGCAGACACAGTTTCAAGCACTCTCACACCTACACAGACCGTCTCACACTTACTCTCACACTCAGAGAGACACTCTCACACTCATCCTCGTGTGCAGGCAGACACTGTCACACTTCCTCTCACACCCACACACAGACTTTCACGCTCATTGTCACACTAACATAGAGACTCTCAAATGTAATGTCAAACCCACAGACCCACTCTGACCCTCATCCGCACACCCAGGCAGGTACTCTCACACCCAGTCTGACATCCAGGCAGACACTGTGTTAGCCACTCTGACATCTACAGAGATACTGTGACATCCACTGTCACATGTACACAGACGCTTTCACACTCACTCTCCTACTCAGAGACACACTCTCACACCCACCCTCGCATCCAGAAAAGTGTTTTTTCCCCTTTACTTGATCCCAGGAGCCATTCACGGATCGAGCGAGATTTGAAAAAAATTGAAGTGTACAAATAGAACTATATATGTATATGAGTAATAGATTGGCTCCGAAAAGAGCCTTTGTGTTTACGATGTGTAGGCGATTACTACACATGATGGAGTATACATTTTCTCAAGTTATGCAGGAATGGTTTGTTGCCTTTCTCTGTTAGGTGAACTCCATCATTTCTGTATATACCCTTCATATCAAATCATAAGATGTTGTAGTATATAGAAATCATGTTGTGGTCCAGGAGGAATTCAGAAACAGTTTTATTGACATGTTTCCTGGATTTCTCTATCTGTATGCAGAACTGAGGTGACAGGTTCCACTTCAACCTAGGCAAATGTTTGGAATAAAAACAAGGCAGTGTGTGGGAGGAGTGTCATCTATTTCTTTCCTTAGGATTTCCAAACGAACTCCTGTGACTACACCTAGGTCATTGCCACCACATTGTACAATCATAAGGTCTACATGTTGGCAATCCTTAATGGTTTCAACCAAAGAAAGTAATTGATACCACTTTAACTCTCTCTGACCAATCCAAGTAATATCCACATTAGACAAATCTAGGTCCCAGTCAATAACACTTCTTTTTGCACTCTTTTTGTCCTAAAACACAAAGCTGTGACCCACAATCCGCACTCTAAGCATCTTGGAGATAATCTGGAGAAGCACACAGGAGATGGTCGCACCGGAATGAGGCTGGTATGAAATGAAAATCAGTTTACATGAAGGGTAGTAGGTACAGTCTGTAAGAAGTGATTCCATTGGCTGTTGTAAATATTTTTTGGAGCGAAGATAGGTAGTAAGGTTATGTGAATTGTAAATATATGTTGGATTGGGTTTAGAAAAATTGGAAAACAGTAAAAATAGCTGTGATATGTTTACTCTGGAAGATTCAACCACAACTGCTAAATGTGGCTTGAAACTAAGCATGCTGTAGTCAGAAACTGTTATGACCTTGTGACCTGGTGAAGCAGAATGTTGCAGACTGTGTAATGATGGTATCAGAGATAGAGGAGCATGAGGGGGCAGGGAATAGAAAAAATACTAGAATATCACTTTGATTTACCATATATATAGAGGCAGTAATGATTCAATATAATTATTTAATGTTATGATTTGGTTTTGTGTTCTAAAAAAGTGTTTATATGGTTGTGTTTTTTTTTGTAAGATCAAAAATAAAATTCCTGAGCTGCCTCGTGGATCTGCAGCTCCACTGCACATTTACCCAGGGGGCGCACTGCGCAATTCGGTGTATCCACGGATCCGGCTAAACTCACATTGTTTTGGCTAACTTTTCAGGAGCCCTACAAAGGGTTAAGTATATTGTATTGTATTGTAATCGTAGTTATATAGCGCTTACTATCCATGACGAGGCGTCGAAGCGTTTTTCAGTGAGTAGCACGCTACTCTGGAACCCAACAAGAATTAGTGATGGATTAGTATCGGGAAATAATGAGTACAGTTTTAGTATTATTATGAGTTAATTTGAGCCGCGGATATGAGAGTTTGTTAGTTAGATTGACTGGAGTAATGGAGGGGTGGAGGAGGAAAGAAATCCAGAAGTGTTAATTGGGAGTATATCCTTAATTTACTCAACCCAAAGGCTTGGGATGAGTAAAGGGGGGTGGAGGAGGGAAGAGTATGTGGAAGGGTTATGGAGAGCATAGTAGCAGGGTGAGATAAATGCTGGAGAATTTAGTAGGGTTGTGTGGGTGGTCACGGTAGTAGAGTGAGGTTTGGTGAGTTAGATGTGGAAGCGGAGGGAAGAGCTTAGGCAGAGTTATTTAGGAGATGAAAGTATTAGAAATGATTTGGGATGAGTCAGAGTGAGAATGGAGGATAGTTTGATAGAGACCTGACATATGATGATGGGTAGATAAGTGTGATAAGATGAGAGTAGGAATTCATAGATATCTAGTATAACAACCCACCCAGGAGCCATGCAATGACCCACGAACATGCCAAGCACAGAAACAACATATACACATACATACATATATATATATATATATATATATATATATCTCCAAACGTACAAACACAGTCCTGGTAAAGTAACGAGGCGGATTCTTAAGCGGTCCGGTGCGGGTTCCAGGAGCCCAATTTTTTTTTACTTAAGGCAATTCCTCAATCTAGAAAGGCAAACCGGACACCAAGGCCATGCAGTATTACATTTATTGACACGTTTCGGCCGTAGCCTTGCTCACAATATTGTGAGCAAGGCTACGGCCGAAACACGTCAATAAATGTAATACTGCATGGCCTTGGTGTCCGGTTTTCCTTTCTGGATTGAGGAATTGCCTTAAGTAAAAAAAAAAAATATATATATATATATATATACATATATATATATATATATATATATATATACATACACACACACATGAATACACTCACATATACACATACAATACATAATTAGAACCATGGGTAAAATATACTTAGTCAAACAGGTTTAAAGAGTGTGTGTATTTTATTGTTATGACATAGTAGTGATACATAGTTTCTAAAGAAACTATAAATAACTAGAAATATACACATAATCTGAAAAAAAATATTTATCAACATAGGCATATGCAGTTCATAGTTGTTTGAATATGGTGGTTATGAAGGAAAGAGCCAACTCTTGAGTAGTTTTCTGAAGACAAGAAAGTTATCTGTGGGTCTTATAGTTGGGGGTAATGAATTCCATAGTTTGGCTGCTTGAACGGAGAAGGATGTACCACCTATAGCCTTTTTCTTGTATGGTGGTGTTCTAAGGCGGGGTGCCAATCTTGAGCGAAGGTTTCTTTTTTGGATGTATTTGGTAATTTTTTTTCTGATAAAAAGCGGTCCTGTTCCATGTATAGCTTTGTGGGTGATACAAAGCAGCTTGAAAATGCATCTTCTGGCAACGGGTAACCAGTGTTGTGCTCTCAAGGCAGGGGAGATGTGGGCTTGCCAGTGAGAAGTTGTAGAATATTGTATTAACACGAAAGGGAGATTGTGATTGATCTACTGACTCAGTAACCTTGCAAGGAGAGTTGAAGAGGTTGCCATTACTGGTTGCCTGCTATAAGAGTGGCCTTCCATTCTTGTGGATGAGTTAAAGAGGTTTATTCAGCAAGAAGAATTCTAACTAATACTGAAACAGAAACATAGAGCACAAGAAAGAGAATCATCAGGTATTTGTGATGAAATGTACTTTATTTTATAAAGTGTTAGTATATCAATAAATTAATATTAGGTTGAGGAAAGTGAGCAGTGTGTTCACAACATAACATAAAAAGATATAAATAAAAGGTTTGTGATTCATGGAAAGGAAATTTAATATATAGGAAAGATATTTAGCTGGACGTGGATAAGGATGTTTCCAGTTTCTATCAGTATATTAAAGTGATTCCTCATGTATGCTGAAGCTAGTATGGAGAATGCACCAGTGAGTGATCTAATGGTTTAAAATGTTACATTGAGTTCTAAAAATTGAATGTGGTTGTCTGTACAGAAATCGGGATGTATAAAAGCAATGTTGAATTCATGCAGAGACAGACACTTCTTGAGAGATGATAGAGGTTATTTCACTATGAGTAAGACATTAATATGAGTGAAATATATTACTTGAAAATGTAAGAAAAGGATTGGATGAGAGGAGGTTGAATTATTTTTGGCTGTAGAAGGTGAAAGGGTCAGATATACTGTATATAGGCTGAAAAGGAGGTTGCTGTGTATATATAAGAGAAAAAAAGTGTTTTTAATTTTTGTGTTAAAAGTGCACTTGTTACGTTAAAGTATATGTATACTGTCTAATGTATACTGTTAAGGAGATAGAAAATAATACAAATATAAAGGGGGACTTGTACTCATGTAGACATATTAACAACCACTTGTATATTGATGTAGACAGAGAATTTAAGTACATGGGCTGCAGTAAGAGATGTATTTAGGATATAAGATACTGAATGCAATATGTAGTTTTGTACATTGATAATATAGATTCTTTTTTATGTAAATTGGGGTTTAAGTATGGTCTAGGGTACTAATTGTGAGCGTAGGTACACAGTTTTATTTTTAAGTACACTTTGCATTAGAACATGTGTTTCAGTATGTTTATATTGTGATGGAGATGCATGTAGACTATAGAAGACAGTGTATTTTTATGAAAAAGATGAAGCATGTTGTTCTGAGTTTTACTGGCTGAGATGAAAGGTTGTAGAGACATATACCCAGGTATAAATGCACTCTACTAGAACAAATGGTGGGGTATAAAAAAATATACAGTCAGTCTTGTATCTAGTGAAAAAGTCATAAAGTCATTTGTGTATTCAACAATGTAAATGCTAATATACCAAGCCCTACACCAGGGATCACGCTGATAGATTCAATAACACAATCAGGGATGCACTGATGTATAAACTGACACATCTAGGCACACACTGAGCTGTACACACTTTTGTACACTGTGATGTATAGACTAACATCACCAGACGCATACTAATGAGTACAGTGACACACTCTTGCATGCACTGTTGCATGCACTGACACAACCAGGTGGACACTGATTCACTGACTGAGACACCCACCACACTCAAGCACTCACTGATTCACTCAGGTTCACTGTCATTTGTACACTGAAACTTTCATTCATACAGTGAGACACCCTGGTGCACACTATTGCATACACTGACAAAATCACACAGACACTGATGTACACACTGATATATCCAAATACATACTCATACCTACACTGGCACACTTAAGCACACACTGATGCATACACTGACATAGCCAGGCAGAAACTCCTGCATACACTAAGATAGCCATGTACAAACATATGCAATCACTGATACAGCCATATAGATACTACTGCATACACTGACACACCCAAATGCAAAATCATGCATGCACTGACAAACCGAAGCCCACATGATTGTATACACTGACACACTCAGATGCACACAGATGTATAGATTAATACATCCAGAGACACATTAATATATGTACAAACACACTGAGATATACACTAATGCATGCACTGAGAGACCCAGGCAGACACTAATGCAAAAACTAATAAAGCCTGTTATGTAGTAAAGCTTTCATTCAAACAAACATGTAGACACTATCAAATACATTAAGATACTCAGGATCAGAATTACACATACGCTGACACACTCAGGGACACCGTTGTGGATATATTGAGACACCTGGACAGAAACTGATAAATAAACTTATACATGGAATGAAAGGTTATATGTGTACTCACACAGGTATAGAAATACTGATGAGAAATGAAGACTCGGACACAGCTCTTTGTTTGATTCTGTGGTGGTTCTAACAAGAACCTTTTTTTAATAGTTTTTGATAGAACAATGTTTTTCATTTTTATTTTTTCAGAAAATGTATTGGAAAATTTGTAAAACCCTAAATGCACAACTTGTGCATTAAGAAAGTACAGCAGTGTGCAATAACAGCTATTTTGAAAAAAAGCTTGTGATTTTTTTTTAACAACGGTGGGTTTTGACCTGCAAAAAGAAATAGTTGACATTTTTAACTTCAACCACAAGATTATGACAGATGCTGCAGGATGTTACCATTTGACCTAATTTGGTGCATATGGCTGGCATACTGATATTCTAAGCAGTATCTTGGCTAGATAATGATATACCAGGTTTTGTATGGAAACGTGTCAGTTCTTTTTCTCTCATCATTCGTTGGTATGCCTTTTGTGGATTGTGCACAGATGTTTTCACATATTCAACATTCTGTAACTGTATTTCTTTGATGTACCACAAGAGAGAATTGTTTAGCAGTGATTGTTTTTCACAGTTCTTGCACTGACTTTTTTTCACCACATGGAATGGTAAAAAATGTCCATAGTTCACTCTCTTTTTTTAGATGGAGAAGGCATCTGTTGAGAATCATCTTCTTCAGGAATATCTTGAGGCTGTGCAGGTGGTTGTGGAGCACTCCCTTCAACCATTCTGGAAAGTTTTGTAGCAGGAGGATCACAGCTGAGATGCTTCTCCCTCAAGAGCTAGCAAAATAATAACTGTTTTGGGGAGTGGCCTTACCCAAAGCTAGGTGTGGTTCAATAGTAACCAATGAACTACCAGATTGCTCTTCTCACATTGAGCGGCCCAGCGGTTCTGAACTGGAGTTGCAGTTCCACGAAAATTGTGTTCTATTGTAAATAAAATATGTTTGTGAGTTGTAAATATGTTCACTCTTCTGTTTATATGGGAAAGAATGGGGTAAATATTGTTTTTTTTATTTTTTTTTATTTGTCATGAATCTGCGGTTCCGAACCGCGGATTCATTCCAGTCACATGAACGAAAACCATAGAGCCTCGCCGTTCAGCTTCTTCGGAGCCACGGATGGCGCTGCGGTTCCAAAATCAAGTAAATATATATATATTAGATTCCTACTTCAAAACTGTGTAATAAATGAATAAAGTATAAAACAGCATCAGGAGCACGTTTGTAAGAAGGATTGGACCTCTTCAATTTAATTAGCAACACAGTACAGGGTTGGTGTATTTCATTGTGGCAGAGAGCTTAATGAAAGGATTCCTTACATTTTTTTCTCCAGACATCTGGGGTTAATATCTAAGTATGTCTGTGAAAAAAATTATAATTACCTAAAAAAAAAATATTATAGACAAGTAATAGTTTTAAAATACACTTAAACAAATCTTTAAAGTTCTATAAAAATGCAAAAGGTTAATCGGACATTAAAGTTAGGAAATATGATAAAAAAAAGTTTGACATTCACTGAGAAAACCAAAGGTTACATGGATGCTATAGTTAGGAAATAGAATTTAAAAACTTTTAGAAATTCACTGAAAAAAACAAAGGTTACAGGGGCGTTATACTTAGGAAATAGAATTTTAAAAAGCCTTAGAACTTCACTGAAAAAAAACAAAGGTTACATGGACGTTACAGTTAGGTTCTGAATTTACTCATACAAAACCGTAGAAATTCAGCAGTTATAGTTACCTGATCTTACTATAACCTGCGCTCCCGTAAAGCACTGCATATGACCTCACATATTACATCACTCATGACATGGTCAGTGACATCACTCATGACATCACTCATGACATCTCATATGACATCACTGATGATCACAGGGAGTAATTAAATGATAGACAACCATAACGCCATGCTATACTGTGCTGAATGTGTGTGAAATGTGGTTGTATGACAGAATATAGAGTACCCGAATATTATTGTACATTTATATTGTAAGCAAACTATTGCTTACATACATACATTTTCAGTACATGTTCTGTTTTTTAACATATATCATTTACACTCTTATAGAATGTATTTTTTTATTTTTAGACATAACATATTTGCATGCAATATAATGGTAAAACACATAGCACATATTACAAATATTACCACAAGCTTAGCTCTAAACCTACCCTAAATCTAACCCCAATTCTGACCTTAGCCCTAGTCCTGAGACTATCACTAGCCCAGAACATAATTCCAGCCCTGAAGCTAACCCTAAACTGAACCCTAACCCTAAATTTAACCCTTGCTCTGAAGCTAACTTTAACCCTAAATCTTACACTAAATTTATACCTAAAAGTAATCTTAATCCTAAACCTAAACCAAATTCCAGCCCTGAACCTAACTCTAGCTGTATCTTTTACCTTGTACATGCCTCTCTGTTCAGCTAATGATATTATTGAAGACTTTGGGCCAGATTTAAAGTTGTGTGTTACCCCATTACAGATGTGAGGAGTATCCTGTCCGCTGTATTACGATGTCCATAGAATATAATGGAGTCATAATACGATGGACAGGATATCCCTCAAGTTTGTGACGGAGTAACCCCACCCACCAAACTCAAAATCAGGCCCTTTAATATGACTAAAGCCTTGTCTTGGTGATATTTTTCCCATTATATTTGTATCATTAAAATGCTGCATTTTGGTGATACTCTGAGAAACGTTTTGTCTAATGTCTTTGAGTTAGACATATATTAATATATTATGTTATATATAATCTTTGTGTGGTTTAATTTGAGAATGACATTCAAAAACTGGCCTCCAATGGCTTCACTCACTTCGGAAATC
Source organism: Pleurodeles waltl (assembly GCF_031143425.1). Taxonomy (NCBI): domain Eukaryota; kingdom Metazoa; phylum Chordata; class Amphibia; order Caudata; family Salamandridae; genus Pleurodeles; species Pleurodeles waltl. The sequence goes on from NC_090445.1 coordinate 1,421,437,043, forward strand.
TCTAATGGGATAAGTGGACAGTCCAGCCCTGGCAGTTCTTTATGCTGGCTTCATGTTATTGAGGTCGATGGTGCAATAAGATACTACTCCGGTAAAGTTTAGCACACCACGAACTCATATAATGACATGCACAGCAGAGCGGAAATACAGAGGAGGGACACCACTTCTGTCCCTGGCAAGGAATGTAATGCCTTGGGCATTGCCATGAGGGATTAAACTTGTAGGTGGGAAGATACAGTCAACTAACAGCACATTGGTCAGCAGCAGTGGCTCTTCTTCGGGATCAAAAGGACACACAAGCTAGTGTTGCACATGGAATCAACTTTAGGAACAAAGATAACACTAATGAGCTGGGGAGGTGATGATATGAGGTTGGCACATTTTCAGGTAATAGTATCACGCGGTTACTTGGTAGAAGCTCCTGACAGATGACAGCCTTGGTATTCTCTGCAGCTCCAGGCATGAGGGATTGCAATTGAACATATATATATGTTTACAATTTTAAGAGACAACCAATATACCTACGGGTAGTAATACTGAGTGCAGAATGCTGACTGACTTTATGACCAATGCAGTATATATGAAGATGTAGATAAAACTATTCTTAAATCCATATCAGCATACTTTAAAGTATTATGTTGTCAAACATGTGGAGTGTAAAATATCAAAACTATATTTACCTATGTATACTCACCTTGATGATATTGTGGTAGTCCATATCCTGTACTCAATATTGTTGCCGGTTGACATTACAATCTTACAATTGTGGTGGAACCCTGACTGAGTTTCACCTTTTTGGAAGGCGGTGTTTCATTTTCCCATTTACAAAACATGCAGTTTGCGATAATAGGATTATAAATACAATTGTGCTATATTCAAATGTTATTTATATTTTAATCTTTGAAGCAAGGCAAGTGTTTTTGTCTGTTCTAAATCGATTCATATGGGGGTAGTTGTACGAATCCTAGTTAAGGGTGTCCATGTGTGACAGAGTCCTAATCTACTTTATGTGGAATAACATGCAGATTTTTAAAACAGTTAGCCATGCTTCATGCTTTCGGAGTCCAGGCCTTCTACACATGTGGGTTAAAACACCCTCGATCCTATGTTATAAGAATAGTGTAAGTCACTGGTTTGATCCCTGACGATATAGAGGACCAAGGTCGAAGCCCCAGCTCCTGTATAAGGTTATATACTTTTAAGTCGGTAAATAGTCTCATTAAGCATGAACCTCATAACTTATGATCTGTTCCCCTACATATATACAGCGGGGGCGGGGGGGCACAATTGGCATTGTTGTAATAACATTAGTAAACCAAAACTTTCAAAGAATGTTTCCTTAATAGATTAAAAACTGGCATGACATATTGACAGTATTTCGTAAAATGGAGAGTAAAGGGCTTAGAACATACAATGCGGTTCTCGATGGCTGGAGAACCTGGAAGCGGGCAGTCTTTTTGCAGGTGGAGGGATGTGCCTCCTGCCAGATCAGGTTTTTTTCGGCTATCGGGGTTCCAAAAGCTCTCCTGCATGAGGATGCTTCTGAAGGAGGCATTTGGGAGGAGGTGCTTATGTCTCCTCACCTGGTCTCTGACTTCTGTAAAGATGCTACAGGGGAATCTTTAGTCACTTCTGTTCTGAGGCATATATCAGGCAGGTGATTTGCTGTGCAGGAATACGAGTGAATTTCCACGGCAGAAGCAATAATTTAAGAGGGCAGATAAGGTTGAAGATTTGTTTTGATTTAAGAGCAAAAGGACCAAAATGAGAAATAGTGATGTCAGAACTCATTTGTAGCTCATTGTTAAAACAAACATTGACAAAGTAAATTGGTCTGGCTCTAACGTGCCAACAAACATAAACATAAGCATTCACTGATGTTGTTTACATTCTTTTCATGCACATATGTTGTTTATCACTTTAAAGTTGTACTATCTGCTTTGCTGGTGCTGAGAAAAGTAGCAATAGGGGCTGCTTTTTCTAAGAATGCATCGAAGGAGATAAACAACTGAATCACAATCAATGTGATGATTGAGTCTGGTTTTGAAATGTACAATAGTCTCATGCATTCAATAGAAGCATATCGTAATAGACCTAATAGCCAATAGCATGAATTGAGTGAATATTTCTCCTATGCATGGCGCCAAAGACCACTCTATGCATATTTTAAGTTGGTTAATTGGTAATAATACATTTTTTAGACAGATGTGTTGTCAAGCCAGAACTAAAACTAAATGGCTGCCATGTAGTAACATATGTGTGTGCATACGTTGATGCATGCGCTTGTGCATACACTCACATACATCATCAGGTTGGGTCTGGCCTAGCATGGTGATACATATAAGTACCTTTAGTGATGCTAGCACATCTATACATCATTGCACTGTTTATATTGCTTCCAATGCTGAACAGCATCAGCAAAAAGCACTGACAAAGCCAAAAGGCAAGACTCATTGGCATGACCCATACTTGTTTACCAAGCTAATTATAACTAACTGTTTTTATGGATATTCCTATTCCCTTAAGTATTTCATATAGATAAATTTAATGTTAAATTTAGAGAAAGCAATAAAGGTATATTCGACGACTCCATAAGGACCTGTGACCCCCGTTGCAAGCTTGGCGTTTTCTTTTTCGGTGGGGATAATAGTCAATACAAAATTACCTTGTGCTGAAATTGACGATAGGCTCTGCTCTACTTAAATTGGCAAATCTCCGCAAGTTCCGCCCTGATTCATAAATACGCCCTACTGGACCCTTCCCTACCTGAGAACGACTTCTTCAGTGAAAGGCACTTATTTGTCCCACAGCAGACATTGAATTCATTGGAATTGTTGATTATCACACGTTTCCTAACAAAAGCAGACTCGGGCCCGCATCCTGTTTTTTCAATACTGATGTCTCTAACTTGGCATAGCTTATGTTGACGCACCTGAAGGAAAGATTATATTTTATTACAAGCACGTTGTTGTAAGGAAACATGCATTTCTCTTCACATGCTCCTTTCAAAGTCCACAGTCCCATGGACAATAATAGTAAAAAACGTAGTCAATCTTGAAAAACAGTCTTTTGTAATGTTAAATACAGCAAGAAGAAATGGCAAGCAGAAGTAACTGAACAACAAACCAGAAACACATTCAAAGAAGGTCAACCACTACTGATCATTTATAAAAAAAAGAAACAAAAAATAGACACTAATAGTCCACTGTATCTGAAGCTAAAGTTGGAGTGACCTGTAAGAAGACAGGAGATTTTCCTTGAAGGGCGAGCAGTGGAACTGCTTACTCAGGCAGCATCTACGTGTAACAGCAACTTCTGTCCTTCAAAGCCAGTCCGATCTGTCGGAGAAAGCTCTCATGTTTCCTTTTATCCCATTTCACCTTTTCCCTAGTCTGCACGGCGTAGTTTTGAATACCCTATAGGCTTCTAGTAAAGATGTTAATGCATTCACCTGTTTCCATTTTACACCTCTTTCCCCAGCCCTGCCATGTGCCACGTGACTCCAGTTAGAGCAAAGCATATTAGTAATGTCCCCACACGTCCCTGCAAGTAGTGGAGATTATCACGCAAATGTGTGGCACTAGGCAGAGCTCCTGCAGCTCGCACCTTAGAGAAAGCAAAGAGTTGACTATGTGCATCAGCAATAGTGCTTGCAGGTAACTGACATGCAAGATCTTTTTAATTACAGTGCAGTAGGATGCAGGCCTGGCTCCCTCTGCCCTCTTTTGTTAGCACTGTGCTTTGGAGACTAGACTAGAGGTCCCTTCCTTTCTTGAGCATCATACTGATCACCGTTACGGGGGGGATAGGTAGAAAGCCCATGGGAGGACGTTTCTCCTCCCCTTCCCTCTGTGGGTCAGCACCTGACATCTGTCCAAGGAAGTCCAAGTCCCTGACCCGGAAAGCACAAAAAACAAATCCATCTGGAGCTATTGTGATCCTCCTCAGCACAGAAGACTAACTTCTTTTCTGGAAGAATGTAGATTTTCCTAGTCCCACGACGGAAAGTCTTAATTTTATTAAAGACGCTGAGGCGAGTATTATGCGTTTCTTTTCTTACTTTAATAAATAGCAGCAGTCAAGAAAATATACTACAATTCCCAGAAGGCAAAGGAACAACAGCCAATGGGAACAAAAACGTAGTCAAATAGTGTACACCAATCACATGAATACAATGACATCACTTGACTGCGAGCAGCCCTCTTTTATTGCGAGAGAGTCAATTAAAATTAAACAATGGAACAATGGAAAACAAAATGAGAATTGCCATAATGAAAGACAGAACATCGGAACAAAAGTTCAAAATCCAAGGTAGCCAGGACGGATTCCGGTACGTAGATCCAGCGGAAAGACCAGTTTGAAGAGAAGACCACCAAGCTAGAGGCAAAGACTTAAGTGGAAGGTTGAGTGATGGCCAGCGGTGCTGAAAAAAAGGGAGGGAAAGATAAAAACAAAGTTACTAGAAGTGGAGGGATAATACTCGCCTCCATGTCTTTAATAAAATTAAGACTTTCCGTCATGGGACTAGGAAAATCTACATTTTATGACAAGACCGGAGGCTCCTATTATGCGAGTTTAAAGCATATTAATTACATTTAAAGAGACATTATTGATAGGTTTGCAGTAAAAGACTTTAAATACATTGTCATTAGACCAGTCTGCAGATTTAAGAATATCTTCTAAACGGGAGCCCGCCCAGAACGCTTTAGAAGCCATAGCTCCTCTGGAAGAATGAGCTCCGAACATAGAAGGATCTATGCCCGCTAGAGACATCAACCATTTAACCCATCTAGCTAGAGTAGCAGCTGAAACAGGAGAGTGGGGCTTTCTAAATGAAATTAATAATTGGGAATGAGAAGAAGATCTTAAATCTGCAGTTCTTAATTCATACGCTTTTAAACATTGTCCAACACATAGTTTAGGATGGTCAGGAAATTATGGATAAAAGAATGAAGACAGATTGGTCTTGGTTCGATGAAACACTTTAAACAACACCCCGGTAGGTGTAAACTGTCGATTAGAAATGTCTAGAGCTTTAACATCTGAGAGAAGTTTTATAGAAACAAGGCACAATAACATGGTCAACTTTGCTGATAACATTTTTTACGTAAGCATGAGATTATCAGGCCATGACACTATAAATTTCAACACAATGTTAACATCCCATAATTGACTGTATTTAGGTAAAGGAGGATTGGAAAACTTTACTCCCTTTAATAAGCGGCAAACAAGAGGATGTTCTCCCACAGGTTTTCCATTGACTGGAGCATGGTTGGCAGATATGGCTGATCGATATAGGTTAATCGTACGGAAGGCTTTGCTTTTACTGGCCTCAGCCGCTAGGAAATTGATGATATAAATTAAATCCGCTGAAAAGGAATCGATGTGTTTTCCCAGACACCAGCTGTGCCAAATAGACCAGGCAGACGAATGAGCCTTTTTTGTGCCTGGGGCCCAGGACCGAGAGATGTATTGGGAAGCTTCTGTCGAAATGCTCGGGAAAGATTGAAATTGCCCGAGATTTTCCATGCAGAAAGGGTTAATAAATTGTCGAGGATGAGGTCGGCCTAGAGGGTCTAGCAGTAAATCCGGGAAGGAAGGAATCACAATCGGAAAATCTATTGAGAGTTCCAGAAGAGCCGGGAACCTGGTCTGTGATTGCCAAAAGGGAGCTATGAGAATTAAAGAGGCTTGTTGACGCCTGATATGGGCCAACGCCCTGCTGATCATAAGGAAAGGGGGAAAGGCGTAATTGAGGGAAAGGGACCAATCCTGTAAAAAGGCATCTGATGCCAAGGCCAATGGATCTGGACGCCAACTGTAGAATTGGGGAAGCTGTGAATTGAGGCGAGACGCAAAAAGATCTATTTGTAGAGGACCCCATAAGTTTTGAATGATCTGGAATATTGAAGTGTGCAGTTTCCAATCGCTTGAATCTCGAAGATGAAGGGAATGCCAGTCTGCTACTGAATTTTGAGAGCCCGGAAGGTACTCTGCATGAACCGAAATGTGGTTTGAAAGGCAAAATTCCCAAAATCCCTTGGCTAGTTCCGCCAGAGGTTTGGATCTTGTGCCTCCGAGGTGATTTATGTAACGAACAGCAGAGATGTTGTCCATTCTGAGAAGAATGGCACAACGAACTCTGTTTTTTTGCAAGGCTTCTGATCGCAAAGGAGCCGGCAAGCATCTCTAAACAGTTGATATGCATTTTGGACTCCTCTGACGACCATGTACCTCCATTCGAGATTGGTCCACATCGGGCCCCCCATCCGGATCGACTTGCATCGGATTCTAATACTAGATCTGGGGCTGATGCAAAGATAGTCTTTCCGTTCCAAGCCTCTAAATGGTCTATCCATCACTGAAGTTCTGTACGATAATCGACGTCTAAGGGAATGATATCTGCGTATGAAAGGCCTTTCCTTAAGTGACAAATTTTTAACCTTTGAAGGGCTCTGTAGTGGAGAGGGCCTGGAAAAATGGCTTGAATTGAGGAGGAGAGGAGACCCACAATTCGCGCTAGCGTTCTGAGAGAGATCTGAGAACTGCGTAGGATTTGGAGAATTTCTGATTTTATTGTCTTGATCTTTGCAGAGGGAAGCAAAAGAGTGGCAGAGATTGAGTTTATTTGGAAACCTAAGAATTCTATAATTTGAGCAGGGGTAAGGATAGATTTCTCTTTGTGTATGATAAAACCTAAATCCGAAAGGAGTGAGCATGTGAGGGATAGATGAGACAACAGGGATTGAGGAGACTGGCTCATTATTAGGATATCGTCGAGGTAGATAATAAGTCTGACACCTTGAGCTCTGAGAAAAACCACCACTGGTTTCATGAGCTTGGTGAAGCACCATGGGGCGGAAGAGAGACCGAAGGGTAGAGAGGTAAAATGAAAATACTGGTCTGACCATTGAAATTGGAGAAACTTCCTGAAATAAATGTTGATTGGGACTACTAGATACGCATCTTGGAGGTCCAAACGCACCATCCAATCCTGTTGAAGAAGAGTATCTCTGAGATGGAGGATGGTTTCATCTTGAAATGGTGATAGACTACAAACTGGTTGAAACCCTTGAGGTTTATCACAGGCCGCATTTTTTTGTTTTTCTTCAGAACCAGGAAAATTGAACTTGTAAAACCTGTTGGGTCGGGAAGGGTAAGGGCGATGGCTTGTTTTTGCAATAGTGATTGCACTTCTGAGGTAATGAGGGATGCCATTTCTGAGGAAAAACGAGGGAGGGGGGGTAAGTGAGTCTGAATAGGGGTTGCATAAAGTTCTATGGAATAACCTTGAACGGTGTAAAGAATCCAAGGATCTGCCGTTATTTCCAACCATTTTGGTAGGAAAAAACTGAGATGGCCTCCTACAGGTATAGAAGGTATAAGACTTACTTGGTTGAGAAGAGGATCTCGAGTTCCTGAAGCGTCTGAAGCGGAAACCTCTCGATCTCTGAGGATAAAATTGCGGCCTATATTCTTGGTAGGGCGCGTTGTGGTATCCTCTGGAACCTTGGTAGTAGTATGGACGGCCGGCAAAGCGGTTCCTTCCTCTGCCAGCCCTTGCAAAAACCCGCTGGGCAGACATCTTTTTTAGTGAATGTTGGGCTTTATCCAGCGACGTGAAGGTTGCTACGCACTTACTCAAGTCTTTGATAAAAGACTCACCAAATAGACCACCATCTGTGCGAGCATTAGGTTGGACAGTCGCCAGGTTGACTAGTTTAGGGTCAAGTTTTAGGAGTAGACCCTTGCGTCTCTCATGAGTGAGAGCGGAATTTGCATTGCCAAGGAGGCAAAAGGTAAGTTGAATCCAAAGGGTAAGCTCCTCAGGATCGATGAAGGAGCCGTCGATTCTAGCTGCTTCTGCGATGTCAAATATGCGAGTTAGGGGGCCCATAATATCAAGCAGCTTGTTTTGACTAGAAGCCCACGCCTTGTCCACTCCTTTGCGTGGGTCCTTGCCTAATTTCGTGAAGAAGGTCAAGAGGGGTTGGTCAATGGAGGGAGTGACTGAGAGGTTAGAGGAAAGAGAGGGGCGAGGACACTCAGATTTTAATTTCGCTCTCGTTTGTTTATCCAGGGGGCAATTGATATTAGCAGAGACATATTGGGCGACATGATCTGCAGGAACCCACTCAGTAGAGTTGGGATGAAGTATATTGGAAGGGTCGAACATCGGGAAACCTTCAGGGTCAAGAATATTGGAAGTTTGGAGGGAAGATGGTCTAGATTTCTTGGGGGGGGGAGGAGAAAGAGAATCATTATCCGCATTGAAAGAACCATTGGAGTCAGAGTCCAGGTCAGGAAGGTCATCATCCGTGTCGGGGATGGACGATATTATCAAAGGAGCAATAACATTCTTTTGTTTAGATATGTGTTTTAGATTTGGTTTCCCAATGTCCAAATGTATATACTCCTTGGAGGGAGCCTTTTGAGGAACCGCGTCCTCTGCCACATGTGAGAAGGTCTCACTTTTCTTTTGCGCCAATTTTTTTGATTTTTTGGGGTTTTTATTGGGAGAAAGGCGCTGACTGCATTCCCCTGCAGCCTGGGCCGACATAGACCTAGATATCATATCAGAAAATGAAAGTTCTAGGTTCTTAGAATTTTTTTGAATGGAGGATGGAACAGCTTGTTGAACAGAGGATTTTATAAAAGCAGACAATTCCTGTCTGATGTCCTCAACATCATGTGAGGGAGAGTTGTCTGAATCCATAATGAGGAGAAAGGGGGAACTGGAGAGTAAGGGGTTAACAAAACAGAAAGGATTTGTAAAGCCCCGCCTGTGGGCGTCGCTAAGCCTACAAGTCGAGAGGGAACACAGGAGGAGGAAGACTGGAGGCTGTGTACTCAGGCAGGTAGGTAGAAAAATATGTGTAAATGGACATTTTTTATATTATTTTAAAAGTATTATAAAAGTATTGCAGCCGTATTGAAAATGAGTTCAAGTGAAGCGCTCAGGCTGGCGAGCGCTAGGAATTCCCCAAACAGCTGACCGGAGGAGCAGAGAAGCCGGGTTTCCTCAAGCGCGATGACAGGAAGCAGCCGCTGAGGAAACCCGGCAATGTAAACAAGCGCGCTGACGCGCACAGCAAAATAGAAAGGCAGTTGGGGAAAGCGAGCGGAGCGCTAAGGGAATGTGGCAACCTGCCGACTAAACGAGGGATAAAAACACGGAAAAACTGCGCGTTTAAGCAGCGCAAATATAAGCATTCAAATGTATAAATAACTTCAAATAAAAGTAAACAAACTATTCAACGAGAATGTTTTAAAACAGACACAAGATAAAATGGTACTTAACTTGACTGCGTGCCGCAGAAAAGAGGGCTGTTCGCAGTCAAGTGATGTCATAATGCCTTGTATTCATGTGATTGGTGTACACTATTTGACTACGTTTTTGTTCCCATTGGCTGTTATTTCTTTGCCTTCTGGGAATTGTAGTATATTTTCTTGACTGCTGCTATTTATTAAAGTAAGAAAAGAAACGCATAATAGGAGCCTCCGGTCTTGTCATAAAATTAAATACCTAAGGCCGCACGTTAAACAAGCAGACAGACCCATAGCAGCGCAGCAGGTACCCTGTGAACAGCTTCCAAGGCCATTCATAACTTCTTGTGTTAGACCCTTACCCACAAATTTAGGGTGAGATGAGGGACTACTCCATTAGGAGGGTTAGCAATGGGGTGCAGGCAACTTAAAGCTTTGGTTGATGGTTTCTCGTTGATGCTTTCAGTTGAATAATGCTCTTTACTCTCTGGGACCACAAAGCTGGATCAATAAGAGCTCTCGAGTCTCCCAGGTCCACGCATAAGTAAATCGGCAAGTCCCTCTTTTGGCTTTGCATTCTGGGGACTTTTCTTTATCCCATTATAAAGTCAGGACTACGCATCCTAGAATTAATAGTAAAAATATAGACTGGTTTAGGCCTGGAACTGGGAAACCTGAGAGCTCTGTGAAGCAAGGACTATGTAGGACAGCGAACACAGACCATAAATAGGGGTATAGATTCAGGGTCAGCTTAGAGTCCGCAACATGGGGTCAAGAGACAGTACTCATCTTTAAAAAGTTCGAAGTCATGCTTTACTTCCTTTGATCACAATCATTTTCAGCACTCTTACTGATTTAAAAAATATATGAAAAAAGGGTAGAAATTAATCACGTGGCCTGGCGCATAAGAATCGCCCCAAACATTTATGATAGAGCCCTAGGTGTAGGTGCAGGAATTTAATGAACTGCCCACGAACCAGACAGTTCACGGTTTGTAGTAGGATGACCCGCTACTGTTAACTTTTTTGTTTCCGTCCTATGCATGAGTGAATTGCAAAATATTGCGCTTTGCTTCCCTATAATGAAACAAAGAGTCACCGAGCTTGTCTCCAGGCAGAAAGCCTTAGATTTGTACTTAAAGAGCAAACATGTCATGCAGAGCGAGTCAATGTGTGCTTTACAGTCAAAGCCAGGATAAACTTCAAGCAGACAGGTGCATTCTGTTTCCTATCTCTGTAGTTCCAAATAGAAGGGGAGATACTTTAGATTCAAAGTAAGTTGCTAGTCACCCAATGCTCTTCCTAATGTTGGGCAAATTTACAAAAGTGTACAGAACTGCATCTGTTTTAGGCCATGCTCCAAATCATTACATCGCACAAAAGGACTTATTTCCAAATTGGAACACGCTTTTCGCAGTAAAGGGTCACTGAAATTAACATACACAAAGGGTTAGAATGTCAAATATGGACACTGAAAACATGGAAATGTCACACACAAGCAAACTTTAAAACTTGGCAGCTACGTGTTCCAAGTCTCTCCGCATCTGCACTCTACACAACGTTTTGATCTTGCTGCAATATTGGTGCCTGTTGGCGGTGAACCTGCTTGAACCGTTGAACATAAGCTTCTCATTTTCACGGGGTGGCTTTACACCTCGCAGACACTTTAAACCACAGGGTTGTGCTTGTTTTCTACGGTGGGGGTCAGTCAGATGAGCTTTAATGAAACTTTCACACGTCCCTGGGTAAAGGTTGGAGACATTACTCGCTGTCCTTAAACCTGAGCAAAGAGCGGGAACCAGACACTTGCTCGATGGAGAAATATAATCCATTGCGTGGCAACTCAGCAGCTACAGTGCTCTTGTGTGCTCGGTCTCCCAAGATGCTAAGAGGAAGGGACTTGTGTTTTCTATTATAATACATCAGCGGGACCAGCAAAACACACAAGCACATGGTCCTAATGTGGAATGCGATTTCATATCGGAATAAGCATAGAATAGAATCTCTTAATAAAAAGCTTTGACAAAATCAATTGTTCAGGCTCTTGCATGCTGCAGGTTGTCTCTCTCTCTGCTAGTATAATTTCTGCTAATTGGAACCTCTTTGTGTGCTTTTGGGCTGAATTTGAAGGTCATTAGGAGGTCGCAGGAACAACTACTCTCTTTTCTACCCTCCTCGTTCCTCTCACAGAAATGCTCTCTACCTTTGATGCCCATTTTACAGTGGTAAGAGCCCATAAGCTCACCTGATTACTGTGGTTAAACCACTTAAATTCTTCTCCCTGGTGTCCTACGCAGGCTTCCGAGTAAGGGGAGAAAGAGTCCTTGTTTGGGCCTGTGTGAAGAAGATGGGGCTAGGACCAGAATCCATTCGTATTTTGTAGTCAGAATACATTTCAGAACCTGACATCTGCAGCCTGAGTAGCGCAGAGAAGTAGACGCAGTTGTAATTTGGGAGCTGTGCTTGACCTCGAAACTTCAGCACCTGCAGGGGTACCCATAATGTGAGATGCAGTCCCAACTGAAGTGCGCCTTCCCAGGTACAATGCAGACATCTCTTTATCTCATCACTGCTACAGCAAACTAATGGTCCACAACAGTGCTTAATTTGAGCAGGTGATTTCCGGTGTGGGGCACCAGCACTTATTTTTGAGGGCCTGCACTTATTTTTCTGTCTCAAGCATTTACTGCAAGCAAAAGACACATATTGGAAAGGCATAGGAAGAGAAAAACTAAAAAAGCATCACAAAGGCAGAAAGCAGAAAGCCACAAGAGTGAGCTGAAGGGGCAGGGAGTGACTGTTAATTGATTATATAGAGGCCCAACATGGTTTTGGGGCGTGCTCCTCTCAGTCCAATTCATGTGTGCCCATTTTATCTGTTTAACCACTCCCACTCACCCAGTAGTCCCACCCTCTTAAACCCTCCCCCTCCTCAGTATTTCATTGGACTAACACGACTGCTTCTCCACCTACCTTTTGACAGCCTTTGCCTCTATGTTGAGTTCTAAAACCTCTACCCCACTACTCCCTGTCCAACCCAAAATGTTGTCTGTAACTATGCCACATGCCTCAACCTCTCTGGAGCTTTTGGCCTTACCTACTATGCCTCTTCCTAAACATCCTTCCCATTTTGAAACACTTCATACAGGCTAATACCTTACAAAATCAGACAATTCACTTCCCCCTCGTAAGACTAATCTGCTAATAAGCCCTTGTCACCCCTTTCTGACTCATGCAATTTATGTCACGTCTGCCTGAGACACTCACGGGTGATTAGCAGCGCTATACAAATCCCCTGATTGATTGCTGTGTCTTGGCCTCTACATTTACCTAAGGGTGACTTCAAAAGGTCTGTCCCAGCAACCTTTCTATCACAGATAACAGTGAAATGGGTGCAAGGTTCCTGCTCCATACTTGTCCTGTTATCAACGCAAGTGCCTCCTAACCCTGTCAGATGTACAATCTCCTCTGCTTTTTCGAGTCTCTTTAGCCCCTCGGCCATGTTGTAACATCCTCCCTTCTCCCTCACCCTTCCTTCTCCTTCCACCCACAACCCTGAGCTCAACCTACTCTACACTCACCTCTGTAAGTTATATGGACAACAACCATTAACACGTGCATGATTTTTCATTGATCACAAACCCTATATCTTTAAAGATATTAGATAATGAGCATTCTAACTGGCTGGTTGCAATGATTTTTTCTTTTTAACTCCCATATCATTTCTTTATTTAATCGCTCAAATTCCTGAATTTTATTCATTTATAAGATTTATTTTATTCTACATAAAATGATTTACAAATATGAAGAGCTAAATGTTTAACTCAAATACTCCATGACCTAAAGCTTTTTAAGGCTGAAACTAAACAAATAAAATGTAATGTAGTTCGTCTCCAGGAAATGCATTTATAAAACAGGGGCTTTTTCAAATGTTTCTGTGGGTGATGGAAGAGATTTAATTTTTCTGCAAACCCTGACCAGCAGCCACTGTAGCTCTGCAGGGTCTTCAATGGCTGTTCTGGTGGAATGACAGAGAACATGGAACTGGAAGTTGTGCAGGATTTGAATGTGCATCTTATAGCTTTTCAATTAATGTGTAAGATTAGTTCGAAGCTTTGGCCTACACATAATTCCACAGCATGGCATGTGTATGGGACTCTGCATCTTGCTTTCCGTAACACTAAAGAGATGACTGGCATACCATCCAGCTGATGCCACACAGACACTATGCATCATCAAGGACACGGCTGTCATGGGCACGATGGCTAGACAGATGGCTAGAGCAGGCAGTCAACAGTTAGATGAGGGCAAATTGGCTTAAATTAAATGGAGAGAAAACTGAGATTCTTTGCTTTGAAAGTGGCAGCGAGCAGTGGAACCCACGATGATGGGCAACAGATTGTGGTACCTTTCCAGTTCCTACTACCACCACTAGGAATTTAGGAGTCCTTTTTGATGATCGCCTGTCTTTTAAAAGACAGGTGAATCATACGGTAAAAATGTGTTTGTGGACACTAAAAATGCTTTAAAAAGTTTTCCCATATCTCCAAAGAGAATGGAAAATTACAGTTACCTTAGCTCTGGCTATGTTTAAATTAGATTATTGTAACGCTCTGTTACTTAATCTGGACAAAGTATACTTGAACAAGCTACAGTTGATACAGAATACGGCTGCCAGAACTATCTTGAACCTTCCACGCTCGGCATCTGCCAGAGAAAGTCTCAAACAACTACACTGGCTCCCGGTAGCCCAGCGTATTACTTTTAAAGTGCTATGCATGACTCACAAAGCTGTCCATGGCATTGGCCCCAACCATCTAGTCTCTAAATTATACTGGTACAGACCTAAGAGGCATCTTCGCTCATCTGGAACTTATACAATTCAGGCCCCCTGTACCAACAAAGCCAAATGGGGCGATAAAGCCTTCACTGTGGCTGCAGCTAAGGACCATATGTACAAACACATTTTCCCATGGACACAAAATGGGCAAAACTGCTTGATACATCTGGCCCTAAGTGCTGGAACTCGCTCCCTTTGGAAATAAGAAAGGAACACAGCTACTTAAAATTCAGGATGTCAGTTAAAACATGGCTATTTCCACGATAATTGCTGGTCACGATTCCCCCTTTCTGCTTAGTGTCTTGCGTCCCCCACCTTTTGTTAGCGCTTCGATGCCTTTTGGCCGGAACGCGCTTTATAAATACTACATACATACATACCATCAGACCTCGTTCCCTAGTCAACACAAGTGTCCATTTAGGCGCATTTGCTTTTATTGATGAAAAATTACTGCCATTTTGACTAACAAAAGAGTACTCTAAATATCTCGCCATCACCTCTGAGAAGATGGAAAACATCTCTGTTCCGAATCTTTGTCAATCTTGAACTGGAACAGGTCATATAAATTAAAGCAGAGCAAAATTGACCATGAGTAAAATGAGGGGTTATTTTTGCAAGAACAACCTTAACACTAAGCACTCTGAATTACTGTGAAGAGTTGCAAAAACGTTTGAACGGCTATAATGCAGGAGTCTTGCTTTTACTCAATTATATTGCACCTTCGTAGTTATCTAGAGTTCTGAAGCAACTGTAAGACTACCAGCAGCATTCTCCAAACACCCTGATAAATTAAAAACTTGAACGAGCACTGCCAGAGTCTTTTGAGTTTACATACGACAAGTGGTCCGCCTGTTGAAACATTGAATCCTTTACAATACACTCAAAGTATACAATTAATGACAAGAGACACAAACTGTGCGAGTTTCTATCACTTTACTGCCAAAAAAATGCATCACTCACGATGCGACTGTGTTATTTATTCTTTGCGTTGTGTGATTTTCATTGAACTTGATAAAAATATGGTAAATGTAACTGATGAGTATAGAATCATTGGTTAACCCGTAATCGAATGTATATGCAGTATCATCAATTGTGTACACTTCTAGTTCTGCTGCCACAATGTTTTTCGTACACACTTTATTTCCTTACCTGTTATTGATCACTGTTTGAACACTAACAAATACTTAGCAATAGTGTTGGCTGAAGCAGAAAGGACCAAATGTCCAGACACAGTACATACATAAATACAAATCATGCTGAAGACAGGACCAGCTCTTATTGTAAATCATTGCTTCTTCACAGCTTTTCCAAAAGGGGTTAGATTTGAGACAAGGAGCGATGAGGGTAACTAATTTTTACATGAAATAGTGGGAAGGGTATCTAAAGTATATTTTGCATCAAGTGAAAGTGTAACTATGTGTGCAATCTTCTATCCACTTTTTATGATCCCGTAAGAGCATTGGCTCTAAGCTTTCTTTCCATTTCAGTGGAATGTGCCTACTGAAAGAGGTACATTAATTTGTTTAGGTTCTTCCATAACAACCTTCTATGAGCTTTGCTTTCCAAGACTGCTATCTATATTGCCGCCAAATAGACTTATGTTGGGATGAGACCCTCGGTTTCGCTCCTAGCATAAAATACCTCTATATTTGTTTATTGTTTATATCGCACTATATCCATGAGTGTGTCACATTTAAGAGGATTGATTACATTGATTGCTGAATCTTTTCAATGAATTGATATGAGCTTGCACGAGCAATAATTTACATAATACACAATTATTCCCGATGCTGTAACGTTACATAACATTCCATCGGTCAGTTTATGACTGGAATCTCTTCCGCCCTTGCCGGGTCCTGGTCCTGGAAGTGGTGCACTCTTAACCTCACAGATCTGCAGTTTCAAAGTCATGAGCTGTGATCATATTACAGAGCAAACAATCCTCAGGGTACAGGATACGTTCACCGGCCAAACCTGGCAACTAGAACAAACAATAACAGCGCAGATGCAGTGTAAAACATTCCGACAACTAAGGCAGTGCAGGTTAAACATCCATGAAGGGAGAACAGATGCCACACACTGGAAAGATTAGTCTGAGCGCATTAAGCGGCTGATGTCTGGAAGGTGTTTGTGATTGCAAAGCCTGCAAGTCGCAAAACTGCAGATTTTCCGACCATAAAACCCAGCCCCCAATATTGTAAAGATACATTGAGTGGTGAATATCTTTGCTGTTCACAATGTGCACCCTGCGACTCTTTGTGAATTGACAGCGAAGAGGGCATGAAATGGGTGATTGCCTTTGTAGCAATTCTCAGTGAGTTCTCAATGAGTTCCGACAATGGTTTGGGACCTCAGTTGCAGTCACAGACTATTAACTTGATTGTGACACCTGAAAGAGGGCTGCGATCCATTTGAAAAGTGGAGGACGCGAGGAACAGCTTCCACTCAGTGAGTGTGGGCTGTGCACGTCGGGGAACTCCCAGTGGTCCACGGCCTTGATGTTAGTTCTATCAGTGCCTTTCACATTATGCCAGTTTTCGTTTTATAATTTCAGCCCCTGCCTCCTTACAAGCCAGTGGCTGCAGTTTCATGACTCTGCGAATGGCAGTGGAGGTGGTGTTCTACCACAATACTGCAGTTTTAATGTTAAATTGCACTTACTTTGATTCCGAAGTATCGATTACCAATAGGTCTCCCAGGTAAGAAAAGTAAATCTATATGTCCCCACATATGTGTACCCTCACAATATGTTGGTAGTCGATATTGTGGAGCCAATACGTGTGCTCTCGCTCACTGGCCTCAATCCTTGCATTTTCTAGGCATTTGATAGTATTTGCAAATGGACGAATTAGAATGTCCTCGCGGTGCAAAAATATCTCGCATCACAAACCAGTCAATGCAAGAACAGCGACTGCTTTGCAACCTGAGAACTTTACATTGAGACCTAAGTCTTATCTCGTTGTCATCTTTCATGCATTCATTTTCTATAATGTCCTTTGTTTTTATGATGATATATATTCTACCCTTTCTCCCTCGATCTAGGATTGATATTGATGATGGCAAACATGAAAATTTAAATAAATCACTTCCACTTGAGGATAGAGTGCAATCAAGAATTTTGGAATATAAAACAGCCTCCTAGTATGTTGTTTGCAAGTGTAAACGTGTGTTTCAAGAATTTTCTTTTACATACTTTAATGCCTTCTTATATTATTTTTCGGGTTGTGTACTGTTACTATTGCTTGAGCAACTACTGGCCTTTGTGATCAAGCAAAGGGTCATTTAAAGGTCTGGGCTAGCCATCACCTTTTTTGCTCAGTTGTGTTTTGAGTTATGTACACAGCATATTTTGGACAATACGAAATGCTTTACTAAGAAATAATAAGTGCACAACACAATATTATGGGCGTAAAAGGACAGCCGTAGGTGCTTGCCCTTAGTAGATCCACCACATTAGTAAAATAGGGGGGATTTCAAATTAAGTAATAGTCTCTTATTGCTCCACTTAGATACACCTAATGTACACATCCTGACTGGAAAGAGAGACTACTCATTCCAGCGTATGTCTTTGCAGGTATCATACGAACCAACATTTGGAATTTCATCTAGCCACCCTGCATCACAGTGATACCTCAACAGATGATGAAGCAGGTGTCATCTGGTGAGTACTGACAGTGCCACAGATACAATACCCTCCTTTAAGGACACTGCAAATGGTGGAAAGGCACATTCCCACCCACAGTTGGGACACAGGACCTCCTTACATGAATTTCCTATGTTTGTTAACTCCAAATCTTTTCCAAAATGAACATTATTTCTATTTAAATCTACTTTGTGTACCCGGGAAACGCTCATGAACTTTTGTATGACAAAAACTCACTTACTTGTGAACCCTCTCCAGGTGCGAAAAACCACCTTTCATTTGAAGGTACAAAAGGAAGAGGAATAAGTTCATACGGGCCTTTTCAATGCTACAAATCTAAAGGGGGCTGTGTCCTGTTACTGTGGTAGCATTGCCAGTTTCCTACCATATCTTTTGGAACAGTTTGATCTCCAGTATGAATTTTCCATGATCCCATCTCATGACATGCCCACGGCTGCTGCTTCTACCTCAGCAGTGATCCTTGATGTCCGTAAATTATACTGTCTGTGTCCCAGTTCTAGTGCTTCCAGAACATTCTTTCCCACAGAGCTGCTCACATGGTAGATAGCCACGACACGGTGATCGGTATGCAGTAACAATTAGATCTGATAGAATTTTCTAGACATAGCCTCTTTTTCTTGGGGTTGGCTGTTAGACTTACCTAAATCCTTACCCAACTGATCAGTCTTTGATCCGGGAATCCCAAAGACCACTGAGTTATTCTCTAGCTTGCAAACTTCTGCATGCATGACTCACCTGCTCATAGCAAAATGGATCTCAACAAAGTAAATTTGTTGGCATGTACCAGCAGGAATCTAAAACAGATTTAATGTACACTTTGGTCAACAAAACCCTAGCCTTCGCATCCCCACTAGCTCGGTCATTGTCTCAAAGTAAGTGTAACTCAGATGAAAGTCTTCCTTATCTGGGTGGTGGTTTGCTGAATGGTATATATTTATTCTGTGTGGGAAAATTTTACTTCTTTGGTATCAATACTAACAGTGACAACCAAAATTATTGAGAACAAGGGATCCTCAAATGGTCCAGTAAGTCTGCCAAATCCACGTTCTTTGCACTTTTTTTCTAGCACTGTTTTTGCTTTTTTTCCTGGTGATTTGAGCTTCTTTGAGCTCAGTGACTTTGTCGACCTCTTGTAAAGCATCATGAAACCTGTTGGGTAGGAAACTGGTCTCTCCTTGGGGGCCACCATCCAAAGCCTTTCTTAGTTTGTCAAACCTGTAAGAAATTGGGTTGTTGGATGAACCACAAACAATCACTAAATTAACCTGTGCCTAACCCTCTGGTGGCTTGGCATAAAAGCAGTCAGGCTTAATTTAGAAGCACTGAGTAAAGTATTTTGTTAGCACACCAACAGTAATAAAGTGAAGACACTACACAAGAAGAATCTCACACAAATTTAGAAAGATTGAGTAAAATGTAATAACTTATTTGACACAAAAATGACAAAAATCCAATCAGTAGATCTGGAAATATGTAATTTCAATTTTTTAAGGTAAATATAGCATCCAAAAGCATAAAGTGTAAGCTGTGGTTATTTGGTTACACCGGACCAGTACAAAGTCGCAAATTCAGCCCGACCTTGATAGACTCTAGGCTGAATACAAAGACCAGCTTAGTCCCACTGAGAATTGTATCTTATGTCCTCAATGCAGGGCGTTGTGTTGTTCTGCGTCAGTTCTAATGAGGAGCTGGGAGAATTGTGATGCTAGATCGTGTGTCGAGTTGTGTCACACTGCATCTGTTCTGATGGGAGCCTGTGAGGGCGGAAATGCAAGGCTCTGCATTGAGTTGCACCACGCTGCATCGGTTCCGATGAGAATCTGCGAGGGCTGTGAGGCAAGGTCCTGAATCGAGTTGCTCCATTCTGCATTGGTTCCAATAAGGAGTTGTGAGGGCTGCAATGCGAGGTCCTATGTAGAGTTTTGTCCACTATGTCGGTTCTGTTGAGGGACTCTGAGGGCTGTGATGTGAGATTCTGAGTCGAGTTGCATCACTCTGCACTGCGTCTGATAAGGAGCTGTGTGGCTGAAATACCAGATCCTGTGTTGAGTTGCGCCACACTGCGTTAGTTTCGATGAGGCCGCTGATCAATGGCTGCAAGCTGCTGCAATGCAAGGTGCTGTGTTACCCTGCATTGATTTGTGTGGCGCTGCATCAGTACTGAGATAACCCATAGTTGGACCAAGAGGAGTATACTCCAGTACCAGTCAAGGGTCCAGTACCTGGTGGGGCACATCTTGGAGATCAGGACTCATTCTGGGAGAGGCCAGCATCATGGCGCAGGTAGGTCCAGTTGAGTCTGGGCAGCAGGTCTCAGGAGCTGGTTATGCCCCTTTAGCTCAGAACAGGAAGCCAGTTAGCCTGCCAGAGGAATCACTCTGGTTGTTCTTAGTTCAAAGAGCAGGTCTAGTCTTCCTTCCTCGGGGCAGTCCATCTTGCAGCAGGACAGTTCCTTAAGCTGCAGGGTAAGAGGGGTCCTTCTTCATAGTCTTCCGCAAGTCCAGAAGTAATGTGAAGAATGGATCTGAGGGTCCCATTTTATACGTGATGCTAGCTTTAAAATGGGAGAAGCTTCTGGAGTTTCACCCCCACAGGGGTGTTTGGAATTTCCTTCCTCACTGCCCTGGTCTCAGTCTGTCTGCAGTCACAATAGGCTAATGTGAAGTTCTTTGTGTGTGAGCTGAGGCACTGTCTTTGAAGTGCATCTGTGACAGTTGAAAGCCTCACCCCCTCACCAAATTAGGATGGCCCATCCTGCCAATAGCCAGCCTCCCTATTGAGATACTGTCTGGGAGGAAAACACTAAGACCAGCTGCGAGTAAAGTCAGAACTATAACGTCCCTGTAACCTTTGTTTTTTTTCAGAGAATTTCTATGTTTTTTTAAACGTAAAGTAACTTTAACTATCATATGTTAATCTAACCACCACAGCGCCTGGCCCTTGGCCTTGGGCGGCGGGGGTTGGATGCAGGGCCTGTTTCTCTGGGTGTGAGATTAGGTGTGAGAGAATGTCATTAGGTGTGACAGTGGGGGTGATATTGTATGTGTGGGTCCGAGAGTGGGTCTATGTGGGTGTGAGAGATAGTCTCGGTGTGAGAGTGGGTGTGAGAGAGTCTCTGTGAGTGGGTGTATGAGTGTCTGTGTGGGTAAATGAGTGTTTAAGTGGGTCTAAAAGTGACTGTGTGAGTCTCTGAGTGGGTCTGTGAGTGGGTCTGTGAGTCTTTGAGTGGGTCTGTGAGTGGGTGCATGAGGGTCTAAGTGAGTCTCTGAGTGGGTGTGTGAGTCTTTAGGTCTGTAAGTGGGTGAATGAGTGTCTAAGTCAGTCTGTGAGTGGGTGCATTTGTGAGTAGGTCTGTGTGTGGGTGCATGAGTCTCTCAGTGCATCTGTGAGTGAGTGCATGAGTTCATGAGTGGGTCTGTGAGTGCATGAGTCTCTGAGTGCATCTGTGAGTGAGTGTATGAGTTTCTGAGTGGGTCTGTGAGTGGGCGCATGAGTCTCTGAGTGGGTCTGTGAGTCTCTGTGTGGGTGTCAGTAGCTGAGTGAGTGACTCAGCCACAAAGGAACAGCACTTGCCCGTTTATCCAACAACCGTCAACAGTTTTGAACAAAATGTCTAGCCAACTGAAGAACTTTCTACTAATTATTAGTTACTTTCTACTGGTTAGTTAGTAAGTGATACCTTGTTGGGTAAATGTCCAATGTGTATTCTACACTACAGCTGCATTATGGACCACAGGGAAATGTCTCCAGGCGACCTTATGTGCGTTTAGCAATGTGATTGTTCCTCATGCATCTTTCTCCAGAATTCTGTGAAAACATGAATCTTGCTATAGAGATGATAACGAGAATACAGAGTCGTAAATCTCCACCAAGCCAGGGTCCTCCTCTTATATATTTGACATAAGTGCTTCTTTGTTTTGTGGAGAAGTCCTCATGTTTCTCGGCATCAAGAATGAGCCCCCAAAATCGGTTGGAAATGCACGGGAGGCCTCTTGGTAAGCTGTACATCATCCTGATAAAAGGCAGAAAGACCTTTGCATACTACTAAGGTGGACACTGCAGGGCCAAGTGGGTGGAGCTTTCAGGTGATTTGCACATTTGCATGCTTGTAGGAATTTAAAGGGAGACCCATGGACTCTGGGGGAGTGGGCTGTGGGCCCCCCTACCCACTCTGATTTTGGCCCCAGGATCCCCATCCCCCAGGGCCCAGACTGCATTTAGTAGGGTAGGAGGCCGCATTGCCCCCCCTCCCTGGGCTGATTTTGACCCTGGGAATCCCATTCCCCAGGGCTCGACCAACTCTCCTGGGTACCCCCCAAATATTCAGCTCCCTGTGTGCAAGAGCAATAGTTTCATCTCTTTGCGGACAGGGAAGTGTCCTTGGATGTAACAAGAAAACAGACACTCAGGCATGCTAGGCTGAAAAAAATGCCTTGCCCCATCGACACATTTCGACCTTTCTTGCTCATGATAAACCTAAACACCTAAACTCCATTGCACATAAGTGCAAGCAACATGTGTAAACATTAAAGAAGAACTGTTCATATCATCAGTGATTCAGCGCCATATTGAAACATGCAATGTGGTAATGACTTTCAATACAAATATATGTTATACAGAAGGAGCCCAATGATATAAATCAACACAATTAAACATGAACCCAAGTAAGCCCATGCAGTACACAGTCCTGAAGGGGTCCTGATCAACCGCAATTCAAAGCTTAGGATATTACCAGCGCTGTTTGTAATGCAGTTCATATCTACGGAGCTTAATGTCCTGTAAGAATTACTTGTGTGTAAACAACAATGACGCTTCTAGGAGGCAAATATAATGTCCTCCCAAGCTTCTCGCAGGTGCACGTTGAAGAATTCAACAAAATCATGATGTGGCACATATGGTAGACATTTCCAAAACTGTGTTATAAATCCAAAGTGTAAAAGATAATAGTTCTATGCAAATGTAGCCTATGCCTGTGGAGCACAGTGTCTAACAGTTCCTAGACTGTATGTTCATCTGCAAAGTAATGCCCCTAGAGGGCTAGCATAATCCAAAGTTACCATAATGTCCAAAATGTCAAATCTCAGTCCTTTTCCCCAGTGTGACCAATTCAGAAATAAGTCCAGCTAGAACTAATATCATATTGAACAGAAAGTAACTGTATTATTAGTGTACGACCCTTACCTTAAATAAATCAAGCTCAAAGTGGGAAACAAAACATACAATGTGTCAGTGTCAGGAACCAATTCAACCGAGGTCAATTGGGGTCTCTAGGCAACGGCTACCACTGACCTTGGTTTGAAAACGTTCCTGTCGCAGCACTAGGCCCAGCCACACAAGTGGGGCAGCATTTCTATCGGCACAGGTAGGGCAATGCTGAATGGTATGAATTATGTGGATTCTTGCAGATTCTGGAAGTTGCCATCACAAAATGCCTGGAAAATGTGTGATTTCAGGCAAAGTTTGAGGTTTGCAGAGTATTGTGGTTAAAATAACCTAGTGGGATCCTAGCAAGTCACACCATTCTGGATTCCCCTAGGTGTTTAGATATCAGAAATGTACAGGTTGGCTAGTGTTTCCTTAGGTTCTGGCTGAGCTAGGGTCCAAAATCTACTGCTACCTACATCGGAAAAAGGGTCTGTTTTCGGTGGAAATATGTGCTGCATCCATGCTGTGGTTTGGGCATTTCCTGTCTCAAGCACTAGGTCTAATCCCACAAGTGAGGTACCAAATTTATCTGGAGACATGGGCAAATGACGGGTGGAAGGAAGTTTGTGACTCCGCGCAGTTTTCAGAACTTTCCATCACAGAATCTTTTATATAGGGTCCTAAAATCCGGGGGATCGAAAAGAAACAGTTAGTGGTCCCGGAACCATATCGGATACAGGTCCTTTTCCTCGCACACAATCAACCAGGGGGAGGGCACTATGGACGTGAGAAAACGGAAGAATACTTATTAAGGCGGTTTTATTGGCCAGGAATCTATGGTCAACTCAGGAGATATTGTGCACAGTGTCCCCGGTGCCAATTAATTGACCCTGGTCCTCATTGGAAAGCCCCACTGCAACCCCTGCCTATTATCGACATACCTTTTTCCCGGGTCGGAATGGATTTGGTGGGACCTCTCCTCCCTTCCACCAAAGGATACACCTATATACTGGTATTAGTCGATTATGCTACCAGGTATCCAGAAGCCATTCCCCTTACCAGCATGACCACTAAGGCGGTGGCCCAAGCAATGATCACCTTTTTTGCACGAGTGGGATTTCCTCTGGAAATCCTAACAGATCAGGGAACTCCTTTTATGTCAACTTTAATGAAACATATCTGTCAAACACTCGGGATAAAACAGTTAAAAACTTCAGTTTATCACCCCCAAACGGACGGCCTAGTTGAACGATATAATCGCACCATCAAAACATTACTTCGAAAAACAGTATCAGAGACAGGGAGGGATTGGGACCAAAAACTTCCGCTTGTACTTTACGCAATAAGAACACACGAACAAGCATCAACAGGGCATAGCCCGTTTGAACTGGTCTTCGGGCGACAGCCCCGCAATCTCGTAGATATGTCAGCTGAACACTGGGAGGAAGAGGGCAAAGAAGAGCGCCCTCTTCTCGAATATGTGTACAAATTAAAAACCCAGCTTCAGTCGGTATGGGAGGACGTCCGCAAACAACTAGAAAAAGCCCAATGCAACCAAAAAGAGTACTATGATCGAGGGGCAAAACCTCGCTCTTTTTAAGCACAAGACAGGGTCTTAATATTAAGGCCCTGTTCTGAAAATAAATTACTGGCTCAGTGGCAAGGTCCATATACTATCATCCGACCCGTATCCCCAGTCACTTACTTAATTGAACTTTCTAGACATCCTCGGAAGACCCAAATATATCATGTTAACTTATTTAAAAAATGGGAAGAACCCCATGAAACCACACACATAGAAGCCTCGGGATTTTGGTAACCCCGGGAGACGTATTAGGAATCGAATTTCCTCCACCCAATATGGAGGTGACGGAAGAAAATCCACCCCTTAATCCAAACCTAACACAAAGACAACAAACTGAACTTCTCAGAGTAGTAAATTCATTCCGGAATTTCTTTTCCAAAAATCCCGGAAGAACCAGTATAGTACAGCACCACATTAGGACCCCGGAAGGACAAACAATAAGGTTAAGACCATATCGTATACCAGAGGCTCGCAGAAATCTTATTGAAGAAGAAGTACAAAAGATGCTTAACTTACAAGTTATAGAACCGTCTTCCAGCCCATGGTGTTCCCCTGTCGTTATAGTACCAAAACCAGATGGATCTATCCGTTTTTGTATTGATTTCGGCAAATTGAACGAAATATCGCTTTTTGACACTTATCCGATACCCCGAGTAGACGATTTGTTAGAAAAACTGGGAAAAGCTAGATACATGTCAACCTTAGACCTCACTAAGGGATATTGGCAGATTCCACTTGCACCCGAAGACAAAGAGAAAACAGCCTTTGCCACTCACTCAGGCCTATATAATTTTACAGTCCTTCCCTTAGGCCTACATGGGGCTCCTGCCACCTTCCAGCGCTTAATGGATCATTTATTAAAACCCTACCATTCGTTTTCTGCAGCCTACTTAGACGATATAGTTATATTCAGTAATACGTGGGCGGAACATTTAGATCACTTACATACCATCTTCCAAGCCCTATATCAGGCTGGTCTTAAGGCCAATCCTAAGAAATGCAGTCTTGGTAACAATAAAATTTCATACCTGAGGTATTTTATTGGAGAGGGCCAACTACGTCCCCAAAAGAATAAAGTGGAGGCCATACTCCAGGTCCCTACCCCTACTACGAAAAGGATTTACGCTCCTTTTTGGGGCTCGTAGGGTGTTATCGCCGCTTCATTCCACAATATTCCACTGTGGCTGCCCCCTCACTGATCTACTAAAAAAACAAGTCCCTACAAAATTACCTCCCTTCTCCTCAGTCCAGGCACGTAGTTTCCACCTCCTTAAAACCGCCCTCACCTCAGAACCAGTATTGAGATGTCCTGATTTTTCACGACCCTTCCACCTTTATACTGACGCATCCAATGTGGGTCTTGGGGCAGTTCTTACCCAGCCCAGCGAGGCAGGGCTTGACCTCCCTGTTGTTTTTATCAGCTGGAAATTACTTCCTCGCGAGTGTCATTACCCCATTATCGAGAGGGAATGCTTGGCCATTAAATGGGCTATTGATAGCTTGAAATACTACCTTTTGGGTCGCCCTTTTGTGCTCTTCACTGATCATGCCCCTTTGACCTGGTTGGCCTCCCATAAGGACTCGAACTCCAGGGTTCTTCGTTGGTTTATGGAGCTCCAACCTTTTTCCTTCCAGGTCCGGCACATTCCTGGATCTCGTCAATGCCTGGCTGATTTTTTGTCCCGATTTCCTGACTCTACGGGACTGTATCAGTCCCGGTCTTGGGATGGGGTGTGTAGCCGGCTATCAGGCTACGCGGACTCCATACCAGGAAAACGCTGCTCGCGCAGCCGCCCGAACAGCGTCTCTGGTTGTCCTGACGACCGGAGGGCCGGCGTCGGAGACGCAAACCCGGACTTATTGGTTTGGAAGGGAGTAAAAAGCGACGACGGGAGCGGCACGGGAGAGGAGGAGGAGAACGCCGACAGAGGAACCGCGGAGACGGAGGGAGAGATCAAGGAGGAACCAACGGCATCATGCGAGGCGGACGCAGAGGAGATTGAGCGCGGCAGAGACCCGGGAAACTGGGGAACCCAGGAGCCAACGAAAGAAGCAACAGAGTCCAGACACGTCCCAGGAGGGACGTGGCTCTCAAAGGTACGGTCCCTTCTGAGGGATAGACAGCTATTTCACCTGGGGAGGGACGAGAGGAGGGGAGGCCAGAGGGAGAGGGAGGGGAATTAAAGAGAGGGAGGAGTGGAACGGGCAGAAAAAGACTTGTTTTGAGACAAGAGATAAGCAAGGGAACTGCACGGTGGGTGAACAACCAACACAAGCACTAAGACCTTAATAATTTCAGACCCTGCACATAAAGGGGACCTCCTCGCACCCTACCACTCATTATTTTCATATTCACACCCGGGATCTCTCTCTTTCTCTTTTCCCATTTTCCCCTCTCTTTTCTTTTTCCCTCTCTCCCCTTGTCCCCAACTGCTATTAAAATACTGAAAAGGAAATTACCGCAACTTACCTTCATTTTCCCTTTTCTTTTTCGGCACACCGGGAGAGAAGCCCGAGTCTTCGCCAAGCCAAGCAAGAAGCTAAAAAGGGACAAAGAGACAAACTGACCGGAGACAGCACCAGACTAACTTACAATTTTTTTTTAATAAAATACTTTTTGTCACTTACCTGAGTCCCTGAGTCCTTTAGTCACCAACCCACGTTACAATGACCTCAGGGTATTAGGACATATTTCACATGTCATGTCTTTTCATGTTATTGCAAGATGGTGGGGGTCTTAGTATTAATGACTCTTGTCTTTACCATTCTGTTTCTTGTACTGTTCATTATCCTAATCATTGCAGCCCATGCAACTTATTGCAGAATGCAGTTTTGCTAAATAAAACCTATTGAAACTTTACTGCATCTTTTTCATTGCCTGTGTTTGATTGAGACATGTTAATGGGAAAAAGGGGTAATCTCCGCTTAACCACGACACTCCCTCAGATGTCACACTCTTGAGTCCATGTGTAAAGGCTGCCACAAATCACCTTTTACTGTTTGGGTTTCTGGTGAGGTGCTGCTTGTGAGCCAGGAGGGTTGGGAGTACAATTGCGACTTGTTGTAGGACTGGCATAGTCGCCTACAGACATAGGTACTGTCATCCTTAAACCAGCAGTCTTGCCTAGAGCAAGAGTCCAACTACGACACACTGGTTGTCAGCACAAAGTGGAAGTAGTTTTGAAGCACAAAATTAGGGAAAATAAGCTACCTCTTAGAAAAATGCCAAAACTGTGGCACAAATTAGTTTTTTTGATTCAGTTCTGCATATTCCTGAAAGCTGGGAAGAAGGTGACTTTAGTGTAGCAAAGTGTTAGTGGATGCCATTTTTAGGGAAAAAACTGACACTTTTATGTGGAGCACTTTTTCCCTATTATTATAAAAAAACTCTGAATTTTGCTATAGTTGCATATTTTCTCAGTCCCCTCTGTGGGAATCCACAAACTTTGTGCATCTTTAGAATCCTCAGGATGTTGGAAAAAAGGACACAAATTTGGAGTGGATAGCTAATGTGAACAAAAAGTTATGGAGGCCTAAGCACAAACTACCCCAAACAGCCAAAAAAAAGCTTCTCACCGGGTGGGAAGGTCTAGCAGCGAAAGGGTTTAAGTATGTATATCTAGAGATATGGATACACTGCTGATACTCTGCAGATCTGGATGGATTTAAAAAATCCTTATGCCAGGATCAATGCCATGATTGGCTGGCTGCAACATAAGAGGAAAGTTGAGGACAGCATTTTGTTCATCGGGACTCGATTCCCGTGGGGGAATTACAATTTAAAAGTGATAGAACGGTCAGAGTAGAGGTACCCTGGCCCAGTAGGACAGACGGATGGGTCTATGAGGGACCCCTCACGGGCAAGAAATTGTCCAAAATGTTTTTTTGAGCATGCAAGGATTCGTTGATCCACCCGGATCAGATTTGGATGGATCTGCAGATCCAGACACCAAATTAAAAAAAACACGTGCACTGACTCACAGACACACACACCTACTCACAAACCCACACACCCACTTACACACCCAGACAACCATTCAGACACCCATACAGCCACCCACTCACAAACCAAGAAACCCACTCACATACCCTCTCACAGACCCACACAACCACTCACACAACCACTCACACACCTGCTCATAGACTCAGAAAGCCACTCACATACCCACTCACAGACCCGTATAGCCACTCACACACCCAATTACACACCCATACCACCACTTACACAGCCATTCACAAACCCACTCACAGACCAAAAAACCACCCAGACACCCACAGAGCAACTCAAACAACTACTCATACTTCCCACACTCACAGACCCACACAGCCAATCACACCCACACACCCACCACACACTGAGACACCCACTTACACAACTACTCACACACCCACTCACACACCCAGGTTGCAGAGATGTTATAGTTAGGACATAACATTAAACACCCCTAGAAATACACTAAAAACAGCTAGGAAATAAAATAAAAAATAAAACCTTAGACATTCACTTGAAAAAACAAATGTTACAGGGGTGTTATAGTTATAGTTACATTAGTGCACTAGTTATATTTATTTGAGATAACTATACCTACAAGTGCTGAATTTCCATGGTGTCATGTGTGTAAAATCGGAGCCTATCTATAACGTCCCTGTAACATATGCTTTTTCCTCTCTCTCTCTCTCTCTCTCTCTCTATATATATATATATATATGAATTTACATCAGCTGAACACTGTATGTTGAATAAGGGCTTATCGTTTTGTCCTGAGACTCATTTTGATTATGTTGAGATGCGTATTGACATTTATAAATTTATTCGCAAATTAAAATTGATCAAATTCCACTCTATGCAATTGCAGGAGGGAAACTGTAACAAAGATGATCCAATAATAAATGAACCGAGAAATCTGGACCTACAAATTAATCAAATATCTGATTGAAAAACTATGTTTGACTTACATCACAATTTATCAGATAAAGATTATACAGAAATGGAAGTGCTTCAGGAATTAAATGTGGATACTAATAAACATAAGTTCAGTCATTTTTAAGAAAGATCCAAATTTTGCCCGGTTTCATCACCTGGTAATAAAATTGATACATTTTCGGAACTTGTATTAGGAGACATAGAGAAATTACAAAAGACAAGACATCATGAATCACGAGAGAATTTTAAAAAAAATGAGCGGTTGGCAATAAAAAATTTGATGAATAACAATAACATAATAATCAAGCCAGCAGATAAGGGTGGAAATATTGTGATATTCAATACACAAAGTCACATCTTGGATGCATATAGACAATTAAAGGATGAGTCAAGCTACAAGAAACTCAGCCATAATCCTATAAATCGGATGATTCACCACCTACACTCTAAATTGGATGACTGGCATCAACAGCAGTTGCTTAATTTGGATGAATATAAGTATCTAAAGAAGGAAAATCCAACTTTACCTACAATCTATTTCTTACCCAAAATTCACAAATCGTTAATTAATTCACCAGGCAGACCAATTGTTTCTGCATGTGACTCATTCTATGAAAGAGTATCCGAATATGTAGACTTTTATTTGGCACCTATTGTAATGACATTGAGTTCATATATAAAGTGTTCAGGAGATTTACTAAAAATTTTGACGAATGTAAACTGGAGTGATGAATATTTGTTGGTCACTATTGATGTAGTTTCTTTTTATATATCTATTAATCATGACATTGGTTTAAAGGCATGTGAATACTTTTTAAGGCAAAGAAACATTGCTGAAACATTGGAGCATTTAAAAATGTTACTGTCCATGACAGATATGTGTTTGAATAATAACATCTTTATATTCAATCATGAGATTTATCGGCAAATATGTGGGACAGCAATGGGGATTTCCCTTTCTCCGAATTATGCCAACCTTGTAATGGGCTGGTGGGAGAGAGAAATAGCATGGGGAAAAACAAATGACACGTATTTGGACAAAATTGCCTTATGGGTACATTTTATTGATGATCTGTTCATCATTTGGCATGGCTCGCAGGAGGAATTTAAGACATATTTTTCAAACTTAAATAAAAATGATATAGGATTACAATTCACATGTAATATGAGCAAAACTTCGATTGATTTTTTGGATATTACAATTTATGTTGAGAATGATAAATTAGAAACAACAGTTTTTTGTAAGGAAACAGAAACAAATAGCATATTACATGGGGAAAGTATTCATCCCAAACCTTTAATAAAGAGCATTCCATATGGTGAACTAGTAAGAATGCGGAGACATTGTTCCAGTGAGAAGGAAGTACAACTAAAATATAAGGAAACCATAACAAGGTTCAGAAACAGAGGGTATAACCACAAAATGTTGTTAAAGAATTTAGAAAGAATGAAAACCGTTAATCGGGATGAGCTGGTATTTTCACAGCAATCCAAAAAGAAAAGTTATTTGATGAAAACAGGGTAAGGATGATAATGACCTACAGTAAGGAAAGTGGACTGATCAGGAATATATTATGTAAACATTGGCATGTGATATGCAGGGATCCAGATTTAGGGCCCAAGATAGGCTTAGAACCAATGATTACATATCGGAAGGCCCCGTCAGTTAAAGATTATATAGTGAAAAGCCATTTATCCTTGAAAAGTCAACAATCTTGGTTAGCAGAGCAACAACAAGGTTTTATCAAATGCAATAATTGTAAAGCTTGTAAAATTGGCAAGTCAATGAAATTGGTGAAAATGCCTAATGGCACTGATATGCATATTAAGCATAGAATAACCTGCAATACTAAATTCACTGTATATGTAATAGAATGCCATTGTGGCGCTAAATATGTGAGTAGCACAATTTGCATTCTTAAAAAGAGAATTTTAGAGCATATCAGAGCCATTAAACATAATGATTTATCTTATGCTGTTACCAAACACCTAAAAATTCATGTAAACAATGATTGGAAAACTTTAAGGTATTTTGGCTTGGACCATATTCCAGAACACGAAATAGGTGGTGACAGGGTTAGTAAACTAAGACAACTAGAATCCAGGTACAATATTAAATTAAGAACTAAGATACCGTTTGGGATGAACAATGATGAGGAACTTTTTGTACATCTTTGAATTTTTTGAATACTAAGGTTGAGAGTAATGTTATTTTAGTGGTTACCAAAAACATTGACATTGAACAATAATAGTATAAAAAAGAATTCATTGTTTTATAAATTGGTCACAATTTAATTAAATGACAGTATTTAATATTTAAGGTTGTAATAATTCTGCAGAAATTGACTTACCATCTTCGAGTGAATTGATGATTTATATTTAGAGTAGACTTATCATATTAATGAGATGTTCCTTTCTTGTGAAAAATGATGATAATTCATTGGTTAAATGCATTGCGGTATATACAAGAAATCTGTTATATTATAGATTATGTAGTTATTATAAATAGGTACAAAGAGAATAGTTTTGTGTTTTGAGAAAAAAAGAAAAAAACAATGTACTGCAATATCCAGAATGCATTGTAAGAGCTCACTAATTTTGAATGTATAAATAACAACAGAAAGAAAGGACTTTCAAACCGTGAAGAAGACTGCCAAGTCGAAACGCGTTGTTTTGTTTGTTTACTGTACCAATAAATTAAGAACATTCTCCTTAACGGGGTGCGCAATTCTTTGTTTTACATATCATTTGAAAGCTCGTCCAGCTTTCGTGCATCGCACCAACTAACGAGCGCGTCGCTGTGTGTGGCCGCATTGGGATGAAGAAAAAAATAAATTATATATATATATGTATATATATATAGATGGTGCTGTTTGATAAATGTTCACAAATCTTTTTAAAAAATGTTCAACCACCTCAGCTCCTTCCTGGAAAGTTTCAAGATGATCTGTCAGACAGGGCCTGAGAAAAAGGGCGACTCCCAAAATGCAATTTCCCTATGTAATTTCCATAGTGAATTGTAGACAGCATTATAGCCAAAATGGCTGGACAGAATTACACCGAATTTGGCAGGACTCTAGACGTAATCCAAAAAGTGTGCTTTTATGTGATCTGGTGTTAATCAGTACTTTTTGAGAAATTAAGGTTCAAAATTTAGAGATATCTGAATCGTTGACCTGAATTTCAGAATTTCATGCCTTCTGATTGAATTACGATATTTTTCAGAGGGAGCACTCTGATTTGCTGGCTACAACATGAAAAGAAATACTGAGCTAACTAGAGCTTGTACCCTCACCATGCTCTGCCTACCCCCTCATAGATTGCACCACTCATGACATGTTCAATTACACCATCAATTAAATTTCTGATAACATCTCAAATGACATTATTGATGACAACATTGGGCTTGGTGGGTGCAGACGTTCTAGTTAGCTCAGTGAACTATAATACACAAAGGCATACTACATGCACACACAAACAGTTGAAACTAATTAGAAATGTGATCATTGATTATATAATTAATGAAATCATTGGTGCCATCATGTATTGCACCATCATTCACATCCTCAGTGTTACATTAGTCAAACCTCATGTGGCTTTCTCTTTTCCAGATTTCTTGGATGCCATTGAAATTACACACACTAACACATCTATATTTATGTGTGTGTATGTTGGTGTTTGTATTGGTACATAATGTAGCTATCTCAGAGTCAGTAATAGCTATTCAAGAGTCATAGTTAAGATGGTTTGTCAGTAGGAAAGGTAGGTTTGATTTCTTAGCTTTGTTTGATGAACCTTACCAAAATATTTGAATTTGCATTTGAATTGAGAGACCAATATATCTAACGCTGATTCTTAAAACGGAGCAACGTTTTCAATGGAGCAAAGATCTGAAGGTTCAAAGTGTTATGTTTCATTCAAACCCACGTAACATTCGCTCTCAGCCACTTCATCATCTGACACAGTTATACTAACTTTTCATAAACACCGTATTTGTTCCAACTTAGTGCTTGTGCGTGATCTGATGTAAATCTATTCAATTGTGTTTTGAGAAATGTTATAAATAAAAAACAATTGCATTGGTAAACTTCTTAATAACCTAAAATGTGAACCAATGTGATTCAGAGGTTCTTCAGACTTACACCTCTTTGTGATTCGTTACTCAGCTGAGTTCACAAAATGTATGCTTGTGACATATTGTGGCATGCTAACCACCCTCAACCCGAGGTTAATATAGAACTCCCTCTTAAGTGGTGGAAAATGCTTATTGCCATGATAAAATTCAGAATTTAAGAGCTAGCTTACCCAATTCGTGAACCACTGCCAAGGGAGTGTATGATCCAGCTCTTCAGGCTGTAGAAAATTGTTCTGAAATTCAAATCTGCCGGGGGGGGGGGGGGGGGGGGTAGGGCTCTGGGGATGGGCAGTGCTATTAGGAATGTCCAAAAGCTAAATTGCTGTAGGCTGTTTGGTAACTGGTTGCAGGGAGTGGTTATGTGCTTAGAGCCAACTGGGAACAGACTTGGGACTTTAGGAATATCTTAACAAACAGTCTTTATTGACAAACGTTATGGTGTGTACTAGGAACAATCATAAACCTACATCCTAAATATATTGTTTTTTAAAACCCTTAAAACCGTCATCTGGAAGATTGGTATGGTTAGGATCCCAAATCTAAAGCCCACCTAATTTTCCATTTATGAACCTCCGTATCCAGAGCACTGCATATGACCTAACATTTGCTACCATCGCAGATGAATTGTCAATAACGTCACTGAAGTACCAGCACATAATCCATCACACGCAGATGAAAGGTTGATCAGTTTCGTATGTGTACTTCTTGTGTTGTTTTCAGAATGTTGCTATTCGGCCACTCTGCAGTGCTTATTCGCCAGGGAATGTCAGCATTTCCTGTTATTGAAAACTTTAAATGATTCAGAAGTTATATCTTACCACAGTTTTCAGAGGACTTTATGTTTTTTCCCTATTCGATTTATTGGCTTTCGTAAGCATAGTTTTAGAAAGCAAAAAGATGACTACGAAATCAAGATTATTTACATCATTCTAAGGGAGGCAACCTCTGGTCTATTCATCCACTGACCCCACCTTAGGTCAGTTGGTTCATTTGTTGGCTAGATTAGCACGAAACCCAGGTAAAATTAAGCCTAGATTCCACAGCCTGTGAAAACTGAATGATCTAGGGCACTCCCTATAACTACACGTCCGTATTGGTTCAAAACTGAAATTTATTTCTTGTAAATGGGCTAAATTTGGCTGTTAGCATCCCCATCAACAGAATTTCCTGCATATTGTGTGGTTGCAAAGATTTACATGGAATGTTGTGTGACATCTTAAGTTAGTCTTAGCGCTAGTTACAAGATAGCACATAAGGAAAGAGACAAACGTTATTTGATAATAAGTTAGAACTAGGGAAAAGGTTTCTTGGATGACATGGGCTCAGGTGGAATTCATGACAATGGGGATTTCCTCAAGCACAATCATGGGATTCCGAATCGTAGCTGTTATAGAATTTGATAGTTTATTATTATTATTAGCCAAACTGTATCCTGCGTTTTATTTAGGAGATATACAATAATAAATTACATAAGGTAAAAATAAAAATATTTATACTGGAAGTGCAAATAGCTGTGTGACGGACAGTGCTTCCAAACAGTGTAAGTGAATGAGAAAAGGGCAGAAACAACAGTGCTGTACACTTATATAATGCAGTGGCCAACAACAGTAATTCATTGTTTGGTACCTGTGCAAATAAATGTGGCGGACCATCATCAGGACCCTTGAGTTGCATTGTTCACCCACAATCTAAAGAGGACAGGATGTGGACAAAATAACCAATAAAAGGGCGAGCATGGGGGCCAAGGGGAGCAAATATTCTCTTCTATGTATTGGTGGTGGAGGCAGCTGTGGGTCACAAGGAATCGCAGAAAACAATTTGAATGTATTGACAGTAGTGCAGAGACTGAAGAACAATTCAGACCTGGCAAAGTATAGTTCAGCAAGGACTTCAGAGAATGCCAATACAAAGTCAACACCTAATAAAGCGGGTACAGACATCTAACATGACCTGTCCTAGTTACTTTATTTTAGTATTCTATTTTAAAATACACCTTATTTTTTCAGGTAGTATCAATACAAGAAATTGGGTAACTCAACTAACAGCTTTTTAGTACACATTTTTCACCATAGCTCTGTATTAAATACCTTCACTAGCAATTGATCCACATGCATTACTCTACCATACATAAATGTTCTTTTCAGGTAGAAGTATTTTCCCTTTTACTGGCATTAGTTTTCATCCTTTACAAAGCAATAAGAGTCAACCTAAACCATAGGCATCATTCCTGTATCTCCATATCTTAGTGCACTTTTGGGAACAGGGTGGCTATATTAGGCACACAAAAAAGAAGGGGAAGCTAAGAGGGAAGTAAATCAAGGACATCCTCCATTCAACAAAAAGCCCTTGGTAGAACCAACACATTCACCTCTTTATCCAGAGGATCCCACAATCATGTATTCAGGGAGGGATTATTTTCTAGTGCCCATCTAGCGATAACTCCTGTGTGTTTTTTAGATTAAAAATAAGATCACTGGCAAGGAACCCTCACATCAATCTGCCATAATAATGTTTGGAAAAAAATTGTAAACATTATAGGGTGTGCCTCATGTAAGCAACTAATCACGAGCCAATGGATAGTTTCCCACCGATTTGCTCACTTTAAGATAATTGGCAGCATTCATATAGAAACGGAGGACCCGACTCCCAGACAGAGTCAGAAGAATGTTGCATGTGTATGTACCTATATATTCCTTTCATGTATATCACACATTACTACAGCCCCCAGGTCCTTACACAGGTAGGAGAAAATTCTTCTTCACAAAAAAAGGTTAAAAAATAGGTGTATGTGGCAATTAAAGATTGTCTTTAATTCTTATGTCCTCACCCATGATTAAGAACAGATTACCACGTTTAGACCATTAGAGTAAGATCGGCCAACATGTTTCATTGCCACTCCATACTTACTGGAAATTTCATCGGGGCATAAGGACCATTTTTCACGCATGTGTACACAGGACCTGTATTACAGGGAAAGATTTAAAAAAGTGGTCGGATAACCCAAACACAAATATGCGAGTCAAACCCTCAGGAGGATAACCCCAAACCCACATTCACATTAAAAAAGGTAATTACCAGATGGCCTCCAGATGAATTTCTACCAGTAGGCCATAGGAAGGAACTGTCAAGATTATGCAATCTGCTGCCTAGAGGGAAACAATATTCTCATATCATATTTGTTTCACGAGATGACCGCAAATGTATTAACCTCTGTATGATTGCAGTCAGAGGTAACTCAGTTCAATGACCACTTACCATAATTCATTTTTACAAAAGTCCATTTCACTTCTTTCTCCCAGTTTACTTGCAAACAATTATCTCTGCTATTATCGGCCACTGGGTTCCCCTCCTACATTCATCACTGGCACCAAACTCATTAGCTTATCATGGCAGGCCAGCTCTAGCTCCACCATAGTCTCTTTAGAACTATGTCCGTGCAGGCTCCCATGCTGTCTGAAAACTTGCTGTGGCTTTGAACCAAAATAACACTATAGTCATGGCCCCAGGTCATCATACTATCAGGACAAATCCTTATTCCATTTGAAGCAGCAGCAAGGCGTGTCCCTCTCGAACAGCGACACTACAGAGGTATCTAATCAATCAATCAATGGTTATACACATTTTAAGGAGATCTGAAGAGAGAGAGAAAACATTTAAAAAATGTTATATAATAAGTAATTAATTTGAATAAATATATACAATTTAAACATCAAAATAATGTAATGACTTTACTATTAGTTCCTATGAAATGTTCTCTTCATTTACCTGCTGCCATCGTTTCCTATATGTGTGTGTTGTAGTACCTATGACTGACTATATGAGGTGTTTGACTAACCCTAGGGCTTGTCTGATGTCCATATACACCTGTTTTGTCACATCTAGGCTGTAATAACTTTACAGTTGTAGACTGTGAAAAGCAATGGACTTACTCATACATGGGTTTGTTTTTGTGTGAGCATATCCCTCCCTTTAGCCCTCCTGAAATTCCCCTAATCCCCTCAGATTGAGTAGTAAGGATTCCCCATTTCCCAGCCACTCGCCCTTGTCTCTCCCACATTTATAGGTAAAACTTTTACCTATGAATGAAGAGCTCTCGACCACCTTTGTGGAAATCTCCACATAGCAAAGATAGGAGAGGCAGAGATCTGCTGCCTTAGTTTTTAAGTCGAGGTTACAAGCGCTTTGACCTGTTGTAAGTATTGTAGGCTTTCAATCACACCCTCCACATGCCCATCACTTTCACTCGTTCATGGGCTTGCCTTTCAAAAATCCTTTATAATCATTGGTTAATTCTTCACGTTTGTCCCTCCTTAGGGCTGTTTTGTTACTGCCTTGCAGACTGCCCCTGTTACCTGGATAATTGCATGATAGATGATACGTTTGAATGCAAGCAAACCTCTTTTTCTTTTTGTGTCTCTCCTTCGCATTCATACTCATGGCACTTTGAATCAGCTCACTTATGTCAGCTGTTCTACTTTTCATTTTCAATTTATGTAGCAAGAAAAGTCCATTTAGGAATTTACAACGTTAATAGCTCTAACTCGAGCAAATGCGAGACCCATTCCATTGCAAAAGCTTGTTGAAATTGGATTTTACATGTGAGTAGTACTACCGTAGTACTACTTTACATTTTACAAAATATAGGGGGTCATTCTAAGTCTGGCGGGCGGCGGAGGCCGCCCGCCAGACTTCCCCCCTCCAAAATACCGCTCCGCGGTCGAAAGACCGCTGAGGGTATTTTGGCTTTTGCACTGGGCTGGCGGGCGACCGCCAAAAGGCCGCCCAGTGCAAAAAACCCTTCCCACGAGGACGCCGGCTCAGAATTGAGCCGGCGGAGTGGGAAGGTGCGACGGGTGCAGTTACACCCGTCGCGAATTTCAGTGTCTGCAAGCAGACACTGAAATTCTTTTTGGGGCCCTCTTACGGGAGAACCGCCAGGAACAGGATGGCGGTATGGGGTGTCAGAATCCCCATGGCGGCGCAGCAAGCTGCGCCGCCATGGAGGATTCAATAGGGCAGTGGAAAACCGGCGGGAGACCGCCGGTTTTCCCTTTCTGACCGCGGCCAAACCGCCGCGGTCAGAATGCCCTGCGGGGCACCGCCAGCCTGTTGGCGGTGCTCCCGCCGACCCTGGCCCGCCGGGGTCAGAATCACCCCCATAGTCTGTTAATAGTCCCAATTATATTTTAAGAATCTACAGCAGGCAGCGTAAAAAAAACTGTAAAACTGTAAACTTTGCACTTGTATAGCGCACTACTCACCCGTTAGGGTCTCAAGGCGCTGTACTCATACCGCTATGGAACCCCTCCTGGCTTTTCCCTGTGAGGTGCCAACTCCTGGGCACCCCAAGGATGAAGCCAGGCATCCAAGCGCTGTTGGGGCCGTTGTGGAGATTAAGCAAGCTATTGCCCAGAGTTGCAGAGTGGGACCCATTAATTAGATTAGGCACCGAGGCGAGAATTATCTGGTCCAAGGGAATTGAGCCCAAGACCTGCCGAAGCGGGACTTTGAACCCTGGTCTTGAGCCAGATCTCTGCTTCAGGGTCTGCTGCTCTAACCATTGTGCGTACAGAAGCCTCTCTCTCAGAAAATAGTTGGGTGTGTTAATTACATAGTTGGGTGTGTTCTTTGTATGTTTAAATGTCTGAGGTTAAATCAGTGAGATGAGATAAGACAACATCTCGATGTGTAAACATGTTTGTTGCCATTTTTAAGTAATCCTAATGTGTGGTGTATGTGCATGAGCTAGCTCTAAGAGGTTTTACATAAATGTTCTTTAGCTTTTATGTCGACCTCTCTTTGCTATTTTGTGGATATGAAGAGTGAAAGGTTGTGAGGATTCACTTCAGTACATTTCGTGTAGTGGTGGGAACAATAGAAGTGTCATGGAACCTCTTAGAGTTTGCAAAGTATTTTTCTTAAAAATGTGGAAGAAAAAAGTAGAGAAAATAGTTTTCTTGGGGAGTAAAACTGGTTACAATTTTGCACGCTTATTATTCAGCAAAGTAAAACTTCCATAGAACTTTTACATTTAGTTTATTTAAATTTGCAGAGGCAAATGTTTTTCTTGGGGCTAAGAACTTCGCTAGATGCATACTTGCACAACACATACGTGTATATGAATTTTAATTAATTGCAAAAAATGGTGGCTTTTGCCCAGTTCAAGGAGTGTAATAAAAATGGGCTCTTGCCATTTGCAATCTTGTTCAGAACAAGAACAGTGCTGAGTTTCTTAATGCAGGATACCTTCCTTCCCCAGCAGTTTTGCATGGTGGTTGCATTGCTGGGCAAAATGACACTGCTGTCGGTGTTAAAATAGCTGCAACTCTTCCAAGCACCCCTCTACACTGGCTAGAATGGCAATAAAATAACTTTAGTCACAGAACACAAAAAAATATAATTGCCTAAAATAGTTTTGAATTCTGGATAAATGTGATTTTATAATTGGTTTCTCAAATTCTGAGAACATACTCTATTAATTAGCCTCTACATATTATTATAACATATGGTTAAATGCATGCCCTTAGCACACAAGAGTTTGAAAAGTAATTTATCTGTCTTATGAACGAATAAAACTTTCACAGAGGAGATCAAATACAAGCTACAGTGAATAGGCTTCAGTCTATTCTCACAAAACACAAGAGAGTACGTTTGATGGACTATTAAAACGTATTCCAAGTCCAAATCAATATAGCACACTAGGGGAAGTCTTCAGTCAAGAACCAGCCGCCTTCTTAAAAGCAACTAACAAGTAAGGTCCGCGGGGAGGTGCCATTTTTATTTTTCAAAGGTTTCGGTAAAAAAAAGGACACATACAACATGGTTAACTAAAGCAATAACATAACATGATAATAAAAATAAATCAAAGAAGTTGACAATTTGTGTTGCCAGCTCACTTCAAAACATGCAGCGATTTACGAGAAGTTTGTATTTGAAATTTTAATTATATTGGAAAACTAACCAACATTTTCATCTGACGATTAAAATAGCTTTGGTATTTTGGGCTCAATGTTAGATGAAATACCTGGAAGACAATGATTTGCAGTGTGCCTCTTCAACAGGATAAAGGGGGTGGTA
The DNA here is from genome assembly GCF_031143425.1 of Pleurodeles waltl. NCBI lineage: Eukaryota > Metazoa > Chordata > Amphibia > Caudata > Salamandridae > Pleurodeles > Pleurodeles waltl. Next base: position 1,421,477,679 of record NC_090445.1, read on the forward strand.
AAGGAGTCAAACGTGAGGCACAGAAAGAAAGAGTATAAAAAAGAGATGGGTAGATGGACATAGATAGATAGATAGATAGATAGATAGATAGATAGATAGATAGATAGATAGATAGATTGATTCCAGTGTACCACTTATAACTTTAAGCCCCATCACTAGTTTTGAGTCAAAATTGTTATCCCCTGGGTAAAATTGGTTGACTGATCATTTTCTGTCTTTATAAAAGGGCACCTGCTCAGATTCTGTCTTTCATGGTTTGCCTATCTCTGTCTCCCACTTTTTCTGTTTCTATTACCCTCTCTTTTTTACTTTCTCTATGGTAATGTACTTATACGTGTATCGGTTTTTGCCTCATTTGGCACTACCTGTGGTGCCTTGAGAAGTCTAGACCAGCTCTTAGGGCCATATGTAAGAACACATTTTCCCATAGACACAGAATGGGTAAAACCCTTTGCTACATCTGGCCCTTAGTGTCTTGTTACGGGAAACAAACTACCTTGTTGCTCTGCAATTGGAAGCAAGGTTCTAACTGCGTAGCATAAGGTAAGTAATAGTTCACCTGCCAGCCTTTACAGCAACGGAAAAAAGTATAAGAGGAATCCCCACGCTCCACTCAAATGGTCCCCACTGTCATGAGGTACGAGAGCCCACCTGTGAGTACCTACACATCTATCCTGTGTTTTTTGTGGGAAGAGCTGCTCCTTGAGAGCAGACTTGACTGCGGAAAGCGAGGAGTCTGGAAAGCGATACATGACGAGCCTTCTCTGCCACCGAAGAATTGTAATCTCACATCCCTACCAATAAATCATGATAAATCATATTTTTTTATTTAGTAGCTATGTATATTAAAATAATGTATCTCAGACATGCCATTCATAAATAAGGTATAAACAGATTAATAATGCGTTGTATACAGTTGAAGAGTAAATTCAGGAGCAGTGTTCTAAGATATACTGGAATACATTATATATAGTACACTGGCGCTTCTTTTAAACTGTTACATTTAAATAAGCTAAAGCCGAACATGTGTTACTTTCTTCACCTACTGAAGTATATTAGTGGTATCATGACAAAACGTTAATAGGCATAATTATTATAATCTATGTAACATAAGTATGGGCAGAAACATGTTCGGTATTTGGTTGGTAGGATCGTGTGGTCTGCCATTTGTTAGCAGTGCTTATAACCCGGAAAGTCTGTACATGCTATACATAGTAAGGAGAATGTTTGAATGCCAAGATGTAAATGGAAGAATATTCTAGATGTTGACCTTTAGCTCAAATTCACATCATGACCGACTTGCACTTGGGACGTTTTAGGGAGGAAAGGCAATGGTCTGTGGAGGCTCTGGAGAGTTGTACTACTGAATATAGAGCCCAAGAATATTGACCTACAAGAATATCAAGGACAGAATATTAAGGGAGAAGAAAATTAAAACATAAGTGCTTATAGAGAAGTATAGATTTACTATTCCCAACTCCACATCTACGTACCTTGAAGGCATATATATCACCAAGGAATATATATGTGGAGTTACCTATAGAACCTATGCTTGCTTACTTTTCGATATTATGGATTCCATATTTTGTCCTGGATGTTTGCATACCTTGATATTCTGGATTCAGTATTCAGGGTACACAACCAATGGAGTGATGGAATCAAAGTGATCTTGTGCTAAGAAGGTGCAGTGTTCTCAAACTACAACCCAGTAACTCCCACAATTTGTTAAAATATTACCTAAACTTCTTCACTTAATAAATTAAAATAATTTACTTAAAGAACATGTGTTCAGCGAGGAGAGCCTCTTGGTGCAGTTTTGCCTATTACCAAGAAGTACTTGATTAGGTGGGAAGATGTAAGTCTATATCGTTTTCTGAAAACCATATAATCTTGAGCCAATCAGACTCGAAATGATAGTTTATTTCACCTACAGGCAACCAGATAATCACATGGCTGGTGACCAATGCAGGCATTTTTCAAACTTTATACTATTAATAAGGCCTGTCAGGAGGAATGTACGGTATGGCCTGAAGAATAGGGAAGAAACGTCTCTCTCAACTATAGAGGTTTTGATCGATAAGTTGTCCGGTGCAACATACACAAAGATTTGATTAAGAAAGGAAGGAAGTGCAATTCACGCTGATGACTAGAGATGTGATCAGTTCTACGCATGTCCACCAGCATATGGGGAGCAAAAGTTGAGTAGCTTCTTAAGAAACAATTTGCTGAATATGAGTTTAGTAAATGTCACAATGCAATTTGTCTAGTCGAGTGATTTTTGATCATCTAGACCAAGAAAGGGACCTACAATGTAGGAAGATGCATTTGCATTTCTAGTCTTTCGTATGGGTATCTTGTTTCTGTTACTATTTTGTTCATCTTCTGCATCTGTCTGTAATTGTGTTTTTTCAGATGTTTGTGTTCTTTTCTTTTCATCTGCCTTCCTCTCCTTTTTTGTACTACATGCTTTCATCCTTTGTTCACTGAATGTCCTTCAAACCTTTGTCTTCGGAAGGTTAACACAGTAATTGCACTTGTGGTTTTATCCTGCTCCATTCGCTAGGATTCACTAATCTTGCTGACATGTCATGAAATGAGTTTAGCTTGTCACATGGAACTGATACTATGAAGGAGGCAGAGACGGGGTAAGGATAGAAGTAAATGTGTTCCTCTGTGAACATCCCACTAAATACCTGTTGTGATGCTAGTCCCAGGAATAAGGGTGAGGAGATTTAGCTGATCTTGTTTTTCAATAAAGAATACTCAGAGGGCTATCTTATCTGAGGCAGACCTACTTGTTATATGTATCTGTGATTTAGAACTGTTGTACAATAAACTGAATAAGACAAACATTTGTTAAATTATAGAAACTGACAGAAATGATTCGGTGGCACTGACAGAGTTTAGGATATTTCTACCTTGAGGACACAAAGTGCTGGCTCAGTTCTTAATTATTCTCACTAATTAGTCTAGTAAATAGCGGACCGTATGTGGCATACTATGAAGCGCCTTTGCTCCTATTAAGGATGAATGTATTTTTTTGTCCCTGGATGTTTCCTGATTATTCTTCCACACTAAGAGAAAAAGAGGCGGCTGGGTTAACCTAGTAGAGTCTAGCTAATGAATATGAGTGGCAAGTGAAGGTAACATTGAAAACAGAGAAGAGGCAAATGACTAACAGAAAACTAAAGCTCTGATAATAGTCCCATCGAGAAAGTGTGAAACAATGACCATTAAAAGAACAAATGAGACAGTGTCATTGCCTGATCATGCAAGGTATTTGGTTATCACGATTACATGCCATTGATGATAAGGAGCACATTGACTGATGAAAACACTGTATGATGAAACTGGATTTGTGGCAGTGGTAATGTGTGAATTAAGCAGGTAGGGTGTAGTTGAGTGCAACATTGAAACAACAAAGCAACAAAAACATTACAATACATCACAATAAAAAACCAAAACCCCACAATAATATACAAATAAACATGCCACCAAATAACACAATCCTACAACAGAGAACAACAAATCATCGAAAAACGGCAGTATGGCACATTAACGCAACACAATAACATCTCAAGAAACAAAACAAGCACAACACAACAACAAACTGCAATAAAAAAACTTCTGTATAACAGCAAACTGAAGCTGTAAGAAAAAAACAACAGCCACAACTTACTAACACAACACAGCAATATACTAGCACAAACCAACACCACAAGAGCACAGTACAATAAAATAACACCCAATCTAATAGTACAGACATGCAATTGTGATGCCTATTTATGTTGTGCTTTTGTGTTGTATATTCTTATGTCTTTATTCTTTAGTGATGGATTTTGTTCTTTTGCGTTGCGTTTTTGCTGTATTTTAGTTACTGTGTGTTGCTTTTGAGTGTTGCTTTTGACTTTCTCTGTCTTGTGTTGTGGAACAGTTTTGTGCTGTTCTGTAATGAACTGTGATATGCTGCGTTACTGTTGTGTGATTTTGTTCAGCTGTGCTTTGGGTTATGGTATGTTGTGGTTGGTTTTGTAGTTTTCTGATAAATTCAGGAATACTTTTATATGATTGTGTTGTATTTTTATAGAGCAACTCTGTTTTGTTTTTGTGCACATTGTTGTATTCTACTTTTGTGTTGTCAAGTGAGGCTATGTTGTTGTTTTTTTGTAGTTTAGTGTTCTTGTGTTTCATGATTGTGCCTTAATAGTGTGGCCTTTTTTATTGTGCTGTCAAGTAGATGTGGTGTGCCTGTTGTGGTTATTCTGTTATGCTGTGTTGTGTTCCTTTGTGTTCTGTTATGTTTCTGTTCTGTTGTTGTCTTTTTTTGATGTGACTTTCGTATTGTTCTTTTATTGTTGTGTTCTGCTGTTTTATGTAGAAGCTTTGCAGACTTCATCAAATGTTTCCACCTTATCACCCTAAAAGCAGCAGGCTCAGTTAAATCTCCAGTGAAAAATTATGTTACAATTGTCAACGCTGACAAAAGTACTTAAAGCAACCGTCAGACCAAAAACCGCAGCAAACACCATGCTAACACACGCTTTAAATAACCACTTCCCATGCACCATGTGGCCTAGAAAACAACATTTAAGCAGGACAGTAGTCCACAGAGCAAAGATCGAGGGTCCTGTCCATTTGATGAAATAATGAAGTCAGTTATCGATACCAAACTAGGCAGTCTCACTCTTGGTATCACTCAACGAATGTGCTGCGGTTTCGATGCTCATCCTTGTGAAAATATGTTCGTTGGACGAGTTCAAAAACTGTTTCATAAGCAGGTGCTGCGAAACTCTGAGGTGGATTGGGAAGTGAGGGTGTATTTCTCACCTAATTCCACCACGGAAAAACACTTGTTGGCCAAGCTATGGTGTCGTTGTCATGTTTCCGTGAAAGAACGTAAGCAACTCAGCACTTTAGCGCTGGGTCTCCCTCGGCAACTAGCAGAAGACGAGTTCTCAACATAGAACCAGAGCTGAAAGCAGACACAAATATAGCAAAAGAGACAAGCACTGTGTTAGTGAGGCGACTGCACGTCCCTGTTTTTAATTTAGAGATAATGTTGTAGCAAGGGAGCCCGGGCTCTAATGCAGTCAAGGAAAATGCAGCCCCCTTCCAGTATCAAGGGAATTCATACATTACTGTCATTGCTGGGCTACAAAAGAGCCCCTAACACTCCTAGTGCCCATTTTCGCTGCACCTACTGCACTTTCGTTAGCTGCGCTCCTGTTTAGAGCACCCCCACATCGACTTACTAGTTTAGTTTACGTATGTATTTATATGAGCACGTTATCACGAGTGACAGCACCTATAGTAATGTTGGAAACTGCCTATTACATCATTACATCATTTACCATATTGTCATAAAAAAATACTTTTGACTGCCACACGGGGTCCTGTCATGTAGGTGATTGCCAGGTAGTCTGCTAGAATGTTGGTGGGTTTAGAATTGTGCGTGATTAATGCTTTAGGATTCATGGCAGAGTCTGATTCTTATTTTAAGTCTTTCTTACTAGACAGTGCAAGCATACATTTTGCAAAAAGACATCGTCTTCTTACAGTGGGCCCAGAGCCCTCAAATTGCTTACCATTATTTGGCTTCATTTCATTCTCATTTGCTTTCTTTTTATCTGTTAGTTTGTGTGGGCTTTCCTTCTTCTTCTTCTTTTTCACCTCCCATGGAGCACAGCTTTATTACTTGTGTGGTTCCGCAGCTTACTTTTTGCCTTTTTGGTTATGCACTCTATGAGTTTGTATGTGCTTAATAGCTGCCTTCCTTGTGTACTTCTCTTCCACCGTCTGTCACTTCGTGTTGCTCTCTTGTGCGTATGCTTCTACCCTGAATTGATTTATTGCATGTGCTTCTTCCATCCACCTCCTCATTCCTGTCTCTTGCCCGTGTGCTTCTCTTCCCTCCCATGCTCCCAGGAGCTTTCATAATCCTATTGCGAAAGGGGTTTAAGCTCCACTCACATGTTGGTTCCCCCAAGTATAGAACTTGATTGGGCCGAATTTATGTACCTACACTAAAAAGACGGCATGTATTGCACTTTTTGGCTTGTTGCAAAGTTTATATTCAATGTAGCAGGACAGAGCTAGTTAGGGTGGTAAGCCAATGATCATAGCTATAGGGCTGATTTGTTTACTATGAAATATTATGATAAAGGCACTAGGCCTGACATGTTTATTGTGAAAAGCATTTGCTAAAGTAGATAGGCATTTAGGTGTGAATTGTAATTAGTCAATATTACAGCCTATACATAGGTATTTTGCTGCTTTGAATCTCTAAAATTATTGTAGTGGGCAAGGTTTTAATGATGACCACCTACTCTGTAGGGTGTTTCACTTTGCTGATTCTTGCTGTGCAATGTTGAAAGGGGTTGTATATTGCTTTAAAAGCTGTATTTTTCCCCATATTTGTAATTGTATTACTGCATCACAATAGTTGCCATTTTATGAACACTTGAATGGGCCAGGGTTGGGTAAAGTTTAAAGCCAATGACAAAGGGTAAGGGCTTCATAAGTTCATTGGAAAAAGCATGCCAGTTTTCATAGGTTTTATCTGAAATCTGTTAATTATGGAACATTTTGACAAAGCCAGTAGGCCTGACCTACATATTGTGGAATGCATGCATTAAAGGTAATAGGCTTTTTAGAAGCAATTGTTATTACATTGTGCAAAAGCTTGTAGGCAGGTACTTTGTTACACCAAATTTTACAGATTAATGTCGTAACCAAGTGTTTGGTGTTGGTGAGTGCCCAAACAAACTGTGGGGATGTGCTCTACAATAATCCTTATTAGGCTATCTTAGGAGACAGAGGGGGTCATTCTGACCCTGGCGGTAAATACCGCCAGGGCAGGGGTCGGCGGTAGCACCGCCAACAGGCTGGCGGTGCTCCGACGGGCATTCTGACCGCGGCGGTACAGCCGCGGCCAGAAGCGGAAAGCAGGCGGTGTACCGCCGACTTTCCGCTGCCCATGGGAATCCGCCATGGCGGCGCAGCATGCTGCGCCGCCATGGGGATTCTGACACCCAATACCGCCATCCTGTTCCTGGCGGGTCGCCCGCCAGGAACAGGATGGCGGTATGGGGTGTCGTGGGGCACCTGGGGGCCCCTGCAGTGCCCATGCCAATGGCATGGGCACTGCAGGGGCCCCCGTAAGAGGGCCCCACAAAGAATTTCAGTGTCTGCTTTGCAGACACTGAAATTCGCAACAGGTGCAACTGCACCCGTCGCACCTTCCCACTCCGCCGGCTCCATTCGGAGCCGGCTTCCTCGTGGGAAGGGTGTTTCCCACTGGGCTGGCGGGCGGACTTTTGGCGGTTGCCCGCCAGCCCAGTGGAAAACCCAGAATGACCGCCGCGGTCTTTTGACCGCGGTACGGTCTTCTGGCGGTTCCCGCTGCCAACTGTAAAATTGTATACACTTGTAATTTTAAGACCCTATGCCAGATGGTTGCTTTGTGGAAAGCTTACACTCATTAAAATTGACTTAAACTGTTTATGGTGACAACAAAACGATAAAGGTGATAAAGGATACGTTCTGATTGTTAATTATGAAAAGTTACAATAACAGCAGTAGATCTGGCATATTGCTTGTGAAAAGCATATTGTAAAGTCAAAAGACATTTACATGTGGATTGTTATTAATCTTAATTGAAGCCTACAGTAAGGTTTTGTGTTACATGGAATCTCGTAGTTGACCTTAAATGGCACAAGTGTTGGTTACCACCTCTGACAAACCATAAGCACTAAAGAGTTGCACTGTGGGAATCCCTGTTAAGCCCTGTAATAACAGGTACTATTTTGCTCTGCCAACTATAATTTTGTATGCATTTGCAATTTTATGACTATGTGCCTGATGGTTGCCTTGTGGGAAAGCTTATGTTCAGTACAGTAGGCCTGAGTTGGTTATGGACTGTTGGACATTGGGTGGTCAGACTGGAGACGGGAACCTTTACAGTGGATGTGTTAGGTTTCTTGACAATTTCTCCAAAGTTAAAGCTTTCAGTGATCCTTTCAGCTGCACCGAGCATCTTGAGGAAGGAAGGTAACCGCCTACTATGTTCTCAGGAATTGGTTATTGACCTCGGATTATTGCTAAACCTTTTTCTTCCATTGGTACATTCCAGGCCTGTTATTTATGTGTGTGCGAGGTTGGCTTAGTAATGATAAGGGGAGAGGGCTTTCAACCGGCCTGGGAAATTGCTGTCATGATCTTTTGGGGCTTAAATGAGAATGTTTTGGGTCTTTTGGGGGGAATTCTTTTTTTTACCAGCTAGAGAGCATGTTTTTGTTTTACAGTTAGGGGTGCTGCTTGTTTCCAATAGAAAACATTTTGATGCCATCTAGAACTCCTAGCCAGACATGACTAGCTTGGCCTTATCCTTTTTATGGATTCTCAACGAATTATAGCAGTTATATGAAGCCTTGGACACTGCGATTAATGTATAAGACCTCTGTTTTGGCTGAATTGTATTAATCGATTCATGGGCATCACTGGTTTATATTGGAATGTACACGCAGAATGTAGAAAAAAAACGTACTGAGGGGTAAATACATGTATAGACGCAGAGTCGGTCTGGGACAGAAAACAGACCTCAGGCACCAAATTTAGTTGCACACACTAGCGATTCAGCAAAAAAAAAAAAGCGATCCATGTTAGCAAATTGGGACAGTTTTGAGCTTGTGAAAGACACGTAGGGGGTCATTACAACCCTGGCGGGGTAAAAGGTGAGGTAATACCGCAAACAGGCCGGTGAAAAAAAAAAGGGAATTACGACCCTGGTGGTAACCGCCAACAAAGACAGCCACTTTAACACATCGCCCGCCTCGGCGGTACAGGCCAACAGACAGACGGGAGACAAAGTACCGCCCACACTATTACAACACACCAATCCGCCACCTTTTCCGGGGCAGATTCACCGTGGATAAAAACACGGCGGAAACAGCCTTTGCTATGGGAAAATGCTCACCTCAACACACTCCACGAGGAACGACGACTCCATGGAGCCGGAACTCCAAATCCTACCTGCCCTTGTCTTTCTGCTCCTGTACGAACAACAGCGACGTAGGCGCAGAACATACCGGTGTGTACTACATCTACGACACGGAGGAGGGGGGAGGCAAAATTTAGGGGGACACCCACCAAACACCCCCACCCCCACCCTCGCATATTACAACATACACACCAATGCAGTCAAAAATATCACATTAACAACCCACAATCCACCCGGAAGAATGCAAAGACAAAGCGAGATCTGTTCAAATATTGTAATGTGCCAATATACATGTCATATAAAATATACTGAATCATATCTCGAAATCTGTCATATTTACATATACAATACAAGAAGTAGTGCAGATATGTACACAACAATGTCCGTGCACCAACAGTCCAAAAATGCATGGGCGAGGCCCACAATAGATACCTGACCAAAATCCGAGAGAATACTGCCGGGGCATCAGATTGAAACACTACAGGCACCTCAGGGGGAAGGGAAGGGGGGGGCACCTCAGCCATATGACAGCAAAGCCAGATCCACAATGGGGCTCCATGTCCATTGATGTATACTGGGGAGTGCAAAGTCACAGTCTCTCAAGTCTCTACAGTGGGTGGGTTGCCCACTGTTCAATCCTGGGGAGTGCAAAGCCACAGTCTCTCAAGTCTCTACAGTGGGTGGCTTGCCCACTGTTCAATCCTGGGGAGTGCAAAGCCACAGTCTCTCAAGTCTCTACAGTGGGTAGTTTGCTCACTGTTCAATCCTGGGGAGTGCAAAGCCACAGTCTCTCAAGTCTCTACAGTGGGTAGTTTGCCCACTGTTACATCCTGGGGAGTGCAAAGCCACAGTCTCTCAAGTCTCTATAGTGGGTGGGTTGCCCACTGAACAATCCTGGGGAGTGCAAAGCCACATTGACGCAAGTAGATGCAGTTCTCAACTGGTACTGGGTGGGACTGGTGGCCAGACTGGATGAGTCTCCCCGTGAAAGTTCCTGTCCTGTCACTGTCCCAGCTGCACATGGGAGAAGGATGCCTGATGTGGCGGCATATTCATACCCACACGGTGTTTGCCCTGATCAGCGGTCTTCACCATGGCGGTCTTGGCCTTGTTCAGCGGTGCTTTGCCATGGGTGGCTATGGACTGTTCAGCTGTCTTCACCATGACTGGCTATGGACTGTTCAGCGGTCTTCACCATGGCGGTCTTGGCCTTGTTCAGCGGTGCTTTGCCATGACTGACTATGGACTGTTCAGCAGTCTTCACCATGGCGGTCTTGGCCTTGTTCAGCGGTGCTTTGCCATGGCTGGCTATGGACTGTTCAGCGGTCTTCACCATGGCTGGCTATGCACTGTTCAGCGGTCTTCACCATGGCGGTCTTGGCCTTGTTCAGTGGTGCTTTGCCATGGCTGACTATGGACTGTTCAGCGGTCTTCACCATGGCGGTCTTGGCCTTGTTCAGCGGTGCTTTGCCATCGCTGGCTATGGACTGTTCAGCGGTCTTCACCATGGCGGTCTTGCCCTTGTTCAGCGGTGTTTTGCCATGGCTGGCTATGGACTGTTCAGCGGTCTTCACCATGGCGGTCTTGCCCTTGTTCAGCGGTGCTTTGCCATGGCTGGCTATGGACTGTTCAGCGGTCTTCACCATGGCGGTCTTGGCCTTGTTTAGCGGTGCTTTGCCATGGCTGGCTATGGACTGTTCAGCGGTAGCCTGAGATGGCGGTTCAGATACTGACATTGGTGTGTGGCATGACGAACTCCACACTGGACATTGTGGTGTGGCATGACGAACTCCACACTGGACATTGGGGTGTGGCATGACGAACTCCACACTGGACATTGGGGTGTGGCATGACGTTCCATCATCGCCCAGCGGGGCTGTGGGATCCTGGTCCCTCCTGGGCACTGACTCTGGCAGTGGTCTCCTGACCAGTAACGATACTTGGGCCCTCCTGGGCACTGACTCCGGCGGTGGTCTCCTGACCAGTGACGATACTCGGGCCCTCCTGGGCAATGACTCTGGCGGTGGTCTCCTGACCAGTAACAATACTTGGGCCCTCCTGGGCACTGACTCTGGCGGTGGTCACCTGACCAGTAACAATACTTGGGCCCTCCTGGGCAATGACTCTGGCGGTGGTCTCCTGACCAGTAACGACGGTGCTGGCGGTTGTGTCTGGTCCGCCGGAAATGATGGCGCACTTCTCCGCCGTGACACTCACAACAGGCTGGGCAGACTTCCTCGGAACCTTCCCCACCTTCTTTGGAGTGACAGCTGACTCACCAATCGCCTTGGATCCCATTTCACTTGTTGTCCCACCAGGAGTCTTGACACGGTCCCGTCGTCCACTCTCCAATTTCGGTGCCTTTACAGGGGGTGGGCTGACAGTGCCTTGGCTCCGGGTCCTACTGCCTGCCCTGGTGGATGGTGCACTCCAAAAACCTGGAACACGCACCACTGGTACTGGAGGCTTTTTGGCAGAGGCGCTACGACGGGACTGATGAACTGGAGGGGGGGTGGGGGCAAACAGGTCAATTTGACAGAGGGACAGTTTCTGAAGGACACTGGGATGGGTAGTTGGAGGGGGTCTGGGAGTGGAGGTAGAGGAGGTGGTTGTAGGAGGTGTCACTTTAGGTGTTTTGGGTGCAGGTGCAGGTACTGGAGGCTGTCGTGAGGTGGATGGATGTTGGGTGAGTGATTGCCGGCGTTTGTGTACTTTGGGAGGGGGCGTCACAGACACACTGGGAGAGGACACAGGGGACGTGTAAATGGCAGTGGAGGTGGTGAGTGCAGGTGAGCGGGGTGTGGTGCTGGGTGTCCTGGTGCGAGTCCTAGTGCCTGTAGATGTGGTGCATGCAGGTGTGTGTGTAGACGAGACTTGGAGGGAGGAGGGAGAAGAGGAGGAGGGGGACACAGTGGAGACAGTGGATGTTGCTGTGTCTGTATGGGTGTGATGCTTGTGTGAGTGCCTGTGGTGTGTGTGGTGCTTATGTTTGCTTGAGCTACTTGTGTGTGTTGACTTGTGTGCCTGCTTGTCTGTAGGGTGCTTGGGATGGGCTGGGGTACAGGGGATTGGGTCTGGGTGGAGGAGGTTGGAGGGGGGAGGCTGGACACAGGGACAATGGCTGCCATCCGTGCTGAAGCCAGAGATTGCAGGGTTCGCTGAAGGACAGCCTGACCAGAATGAATGCCTTCCAGGAATGCATTACTGTGTTTCAACTCTCGTTCTACACCCTGGATGGCATTCACAATGGTAGACTGCCCAACAGTGAGTGACCTGAGGAGGTCAATGGCCTCCTCACTGAGGGCAGCAGGGGTGACTGGGGCAGGGCCTGAGGTGCCTGGGGCGAAGGTGATGCCCACCCTCCTGGGTGAGCGGGCACGGGACACACGCTGAGGGGCTTCTGGGAGTGCGGTGCTGGTAGGGGAGGTGGCGGCTGTACCTGTAGAAGTGGGGCACACAGATTGTGCCGCCACCACAGGGGAGCTCCCATCGGCGGACGAGTCCGTGTCGCTGGATGGTGATCTGGTGGCCGACGTGAAGCTCCCCTCGCCCTCCGTCCCACTGGTGAATTCAGAGTCTGTAGTGTGGCCCTCCATGGCCATGTGGGATGCAGCTCCCTCGTGCTCCGGTGCCACTGTACCTCCGACTGTTGATGCTGATGGACAAAAGGACAGGGAGAGCAGGAAAAGGGGGGAGACAGAAGAAAGAGAGTTTTAGTGCATGGCATACCGCTACCGTTGGCGGACAAGACAGACGCAGCAGCCCCATGCATTGCGCCGTGCTCCTGACCTCTGCACATGCTATTTCTGGGAAATGCCCTACATGGCAATGGTAGTAATCTGCCCACATGGATGGCAAAGGGGCAACTATACATCAACTTCCCTCTGTTTTGAGCTGGGGTAGAGATGCCACATGGCCTACATAACGGAGGGGCCTTGCCTACCTAACTCGCCCTGGCCTAGGGACACCCACAACCCACCACCCCCACCCAGACACCTCCACTGCACGCAAAGTCCATATGATGAGGTAGTACTCACCCCCTTGTGTCTGCTGTGATGTCCTTAAGCGCCCATCCACCTCCAGGTAGGCCACCGCCAGGATCCAGAACATCAGGGGGGTCATGGTGCGACGGGCACACCTCCCACGTTGGGAGGCCATCCCCAGCTGAGCCTCCGCCATCTTCTTGCTGCAGCGGCGAATGTCCTCCCATCTCTTACGGCAGTGGGTGCCCCGTCTCTGGTGGGCCCCCAGGGTCCGGACTTCCTTGGCGATGGCACGCCAAATGTCCCTCTTCTGGTGGGCGCTGACCTACATGACATGCACAAGGAAAGAGGACAGTCATTACGTACTGCACCGTCGTTGTGATTGGCCCCCTCCCAACTCTATCCCTGTGGCCCATTCATCCCCATGCATAACTGTTCTATGTACTCTGCCCCCTTCCCTCATCCACCCAGCCCTCTCCACCCAAGCCTAGCCCATCCAACGTGCTCCCTGTGTACTAACCTGTTGGTCTGGAGGACCGTAGAGTAGCGTGTACTGGGGGAGGACCCCATCCACAAGTTTCTCCAACTCCTGTGCAGTGAAGGCAGGGGCCCTTTCCCCAGACGCAGCAGCCATCGTCGATTCCAGACCGAGGTCACAGCAGCACTAGCAGTGTAGGTCCTCTCCTGTCGAAGGTCAGGTATCTAGTGATTGAAGAGATAGAAAATGGTGGTGACGTCCGCAGCGGTGACGTCCGCGGCGGTGCGCATCATCACCGGCGGCGCACCTGTTCATTGGCTCCTGGGACCCATAGGGTCCAATGTTCACCAATGCAGCATTGCGCCACGCTCTACGACTGCCTACCGCGACGGTGTCCAACGCCAGCGCAGTTACCCCACAATCCCATTGTCCCAGATTAGAGGTCAGGCAGCCGCCATTTCAGGGGCCCACATGGCTTCAATTACTACTGCGTCACACATACCGAGGCCTACACTCAAAACCTTTACCGGATGGGTTAATTGTCTGTTGTAGTCTTGTGTGTGATGTTGGGTACATACCTGGAGGAATGCTGACAGTTTCTTCGCTGTTGTCCTTCTTAGGCACCGTCAGTTGGGACATATTGGAAGATGGCAGAATCCGCCGGTGTACCGACCACTGGTGGACCTGTTGACAATGGAAGAGCGACATGTCATCGTGACCTACCGGTTTGACCGTGCCACAATCCAGGCACTATGTACCCAGTTGGAGCCAGACCTGATGTCACCAATCCGCCATCCGACTGGAATCCCCCCTGACGTTCAGGTGCTGTCAGTGCTGCATTTCCTTGCAAGTGGGTCTTTTCAGACAACAGTGGCCATGGCATCAGGGATGTCCCAGTCATTTTCCCTGAGGTGGAGGATTTGCCTACAGTGAAAGGTGATTTCTATGCCCTTGGACATATACCCAACGTCATAGGTGCCATTGATGGGACCCATGTAGCTCCGGTCCCCCCCCGCAGGAATGAACAGGTGTACAGGAACAGGAAGAGTTATCATTCTATGAATGTCTAGATGGTCGGTTTGGCAGACCAGTACATCTCGCAGGTAAATGCAATGTTCCCTGGCTCTGTGCATGACGCCTACATCCTGCGGAATACCAGCATCCCTGATATGATGGGTCAACTCCAGAGGCACCGTGTATGGCTATTGGGGGACTCTGGTTACCCCAACCTTTCCTGGCTATTGACCCCAGTGAGGAATCCCAGGACCAGGGCAGAGGAACGGTACAATGATGCCCATGGGAGGACTAGGAGGGTAATCGAACGCACCTTCGGCCTTCTTAAGGCCAGGCTCAGGTGCCTCCATATGACTGGTGGATCCCTATTCTACTCACCGAAGAAGGTGTGCGACATCATCATCGCCTGCTCCATGCTCCATGCTCCATAACTTGGCATTGCGACGCCAGGTGCCTTTTCTGCAGGAGGATGATCCAGGTGACGGTGTTGTTGCAGTGGGGGAGCCTGTGGAGCCTGTGGACAGTGATGAGGAGGAAGCTGATGAAGATGAAAACAACAACAGGGAGTCAGTCATACAGCAATATTTTCTGTGAGACACAGGTGAGTACATTTTCATGTTTCACATATTATTAACTTTCACACGTCTACCTCTATCCTGTACCTACATTTCACTCCCTATTTGTTAACTGAGTTGTCCCCTTCCATTTCAGTTTCAGTATTGTGGTAACCTACGTGTCAACAGCTTGCACCCTTGAAAGACTTGTGATGTGTGACATTGGTATGTTGGCCTTCCAATGGGTAACCTTTTTTAACACTGTAATTGACAATACAAAGTTCACAATCATTGAATGACTCCAGTTTTATTAGTGTTTCAAGGGTGTTTATTTAAGTGCATAACAATGAAGGGGGGTTGTGAAATGGGGATGGGTGATGGCGGAGGAATGTCCATGTCTATTAGTCTCACAGGTACATTGCACATCTGGCCATTGGAAGTGGAGCTGGGGCAGTTCCGATTTGGACAGGTAACAAAGTGGGACAGTGGGAGGACGATCAGGGTGGTCTTATTTCCTGGCGGGGGTCTTGCCATCTTGCTGTCCTGTTCCTGGATCTCAGGGCCCGCTTGCGTGGTGGTGGTCCGTCTGCAGGGGATGGGGTGCTGGTGTGCCTCCTGTCCACTAGCGCCGGCGGAGGTGGTGGGCATTTCATCGTCGTGGCTAGTGTCAGGGGCCCCTGGGAGTGCCACGGTGTCTCTCAAGGTCTTTTGAATGTCCGTCAGCACCCCTACAATGGTGCCCAGGGCGGAGCCGATGGTCCTGAGCTCTTCCCTGAACCCCATATACTGTTCCTCCTGCAGACGCAGGATCTCCTGCAACTTGTCCAGTACAGTTGCCATCGTCTCCTGGGAGTGGTGGTATGCTCCCATGATGGAGGAGAGGGCCTCGTTGAGAGTAGGTTCCCTTGGCCTGTCCTCCCTCTGTCGCACAGCAGCCCTCCCAGTTCCCCTGTGTTCCTGTGCCTCCGTCCCCTGGACCGTGTGCCCACTACCACTGCCCCCAGGTCCCTGTTGTTGTTGGGGTGTTGGGTTAGCCTGGGTGCCCTGTAGTGGTGGACACACCGCTGATTGACCTGTCCTGGGTAGGGAGGTTTGGGCCCGCTGGGTGGATGCTGTGCTGGTGTTCCCAGAGGGTGGCAGTTCGGTGTTGGGCTGTGGCTGGGCAAGGGGAACCGACTGTCCTGAGGCCCACGATGGTCCGGGCTGGTCATCAAGATCCAGTGGGGCAGAGCTGCTGTCTTCACTGTGGGCCTCTTCTGGGGGTTGAGTGGTGTTGTCTGGACCCTCTGGTGTGGTGACGTTCCTTCGGGTTCCTGCGGGGGTATGAGTACAGGATTATTGCATGTGTGTGTTTCATGATGTGCAATGTTTGGGTGTGCGTGTACCCCTGTGCAGGCATTCCTGTGTGGGGGCTTGTGTGGTGATAGTTGGGGGGTGTTGTGGGTCTGTGCAGTGGACATGCTTTAGTGATGGGTATCCATGCTTAGCTAGGTCATGCAGGTTTTGGTGTTGGGATGGGTGGTTGGTGTCATGGGTAGATAGGTGAGGATTTGGAGTGATAGGGGAGGGTGTGAGGGTGGGGATGTGTGATAGCATGCAGTTAGGGTGGGGGATATGATAGTTGAAATTTTACTTACCAGTGTCCGTTCCTCCAACGACTCCTGCGAGGGCCTCAGGATGCAAGATGGACAAGACTTGCTCCTCCCATGTTGTTAGTTGTGGGGGTCCGCCGCCAGTCCGCTGTACTGCTATGTTGTGCCTGGATACCGTTGAACGCACCTTCCCCCGTAGGTCGTTCCACCTCTTCCTGATGTCCTCCCTATTTCTTGGATGCTGTCCCACAGCGTTGACCCTGTCGACTATTCTTTGCCATAGCTCCATCTTCCTGGCTATTGATGTGTGCTGTACCTGTGAGCCAAATAGCTGTGGCTCTACCCGGACGATTTCCTCGACCATGACCCTGAGCTCCTCCTCGGAGAAGCGGGGTTATCTTTGGCGTGCCATGGGGTGGTGTGTGTGATGTGTGGGGTGGTGTATGTGTTGATGAGTGTGGTGAGTGTAGTGGTATGTGGTGTTTTGTGCGTGGGTGTTGTGTGGGTGATGGTGTGGTGTGCCTCTGTGTGATGGGGTTCTCTATTCTGTGCTGTTTCTCTCTGGCCTTCTCTCAGAAATTGTGGTTGTAAGGGTTTGTGTGTGATGTGGGTGTGTGTTTTATATTGTATTGGGTGTGTGGGAGTGGTGTTTGTATGTGTATCAGGTGTGTGTATTTGTAATTGTCCAATGTGGCAGTGTTTTGGAGATGTGTGTGTATTTTGAGCGCAGCGGTGTGTACCGCCAATGGTATACCGCGGTTGAAAGACCTCCGCGTGGATTCGTGGGTCGTAATAGCATGGGCGTGTTTCTGTTGCCGTGGAGGTGGAGGATTTGTTTCCGCATGTTTATCGCTGACCTTTGGTGTGGCGGTGTTGTGTGGGTGTCTGAATTTCGGCGGATTCCGAGATGTGTGTCATAATAGCTGCAGCGGTCTACCGCCGCCGTGGCGGTGTATTGGCGGTCCTCTGCATGGCGGTAAGCGCCTTATACCGCCAAGGTCGTAATGACCACCGTAGTGTGTTTTTGCAAGGTAATTAACATTGTATTGGTTTGAGCTAGCTGCGGGCAAGGTTTGTTTTAATATCAGGGAAAATAACAGAAGACCAAAAACAGGTCCACAAACATACAGAAACCTACCCACACTGACCTGTCACACCAACCCGTCATGCATTGCCTGATTAAACTATAGGCCAGTCTGGCCCTGCATAGATGTCCAGCATCCAGAGAACAAATTGCTAGGGGTAGGTGCACAAATAGGTTTCGTCAAGGACATCTTTATTACATGTCAGTAACGCAGCATGAGAGTTGGCCACCAGATGTGGCCCTGGTGCTCCAGCGCCCCTGTTTCTTATGACTACGCACTAGTTAATCCATTTTCATTATGATCTTATGATGGTACATGCATGGGTGAAGAAAACACTGACGCAATATTACATGTACAGAAGTTGGGGTATTAGTTATTTCTTTTGAGTGGAGCCGGAGTATATGGAATTTGAGGGGTGATTTTGAGTGCTAGTGGAAAGGTGGTGTGCATTGTTGGGGACTTCACAATTGTGGCCCCATTAAGTGGGACGAGATTAAGCAGCATAACATTTGCCCCACATTAGAAACAGATTCTAATTAAATGCAGAGCATTGTGTACAGCAGGTGTGTACTTAAGACAGGGAAAGGTTGTGCTGTGAACTGCTTTGACTTAGCAGTGTTTCAGTTCTTCACTTTAGTGATGTTTTAGATTTTATTGAGGCGTTTTGGCCACTATTTACCAAGGGGCATTGTGAGTGAGTGTCATCAACCAACACAAAATCCCATATACCACACCTATACACATATCCACCACAACTACAACAGTATCACACCTTCATTCTCACAGCAAACACTAGTCTACCCATTCCCACTAACACAACCTGCCTTCCCCCACACAACACAAAACCACATTACTTTGAGCCATCCAGATATACAGTCCCTCTTCATACAAACCAACAGCACTATCCTCTATTTGCTCCTGCCAGACTACCTTTTATCGTGACAATACCTAAACCCAGCCTTCCAATACACCATCTGCAAACACCCTTCCCCTTTCTTCACCAATTACACACAACCATACAATCCTCACACTCCACTCCATCACACATATTACTTCTTCCAGTCATCACAACTAACACGAACACCCCTACACACATCCATCCCCTCTTACACAACTCATCCACTCATCTCCAAAACACATCAACACCCCCTGTAATACTGTAATACCACTCACCAGCACCAACTCACATACAAATCCTTCACAGAAAACCAATGCATCAATATTCCTTCTCACTATTCCACAAAAACAATGCAGACCACACACATCAGCACATCAAAATAACACAAACTTTCATTATACTTTCCGTCACACCCACTCCCACCCTCATGACTACACAAAGAATACAAATTCTGACCAATCTTTACTCCTACAGTCTCACTCTTCACAAACATCTACCACAAGCACCCCAACACAGCAACATTCATTCACCCGCCTCTCATCCATTGCACAATTCAGAGCCTTACATTATGATCCACATGCTCCTCCACCAACCCTAACCCATACTCCTTCCACGCTAAACAGATGCAAACAAAATAAACAACATGCCACTCTTAACAACTTCACATCCCCTGGTCTATTACATAATAAGGCTGCCCTACTAAAAAAGGTACACTCTTCATGTCTCTCTCAGCCACCAAGTCCACCACCGACACACACAGACTCAACAAAATGCCTCCTAAGCCTACTGGAAGCGGAACACTATATTGAAAAACAGTGCTACTGTGACCATCGCACGGTTATCACAACTAACAACACACCTGCTACAAGCCCAAAATATACTGCTCACTCTTCTCCTAAACAAAACAACACCACCACTAACACACTTTTTCCAAATTGCCTGCTCACAAATGCTCGATCACTCTCAAAAAACAAGCATCAGATCTACGACCTGCTCACAGACACACAACCTGACTTACTATTCATAACAGAATCACGGTTGGGAGATGACATGGCCCCAGTGTTGCATGAAGCTGTTCCTCTGGGCTATCAAACCATCACACAAAACTATATAGGCAACAGAGGAGGTGGACTAGCTATTATATTCAAACAATCAATAAATCTCAATAAAACATACAACATTTCCATAAAAGGTTGTGAAGCCCTCCTCTTCAGATGCCACTCTACTCCACTCCAACTTCCTCCTGTAACTTTACAGACCATCACCTAACAAGGCAACATTCCCAGATGCTTTTCTAGATACAGTCTAAGACCTTATTACATTATACTCAAACCTATGCATTCTTGGGTACCTAAATATTTGGTTTGACAAACCCTATATGCCCCATCCAAAAGCTATCACCACTGGCCTAGTCGCATTGAACCTACATCTGATTGTACACAATCCCACACACATCGCAGGACACATCCTAGGTGTCACTTTAGCTATGCCTGAACTAGTTACTGTTCATAGCATCACGCCAATCACATGGTTAGACAACCATTTGATAACTTTCAAACATAAAACGCCACAAATCCACACACCCACAACTACTTACATACATGCACCTATTGACCATGGAGCAAATTAAATTTTTATGACTTAGAAAACACAACTAACAGCCATCACAGATCTAGACACAATTAATTCTGTTCCAAAACTTTATGAGTGGCTACAGGAAGCTTTTGATATCCTTATCCCACTCAAAAAAACTAAACAGGAATAAGAAAACCAACACATTTGAGAAACACAGAACTCAAAAAGATAAAGCAACAAATCAGAAGGTTACAGCTGACCTGGTTTAAAACAAACAACATTCAAGACAAACTGCAGCTACACAAACTTAACAGAATATACAAATCATCAATCAAAAAGGCTAAAAAAAGGTACTGCTCACACAGAATTCAAAATACTAAATCTGCAACCAAAGAA
Source organism: Pleurodeles waltl (assembly GCF_031143425.1). Taxonomy (NCBI): domain Eukaryota; kingdom Metazoa; phylum Chordata; class Amphibia; order Caudata; family Salamandridae; genus Pleurodeles; species Pleurodeles waltl. The sequence goes on from NC_090445.1 coordinate 1,421,498,252, forward strand.
TTTTATAAAATTCTCAATGAATTTCAAAAACCTAAATGCATGGAAGGAAGTCATCCCACTACTCAAGATTTCACAAACAAACTGGCAACTCATTTCACAACCAAGGAAGACACATTGGACTCCTATTCAAAACAGAAGAAAACCATCAGCACCAACCCCTTTCCTAAAATCCCCTTTAAACCCTTCTGTGCCGCGGACGTAATGGTTACATCCTGCGGCACAGTGCTGCTGTGCCCAGGATGTAACCATTACGTCCTGGGCACACAGCCCAGAGGGAGTGCTAGCGCTCCCTCTGTGGGGTTTGTTAAGGTGAGAAGCCATTGCTAACACCTACAGGCCTTGCTGGTTCACTAGGAAAAATAGTTATATTGCCATTGGTATCATCTTATTATGAAAAGTTGTTATAAACACATTAATTACACATTGTTTGTGAAAAACATATGTTACATCGAAAGGCATTTAAAAATGGAATGTTATTTCTCTGTATTGGAGCCTACAGGTAGGTATTTTGTACATAAAATGTCAGATTACCGTTCTAGGGAATGATTTTGGTGTTGGGTACTACCTCTGGCAAACCCTTCGGGGAGAAGATTTGCACTGTATTAATTCTTGATAGGATTTCTTATTAGGTAGCAGCCAGAATAATATCTATCTATCTATCTATCTATCTATCTATCTATCTATCTATCTATCTATCTATCTATCTATCTATCTATCTATCTATCTATCTATCTATCTATCTATCTATCTATCTATCTATCTATCTATCTATCTATCTATCTTTCTGTCTATCTATCTATTAATCTATCCCTATAGATATTCCTATAAATACATAAAGGGTCTTTGGGTCCACTCTGTTATGCCACTGGTCATATACACTCTCCTTTGATTCATTATAACACACTGCATGGAGTTATGCGTCAGTCTTCATCAGTCTCTGGATCTTTTCCCCCTGTGAATGGCATGTTTGGATGACAAGTGAACATCCACATAAAAATGAGTGCCTTTCAGTATCAGGGCTGGTTGACCAGTCCTTGATTTTTTAACGTTCTCCCTTTATAGTTCACATTTCATTTATTTGCTTATCCTCATTTATTTTAATGTTTCTGAAGAGGTTACTACAGCTCTCCAGCCATTACTAACAGGCTGCTTGGTTGATGCTCATTTCATTTGCAGTGCGCCTCTTTTCACGTGGCCTCTTAATCTAAGCCATGAAGTTATTCAGGAATGCTTTTGTCGGTAGTGTTTAATTGTCTTATCATTCTAAGATGGCCAACACTTTGGATCTAAATGTAGCGACCATGTATGAACTTTCAACAATCATAGAGTATTTACATTACCTTTGCAAGCTGTAACCCCACGGCTATGTCAACCTTTGTTATGGTAAACATATGCCCACTGTTTTTTGATTCAGCAAGTTTTCTCATTTTCTACTTGCATACTTTTAATTTATTTTGCATGTCTTGTTGAGTTTGAGTGTGTATTTTGTGTTGCAGTTGTGTCAGAGGGTGAAAGAAAGGATGTGTCAATGGATTGATGAATGAATTATGGATGCATGAGTGGAAAGATGAGTGCTTTTATGTTGACTTATTGAGTGTCTACACCAATCAGTGACACAAAAGGCACCTTCATTCATAAGCTGACCCCGACTGCGACTCGCTATGGGGTCACAACGACCCACCTCATCAATATTCATGAGGTGGGTCGCAAATTGCGGCCCCATAGCGAGTATAGGCACTCGCAAACATGGAGGCCTGCTGTCGTCAGCAGACCTCCATGTTCGTGACTGCTTTTAAATAAAGGAGTTTTTTTTTTTTTTAAGTGTAGCCCGTTTTCCTTAAAGGAAAACGAGCTGCACTTAAAAAAAAAAACGAAACCTTTAGTTTCGGTATTTTTTCAGGGCAGGGAGTGGTCCCTTGGACCACTCCCTGCCCTGAAAAAATATTTTTGGGTCCAGTCACAAAGTGGGGACCCCTTCCAATTTGCGAGTAGGTTACCATCCACTTGAAGTGGATGGTAACTGCGATACCATTTGGTATTGCATACCACTCAGACTCGCAAATAGAAAGGGAACACCCCTTCCTATTTGCGAGTCGGAAATGCATTTTGCGAGTCGGTCCCGACTCGCAAAATGCATTTCTGCATAGGAAACTCACATTTGCGACTCGCAAAATCGGCAAATTTTGCCGTTTGCGAGTCGCAAATCGTTTCCTACATCTGGCCCTAAAGGTCTTATTTAGAGTGTGCAGATCAAACATGGCAGATATACCATCCACCTTATTACCAGTGCCTTAGGCTAAAATGCAACTGTAATATATCAAAAGGGAGATACTCCATATTTTTGTTGAAATATCCCATCTGCTAAACTCTAAGTCTCTGAGGGCCAGACGTTCTAAGGCCTTTTGCAGTCACAAATAGTCCGATTCGCAAAATCTGACTGTTTGTGATTCGGTTACCAAATTGCAATTTTAGGTGCAATTAAGTAGAGAAATTGTATTTGGAAGGGCTGTATTCTGAGCGTCCCATCCACATAGGGATTCAGAATGGGATGTACTAATGTTTTGTGACTGAAATCAGGTGAAAAACACTTATATTTTACTTATTATGCAAAAATAGTGAAAATCCATTTGAAAATTGGGAAGGGTCTCTAAGGGGTTCTTTATGAATGTTGACTAAAATAAAAATATTTTTTAAGATTAGGCAGTGGTCCCACGGACTACTGCCTAGTTTAAAAAAAAAATTGGAAAAGTTTTATTTTTCTTAACGATCCCATTTTCCTTTAAGTAATTATTTAAATATTATTTAAAGCAATCACCAACATATTAGTACATCAATCTGTTTGCGAAATACCACACTGGTTACAAATTGTGACCAGTATTTTTTTTATCAATGTTTATTACCTCTAGCCCTGTATTATTAATCAGGGATTTAAATTTGTGGGAGGTAAGTCAGAACTATTTCATAGATGTTAAACAGTTGGTATAGACATGTACATCAGTTTCCGGTTGAGATATTGAACCCATCTGTCATTATTCCTCAGCATAGCTGTATGCAGTCTAGAAAAAAGGAAGTGTGTCAGGAAATTCAGGAAGTTAATTGGTTTTGATTCTCGAGAAAAGGAGATTATCATTTAGTGCAGCGAGTTCTAATTAGATCTCTTCAAGAAGAAATATGCTATCTGACGGGCTTCTGTATCACTGATCATTTTCAGGAAATAACATATTGGCAAAAGGCAAGTAGTTATGTTTGTTAAAAAGAAATAGCTCCTAAATACCCCTCTATATTGAGAGGAAATATACAAAAATCTGAAACAAAATGCTTTCCTTTTGTATACCACTCATGAAGAAGAACAGATCTTTAAATCGGTTAAACGGGGATTTGGAGAGAGTTTTTATTGTCGGTCAATGTTTAGTGAGGAAGACTTATTAGAATAAATGAACCACCGTATAGATGGTTACAACTGGTTGGGGGAGCGGTCAACTAGGAAAACCAGATAATATAATAGAATACCAACAAAAGGCTGAAACTGTTATGGATTACATTAGCATTTCTGGCTAAAATAGTATTGAAAACATACTGGGCAAGATTTACCAAGATTTTGGTTCAGGGTTGCATCACTTTTTTGTGCAGCTCCGATGCAAAATCAAAATTGGAATTTACAGTGCCATGCAAATCCTGCCTTGTGTGCCTTTGTAAATAAAAAATATAACACATTGCACTCCATACTGCTGCACTATGCTACCTTGCATTTGATGGAGGAACATTGGTGGTATAAAGGCTTGTTGAAATGGGGTTGACCCAAAATGTTGCACCTACCTGACGGTGGCATAACAAGGAGAAATGTCTTTAGTTCTTTTTTGTTATTTCCTTTTTGAATGCGTGCTGTATTCTGCGTCACAAATACAAAGAGAAAATAGCCTTAAAAGATAGTTTTTGTGCAGGATGATATTGCTTCCTGCACAAAAACTATCCTGTATCCTGACCCCATGCAGGCCTCTTTGTGCCATAACACAAGGTGGCGATAGGTAGCCACATATCTAGAAGAGAACAGAACCATATCTTAGTAAGGTGCTGTTCTGCTCTCTCTCTCTCTTTCACGTAACTCAATGTGGGAATCTAACTTGCTATTCTGCATTGAATGAAATGTTAGTATATATGCCCCACAGTGTCCTTAAAAAGAGCGGTACCCCACAGGCTTTTTTGATTGATGGCTGTGTCGCCATAAGAACCAGACAACATCCCATCCCCACCTGTTATGCACAATTACTATAAACTTTGTGGTTTCCAGAAAAACTCAACCACAGGTGGGTTTAGGGAAAGAAAAAGGGATTAAGTGTAGGAGAGGAATGTAAATAAACAAAGTCCTGGCTTAGTCTCGTCTATAAGGATAAAGGCAAACGTTATTAGAACCTAACGGATGCTACCTTTGTTTCTCAAGAATATGATATTGTTCGGCTAATGAGTTGCCTGACTTGGCATGTTTTCAGATAACTGGTTGTCTTGGCATTCCTTAAACTAAACAAGACTGCTGTCCCAATTTCATTGTGCCTAGTATGTGAAAAAAAAATAAACAAACAAAAACCTGGGATCAGGAGCCCAAAGGTTTTTTGGGAGTCTATCACAAGTGCCGCCGAGGTACTGTATAACAAGACTGCCTACATTATACCTCATGCCTCTTTCTTACACCACCCTACACTTCATGTCTGAGTGCAGTGGCATAGACTATAGTGGTGAAGTAGAGCAAGTAGAGTGGTGCGTAGTACAGTGCTGTAGAGTGCAGTGGTGTAGAGTAGAGCGGCATAGAGTAGTGCACAGTAGAGTGGCGCAGAGTAGAGTATGGTGACATACAGTGGAGTGCATTGAGTGTAGTGCCATAGAATGGAGTGCTGCAGAGTGTAGTGGAGTAGAGTGGAGTGATGCAGATTGGAGTGGCATACAGTGAGTGCAGTAGTGTGGAGTGCATTAGTAAATATTGAAGTAGTGCAGAGTAGAATGTCATAGAGTGGTATAGTGTGTATTGTCATACAGTGAAGTGATGTAGAGTGGTGTAGAGTAGCATAGAGTGCAGTAGCATTGAGTACAGTGGTGTAGAATAGAGTGCAGAGGTGTGGAGTGCAGTAGCATAGAGTAGAGTGGTGCAGAGTAGAGTACAGTAGCATAGAGTGTGGTGCAGAGTGGAGTGGTGCAGAGTAGAGTGGCCTAGAGAGCAGTAGCAGTAGCATAGAATACACTGGGATAGAGTGCAGTGGTGCAGAGAAGGGAAGAGGGTCATAGAGCGCAGTGGGGTATAGTGGTGCAGAGTAAAGTGTGATAGAGTGGTGCAGAGTATAGTGGTGTAGATGCAGTCACATAGAGTGGAGTTCTGAAGAGTGCAGTGGCATAAAATGCAGAGTTGCAGAGAAGAGTGTTGTATAGTGCAGTGGTGTAGAGTGGCCTAGAATGCATTGGTGTGGAGTGTAACAGCATAAGGAGCAGAGGCATAGACTACAGTGGTGCAGAGTAGAGTGCAGTGGCATAGAGTGCAGTTGCGTACAGTATATTGGATTAGAGTGCTTTGGCATGGAGTGCAGTGGTTTGGAGTAGAGTGGCATAGAGTGCAGTGGCATAGAGTCGAGTGATGCAGAGTGCAGTGGTGTAGAGTAGATTGGTTTAGAGTAGAGTGAACTGATGTAGAGTGGAGTGGTCCAGGGTAGACTGAAGTGCCATAGAGGGGAGTGGTGCAGGGTGAAGTGCAGTGGTGTAGAGTTTACAGGCACAGAGTATTGGCCTGAAGTCATGAAGAGTGCAGTGACATATAGTGCAGTGGTGCACAGTAGATTAGAGTGGCGTACAGTGTATTCACATGGAGTGCAAGGGTGTAGAGTGGAGTGGTACAGAGTAGAGTGCATTAGTGTAGAGTGTATTGAATGAAGTGCAGTGGCGTAGAGTGCAGTGTTGCAGAGTGGTGCAGAATCTAGTGGTCTAGACTAAAGAGTTGTTGAGTTCAGTAGCCAAGAGTGTGCTGGTATAGGGTAAAATGCATTGGGGCAGAGTAGAGTGGTGCAGAGTAGAGTAGATAGGCGTAAAGTGAAGTGGCATAGACTGGAGTGGTGCAGAGTGGAGTAGAGTGCAGAGACACAGAGTCTAATGGCTTGGTGTAAAGTGGAGTTGTGCAGAGTAGAGTGCAGTGGCATGGAGTGGTGTGGAGTAGAGTGGAGTGGCATAGAGTGGAGTGGCATAGAGTGGCGTAGAGTGGATGGGTGCAGTGTGGACTAGAGTTTCATGGAGTGGTGTGATGTTGAGTGGAGTATGGATGGTGTGGTAGCACACTGCATTACAGACAACTAATTTTCAATTCAAATGACCATTGCATTTGCACAGACATACAGTTTTGCCAATAAAACTATGCAGCATACAAATAATAATGTGTGGAAATGGCATCATGTAGCATATTAATTTCTTTTGATCCTATTAATGCATTAATGTCCATCAAGCTTCAGAATTAACAATAAAAGTGCTTCAGTTTTGCTTTGCTATTCTGATATATTCTGAAATGCTTTTGCTCATTTAAAAGTTGTTGCGTGCTAGAAAAAACAGCATTTCCTCTTCCTTCAATATCCAGCAAGAAAGCAGCAAAAGAAAAGTAAACACCTAGCTCCCTCAGAAGACAGAGTCTGACATTTGACCTCTGTCCTTGAAAGCAGAGCAAATGTGGTGTGATAAGAACAAGATTTACAACATGTTTACTGAAATGAGCACTCATAGGAGAATCCAAGAATAGGTGGTGTGAAAGGCTTTGTTCCTTGGGTGTGACAAACTGAACCAGGACTGTATAAAATAAGTAAAACCAGCAAATAGAAAGCCAGATAATTTGAGTTACAAAGTCAGTGGCAAGCAACGGGCAGAATGCATTCTCAGGGAAACTTTCCAAATATACCTAAGATGTCTTTAGCAAATTAGGCAGCTGCCCTGTCTGGTAGTCTACGACCTACAAATAAATTGAAATCAAAAGTTGACTAAGCTAATAATTCACAACCCTAAGCTCTTTTATGGTGACGATATCTTTTGAAACAACACTAATACAAACTGAAAATGAATAGAATGAGCATCAACATCACAGTGGGTACATGTCAGTGCTGCTATGTCTAATCCACGCCTGTTTGATTTCTCTTACCATCAGAAGTCAGTACTTAGGCCCTCATTCTGACCTTGGCGGTCTTTTCGCAAGACCGCCGAGTTACCGCCGCGGTGAAGACCGCCGACCGCGGCGGTATGCCGCTGTGCGCATTCTGACCGCTGGGAGCGTTCCGCCGGAAAACCGCCAGCAGCCACACTGGCGGTCGGCGGGAAAGTGGAGACTGGTCAACCTCCACCGCCACGCCAGCAGAACACCGCCCACAGAATTACGACCCACATTTCTGTGTGGCGGTCTTCTGTTGGCGGTCTTCTGTTGGCGGTCACCTCCCCATGGCTCCCGTCGCCTCCCGGAGGACCAACGCACAAGGTAAGTTGACCGTCCGTGAGGGGAGGGGGTGGGGGGGTGTTGTGTGATGTGGGCGTGCATGGGGGTGTGCGTGTGAGTGTGTAGAGGGGGTGTGTGAGTGCGTGTATGCGGGCGGGGGGTGCTGCTGTGTCTATGGGTAATGTGTGCTGTTCGGCAGGTGCGCATGTCTGCATGTATGTGTGCGGGTATGTGTCCCCGTTGTGTATGTGTGTGTAGGGGGTGTGTATATGTGCATGTTGGGGGTGTGTGCATGTCGGGGTGGGGGTGGGGAGGGGGTTCGTACCACCTCTGGGGGGTGGCAGGGGGGTGGAGGGTGTGGGGGGAGGACTCGGGTGGGTAGTGGGGGGTGGGGGAGACCCCTATCAGTGCCAGGGAAGGAATTCCCTGGCCCCGATAGTGCTTACCGCCATGGTTCGCACGGCGGTTCCCGCCCGCAAGAAACCGCGGCGGTAGGCAGGGTCATAATACCCTTGGCGGTCTTGGGACGACCGCCGGGCCGGAGTGCGCAAACTCCAGCCCCGCGGTCATGACCGCCGCGGCGGTCGGAGTGGAGAAGTGGCGGTCGGTCGCGGCGGGGACCGCCGCGGTCAGAATGCCATTTTTAATACCGCCGGTCTGTTCGCGGTCCGACCGCCGTCTCTCCGCCGACCGCCAGGGTCAGAATGAGGGCCTTAGTTTGTAAAAAAAATACGGAAGTGCCAGGGGCCTTTTTAGAAGGCCATTGTAGCTTTCACCACCCACTGCCCCTGCCAGCACAATCAGTGGCAGTATCAACACAACTACTAACTATTGCCCTATTACAAGTGTGGCAATTTAAAGTATTGCAGGCATCCAAAGCTATAAGAATCGCCTTTTGGGAGGAAATATAATTTTTTAATAATGTACAGTGAATAGTGAAACACTTTGTTGTGCTCATCTCAAATTTAGGCAGACACAGCTAGCATATGGAAGACTGCCTTTAGCGCCGGTGTTGAGAATTAAGTGCCAGTGCCGAGCACCGGAAACCACTGGCTCAAATTAAGAACTAGTTAAGTCCAGTAGGGTTGAAAGTTTGAATAACATAACAGATGCATTTAAAACATTCTGGTGGAGCGCTTGCTGCTTAATATAGAAAAAAAACATTTCACCCTCCTTTCAAACATGCTCTTTTCACATGAACTGTTCAATAGAAATTATTTATTATGCTAAGGAGAGAGTCTGAAGCCGATATTCTCTTCAGCAGAACCGCCCACATGCTTAATATATGTTTCATACTTGAATCGTGAACTGTATTGCATTCGTCAAGCCACAGGTCATGCAGGATGTCATTTAAATGGTGAAACTGATGCCACAGATTACCATGGATTCATATTCAAGTGTTGATGGCTAAAACAGAAAATCTTTATAATTATCAGTTTCACAGCCATAAAAAGCTGCTATTTATGCTACTGTACTGCTCCTACCTTGGTGTGGGATTTACTGGCTGCAGTAATAACTGATTATGTTGTTTCCTTGTGAAAGTGAGGATTTAAGTGTGTAATCGGTGCTTACCACTGAGAATCCTTATGTAACAGTGTTTACCAGGTATTTTTACCCTAGTAAATTCTTCTGTTTTGGCCAGCCGAAATTATATTGTACAACTTTAGGGGGTGCAAAGAACATCCATTACCACACAACTCACAATTCCATTTCCTGCAGGAACCCTAATTTAACAGGCTAGTTAGAATCAGGCCTTACGTCTTTTGTACTACATTGACTAGTACAATGAACCTGTACATCTGTTGCCTGCTGGGTTTGAGTTGTGACTGAGCCCAGTGAACACTGTCTTCGGGAACCAACTTTCCACCTTACTTTGTGCCCGGCAATCCTGCCTTATAACAGGTGAGCACAGTCTTTCTTTGGTTATCACTACATCAGTGATGGCATTGATGGTGACTTCACGAGGGAATTCAATACTGACATAATTTATTACACCCCAGAAGTTGTAAACCATTGCATTTTTTCAAATATGTTTGCTGTCTGGCTTTTTTCTTCACTTGATCTCTGCAAGGACACACAATTCAAAAATGCCCATGCTAGTAAATCTGCATACCCTTTCCACCCACTCTGACCTCTGGGAGCTTATATCCATCATTGAACAAATCTGAAAGGCTCAAAAGTGCTGTCCTCTCTAATCTTATTTCCTTGGAGTATATCATGTCGAGTATGGTGGAACATGTTGATTGCACTTCGCTCCTTGACAGCATAGCACAACATACGTTTTTTCTGCATGGTGTGAAACCTTGCAGGCTTGTGTTATTTTTCTATCCGTGCTAGGTTTAGATACATATGTGTTTTTATTTTTACTAACATGTTTTCTAGTGATAACGTGTATAGACTACTTTGGTAAATATAATGGTTTGGAAATTCCTGTTTACTTTTGGTGAACATAACATGTATAGACTACCTTGGTAAGCATAATGGGTTGGATATCCCTGTTCACTTTTAGTAGTTGGTTGCAATTGCAATCGTTTTTGCAGGCTCTTAATTGGCTGAGATCACGCTTAGTAGTGCCTTATTGCGCCCAAGCAACTGAGAAATTCAAAAGGGAGGCATATGATATCATGACTGATGCACAAATACAATTATTTGTGGCACATTTAGAGGTTATAACATACTGGCTACAGTAGAGAACTGCAATCCAAGAGTTTACAGAGATTGGTGATGATTCTCTTTCTCTAGCCCTTTGGAAAACACTTTACACTGACCCCTAAAGTTATATGGATTTTACTGTCTCTCACACCATTAGCAGTGTAAAGTTATTTGAAGTTACCTGCTGACCCCATAAATCTTAAGACCTGACTTGGATTTATGTGTGTTTAACATTTTCTTTGTTTTACTTTAATCATATGAAAATCATGACCTATTGTCTTTAGAAGCAATAGGCTGTGAAAACTATTTTAAGTTCCAAAGTTTCTGCCACGTCCTGGAAAAACCTGGGTTGCTTGACCCCTATCCTTGGTGAATCTAGTCACTGGGGTAAACATATAGAATTAATAAAGTCCAGGGTACCGGGACACGAGTCACAAGCGATAAGGAAGTATTTGGCTGATACAACCATACATGTGGAAAATATAGGCTCTTATTCTGTCCCAGATAAACTGGTTAGTTTTCTTGAAATTTCCTGGAGATGTTTGCGTAACTTGGGGCCACTGTGCCCCCCCCCCCCCCTTTGATATTCTTCGAACACCTAGCAAACATGAATCGAAAACACCTTTAATCTGAAGTGAAATGTAACAGCTGACTGTGATGATATTGTGCGTGTGTTTAGGGCTTTTGTAGCTTTATCTCAATGTGTGCTTTGACTTTATCTCAATATGTCCTTTACGCTGTTGTGCCTTGATCTCTGCATACGTTTTGTTGTGTTGCTGTACTTTGATCTCTACATGTGTTTAGTGATGCTGTACCTCCATCTCTTTCCCTACTTAGGGCGTTAAGAGAATAAGCTGCCTCAAAGGCCCTTAGACAATTACATCATTAATTACCTTAATTCATTTATTAAAAGCGACAATGATATCACACTTGCCCCCAGCACTGCTTGGAACACAGCTCCCTCCTGGTTTAGCTCTATTCCCTCGGTAAGTGAAAGTAGCGCTGAATGTAAACAAACCCTCTGCTTCGTTTTCTTTTCTCTCCCAGAGACTAAAGATGTATTGCGCCTAAACAAATGCTGAAAAATCTTGAAACGATCATAACATTGAAACACAGCTCTGCAATGACACTGTCTCGTGGGATAGAGGCTGCGCTGCAAGCACCGCCGCACGCCACGAGGCAGATGGCCTGTTTCCTTTCCTTTCCAAAAACCTTTGTATTTAACATCTCCGGATTCCATGCTCCAGTTCTTCAGTACGTTAAATAGCAGTAGTGCCTGTAGGGTCAAAGAGCTACTTTGTTTCAGGATGGTCGATCTTCAAATGATCTACTTGCTCATGGCATTTTTTTTTAGCTTTAATACTATCATTTTTATCAGAAGTGTACAGACTGGGCAAGTTGTGCTATTGTGACTAATACGTGTGCGCAGAGAGTTTTCGAATTTTTCATTCTTACATATCTGTTTATTAGGTCTTGGCTACAGACAACTTTATTAGGTCTTGGCTACAGACAGCTTAAGTTGCCCCTTGGCATACCTTTTGTTACCAGGCTTTATAATACAGGTAGAAAATGCTTTAGTTTTGCTTATGATTAAAAGGCTTTGTTGTACCTCTAAGATGTCTGCTCTTGATTCAATGACTTTTCTACCTATTGTGTTTATCCTGCCTTTGATAATTTCCTCTCTCAGTGTCTGATTGGGTGAGTTGTAGCTTCCACTGAAGCCTTGAGGGGGATCCTTTTTCATTATCCAACAGCACTATGTGGGAGTGCATGTTTTCTTGCTTGCTTCTCCTGACTTTTCTCTATTTATCAACAAACTTTGTTGTTGCAAGTGTTTCGTTGCCCACCGCCTGCTTTCTATGTATTCCCCATTTCCTGCTTTAATTTTTTTTTTATGTATTTACTTTTACAAATGTCCCAGCATGGTTTGTTTTTTCTCTCTTTCTTCTAATTCGCTCACTGACCTGCTCCCTATATAAATTGTATGTATTTATTTATTTATAATGGGCTGTCTGTTGCAAAGTTCTTCCACGTTGCTCACTTCCTTTTTTGCACTGATATGCACTATTTATTTCACTTTATTTTATTTTTTGATTTCTCACTCTACCAAGACGTCCACCATATTAGAGTGGTAAATTAATAATGGTTATTATGCATTATGGCACATGCACAGACATACTCCTTGATACACGTGCACATGCATTATGACGCAGATGCGCAGATGCATCATAACGCATGTCTTATTATATACCAACGCCAGCCATCTTGGAATGGACTTTGCGTGTATTATTAGACAAGGATTTGCATGAGACTGGAAATCAAATAGGAAATCAAATAGGAACTAGCACATCCAATAGCAAAGCCTTTTACAGCCACGACCTAAAAGATTGTATATAAATCTAGTTGTCAGGGACTGTATATATATTATAAGACCTAAAGTACTGCCAAGTATATGCAATGCAATTAATCCCATGATTGCATCACCTTAAAAGCTATTTAGTATGTGGACTCATGCCTCTTTGAGCTTCATTAAGAGTGCCCTAGTAATCCTGATATGGATTATAACTGAATTTAACAGCCCCATAGGAATTTCGATATTTGCTGTAACACAGTAGCCCAGGAACAAAACCTTTATTCCCTCATAGTATTCTATAAACACATGTAACATGGAGAATTTACATCCTCTGAAACAGCTAATACCTTCGGCAGCAATTCCTCGGGGTTTGTGGAGGGTGGGGCTTGCCACTAGGCTGTTTCTGGCAACTTTGTAATGGGCCTCTATGAGCATGGGACTCCTTGATAACTTGCAGTGTACTAATTATGTATAGTTGGGGGACATAACAATTTACAGGTAATCTCATCAAATGTCGTAAGACTATCATGGTTTGAATGTGTTTTAGGCGTCCCCACTTATAGATACTATGAGTCAAGTCTTTTCTGGCAAGCTTAACTTTGACATATGCTGGTTACATTAAAGATGGAGTTGTCACCATGATTGGTCAGTCTGGTTTATTCGATGCAAATGTTTGTGTTGCCCTGTCACAACGATTGCAGGTTGTTGGGCTAAAAGATTTACTTGTTTTTTCCCTCAATTGGAAAAATGAACTGCAAATACTCAAGGCTACAAAAATAAATACTAACATTTTAAATGTTTGATCTTGAAGTCTCAAATACCTTGAAATAGACAGCTCCTTCACTAGACTTGCCCTCATTTCTTGGGCATAACAGACTGCAAAAAAAAGAAAAAAACACATAAACGGGAGGAGGTGTATTTATTACCTAAATTCACTGTGTTCTGGTACTGCTGGTTTGCCACATTCTAAGATGTGAACCGCGGCAGAATACACTAATGCTGTGGTGCAGAACTACCTGTAGAGTTATGCAACGATCCTCAAGCCTGGCTGCTGCCACTGTTTGTAGCTAGGTGTGTGGAGGCTGCTGGTACTTTCCATGGAGCTCAATGGCTAGGAGCCACTTTGTTGACAGGCTACTTGGGGAAAGGATGTATTCGACATCAAGGGAACACTTTTTCTGTTCCTCCAAACTCTTAATAATATAACCTGGATGGCCTTATTGACATACCATTCAAGATTCATGCTCCTACAACAGGATGAAAGCCATTGACCACTTTGACACACATTCGATATAGGCCCTCTCAGCCACATTTTCTTCTCATTGTTTCTCAAGATTTTTTCCTTCTCTTCTGTAAAGTCATTGCCCTGAGGAGACCCTTCAACTTGGTCAGAATGCATGAATATCTTCACACTGAAGGCCAGACACTATTCGATTGACCATTGGAACAGATGTGATTGATACAACGGACTGGTTGATATACCCATAACTACTTCTGCGTTGCTTCCCATTTTGGTATGAACCAATGATATTTTTGATCTTATCTGTAGTTCCCTTAATATATTAGTAAATTGTGGAATTTTGAATTCAAAACGCTGGTGCGCTAAGTACCTTTTTACTCTCTATTTTTACACAGCGTTACAGCTTTCTCACCGTTGATGGTGTTTTTGTATGACTTCATGTTTACAATTGTACTGGCAAGTGTATGCATCCTACATGTTGAATTTTATGTATGTGTTATCAACTGCATCAACAAGAATAATAAGAACTAATGTGTGACACATTTCATCCTTGAATTTAATTGTGATTTTTTTTCATGTAACATGTCAACCTTTTGGGTAAATGCTATGGCAGTACTCTTCTTGAAGCATTGATGATTTTGTCCCAACCCCCATTAGCCTTACATAGGCGCAACCCTGGATTGGTGAGTACAATCAGCACCACTAACCTTGAAGAGCAACAAATGCTACTGAGTAGCCGGTCTTCCAGCCTGATCCAACATGCTAACCTGAATGACTTACTTCAGATCAGCTGGTCAGACACATTGAGCCTGCTGTCACTTTGCTCCTCCTTGCTCGCTATGTGCTATACTCACATCAGGCAGATTTCTTGTTAACCGCAAAGCAGCTGTTAGCGATTATTTTTTATCACCTTCTAAACCTTGGCGCACTTTTGTGGAAGGAACACTTCAAACTGAATAATGCTGCTTTTCTCTTCGTATTACTGACTTACAGAAAAAACTTTGCAACCGTTGTAAGTCTGATCTTGCATGTTCATATGATTGCAAGAGTTGTTAACTAGCAAACAAAAAGCCCTTCTTCCAACCTCTATTCCCCCATCCCAAACATTTTCCCAGGGATTGCACCATATATATCTTTCTTTCTCCTTGTCAACCATTTCCAGCTCCAAAGGTCTGCCTAACAATTTCAATATTCTTTGGCAAACTGGCTAACAATGTGTTTCTCGTGTTTTTACATGAAACACTAATTTCCACATTTATCTACATTTATCATGCTCATCCCTCCCTGATGGAGTGAGTAATCTGTTTATACACCATTGCGGTTGCCTCCAGTGCTTTCTACGTGGCAGGTGTCATCAAGTTTGCTGACATGGTCAAATGCCTCACTAGCTTCTTATCACTGCTCATTACATACTGAGCAAAATGATGCCTAAGACCCAGTAGTGCTGTCTTTGGGTTTTTCTGAATTAAGTACCCTATAATAAATTCTATTGCAGTGATGATTTCAAAACCCACCTGTTTATACTACACTTAAAATATAGCTATATCTTCCTAAAATGTTTCCCAGCACCTTGCCTAAAGATCATGCTGTAAGAAAGTGGTTTATCAGTTGACAAGGATGTGAGACTTCTCAAGTAAGAAGTCCATTCATCTGCTGGGAACTGAGAACTCAGTTGTAGCACTTACCTCTCTCAGGGTAGCAAGACCCAGCATTCCAAGGCCTGCTCAGCAGAGGTGGTGATGGCTTGTAGACCAGAGATGAAATAAACAACACCCAATTAACCATTTCTCAGTCAGGGGTTTTGTTAATAAAAAGTAAAAGTACTTTATTACGTACACACTACTCCACTACACATTAATTTACAAATATATTCATGATAGCAAGCAGAAATGACTACGGTCCTCTTCTGGAAAATAATAAACACTCCCGTTCTAGGCAATAGAGATATCTCTAGAATGGAAATTGCAATTTCGGAAGAGGACTGGATCATGTATTTTTCTGAGATATATTGTCAACCCAGTGACAGAGATCCCCCGGACTCTTTAAAGGCCCCAGATTCCCAGGAAGGCCCACGTCCAGCTGTAATACCTCAGTTTAGCCTAGAGGAGGTAGTGGAAGCCATAAACATAAGTAAAGCGGGGAAAGCGCCGGGCCCCGACGGCATCCCAATAGATTTATACAAAGCAAATTTGACCTTTGGGGCACTCTATTGACGCAGGTACTGAGGGCCTTTCGTACACAAGGCCCTCCATCGACGTGGCGAGATTCTATTATCATCCCCATATACAAAAAAGGTGACCGCCTTAATCCAGCTTGCTATAGGCCAATCTCCCTGCTCGATACATCAGCTAAACTAGCGGGAAGACTAATTTTAAACAGACTCCAAATATGGGCGGAAGGAAACAACATCTTATCTCCAGTGCAGTATGGCTTCCGCACAAGATTAGGCACAGTGGAACAGGGCCTGAATTTAAGCATTCTAGTGGGGAAGTACACAAAGATCAGCGAGGGTAATTTATACCTGGCCTTCATAGATTTATCCTCAGCATTTGACTGCGTTTTACACAAGAAGTTATTGGACATTTTAACAAGCATGGGGGTCGAATTAACAATAGTTCATTTTATACGGGACTTGTATACAGGGTGTAGAGCAAGAGTAAGGTATGGGATGAGAGAGGAATGTACCAGGCCTTTTGGCATACATAGAGGGGTGCGCCAAGGCTGCGTTCTTGCTCCACTGTTGTTTTCATTATATATAAACAACTTAGAATGTGATCTGATAAGCAAATGTAAACACCTTCCCCAAATAGGTAATCTTGCTGTCCCCGTACTCCTTTACGCAGACGATGCAGTACTTATGGCTAGGACACCGTTAGCCCTTAACCACTTGTATAATCTTCATGACAGATTTGGGACTTACAGTCAACCGTTCCAAAACTTTTATAATGAACTGTGGCAGGAAACTTGGTAAGACCTATAACACTACTATCCATGAGGACAAGGTGGAGATTGCTCGTACTTTCTCATATTTGGGTATAATGTTTGATAAACAGGGTACTTGGGCACACTGTGTGAAAACAAAAAAAGATCAGATCCTTAAAACAATGGCGGCCTTGAAGATTTTTTCTAAAAGGCTAGGGGGGATTACCCCACCAAACATAGTAAAGATCTATAAAGCTAAGTGCATCTTGGCTGCTATGTATGGAGCAGGTATTTGGGGGTATACCAATTGTAATTCGATTCAGATAGTGGAGAATGATTTCCTCAGATACTTGCTAATGGTACCAAATAGCACATCATCATACATTAGCCATGCGGAATTAGGGGTCTCTTTTGTAGTTGATTTGATAAAGATACAGACACTATTACTATGGTACAAATTGTGGACCTCCGAGCATACTGGACTAAACAAGGCCATTCTATCTGATTGTGTGAGGCTAACACACTCACTTAGAGTTCCCTGGTTGAGATACATCATGACCTTTTTCAGAAAAATGGGTTGCAAAGACTATTACTTAAACCCACAATCACTGGAAAAAATAACCAGGAAAACACTGAGGGCCTTGCCATTGAAGCACCTGGAAGAACAGAGATGGGAAGTTGAATAAAAAAAAAACTAGTGTTATCTCTAATCAACTAATCTTGTCTACGGATGCTGTGCAGCCTTATTTAGCAAGCGTGACAAACCCTCAACATCGATTTGTCCTTACAAGATTACGTTTAGATACTTTCCATCGTTTAGTAACCTTTCTGGCCATGAATGACTGGAATACACCCCTAAGAGCATGCCCCTGTGTTGCGAAGGCGGCCCAATCTACGATGCACGTGGTCCTCTTTTGTAAATTCTATGATAAACAAAGAAAATGTCTCTTATTGCCTTTTTTAAGATCGGCTAATTTGCACCAGTGTCGTGATGTGTATTTTAGCCTACAGATTTTATCCTCTATTGAAATGTGCGGAATTTTGGCAAATTTTCTATGTACAGTACTGACTGTAAGGAAGTCTATGGGCGCATTGGCCTAACTTTATTGGAATGTCTGGAATTTTTGGCAAATTCTCTACTTTGTAAAATTAACTGTAAGGAAATTCATGGGTGCATTGTCTTAAATTTATTAAGGTTTTAAATATTTGTATTTGGATAAATTAAGGATGAGCGCTATTATTTTTTTATTTTTATTATCTATTCTATTACTTTTGCCTATTTATTGTGTTTATATATATAGACGTGTTACTATTTGATACTTTTATGACTTGTTGAAAGTCGAATAAATTCTGTTGATGATGACTACGGTGACACTCAGTTAACAGTATCAACCCTTACAAGACGTGAACTGTAAAACCATGATCCCCCCACATATAATAGACAAAATATAATGCAGTGTACTTAGCAAAAGTCAGGGCTAGTAGCTCAGTAAGGGTATCACCCCTTAATAAAATCAGAAATATCTCATTCTAAACCAGTGCAACACCATTAAAACTACTAAGTATACCACCATCTTGCAATGGCATTCATTAAGATGTGTAATGATTGACTATTAACTTTTCCATAGTATATAAAGCATATCAATGACCTTCATTAATTCATGTAATGATTCACTGTTAATTTTGTCTATCAAGCATTTACAATATGAGCATGAATCTTCTTTTCTTCTTTCACACATACTGCAAAGCAGCCTCAGGACCCATCAACAAGGATTCCTAGTCTGTTGAACCTTAATGGTAAAAGCCCCAACTCAACAAATGTTTGGAAAATGGCTACATTTCTCCCAGGCACACCAACTTGATCCCTCGGACACTTGAGGTCGGCTTTCTAAAAATTGTGGGCACAGTCCCCAGGAATGCTGCTGCACAACTGGCAGCCCCTCATAGGTCTTTACAATATGTTGGTGGTTCATCCACCCTCCTTAGGGCATAACCAGAGGAAATATGCACATTTTTCCAAGCACCCCAGAGGATTCTGAGGGGCTCCTTTGGCCTGCTTAGGCACCAGTGCCATTCTTTCAGCCATCTGTTACTCTTGGACCCTGGTGAGGTGGTGGTCACCAGACACTTGTTGAAAAAAGGATGACAAATGCTCACTTTGTTCTTCATCTCCTTTGGTTGTGGCTAGGCTTCTCTTTTGTCCCCAGACGTTAGGGGTTTCTGGGTACATTTTGAATCTACATGAGGGGGGTGGCATGTATTACCGTGACCATATTTCTCTGTGGTTCCTGGACCTCCTGAGGGAGTTTTGGAAGGTTAGGGAGCAGAACACTACAGGGCCAGATTTTTTCCTTTGCTTTCTCTTGCCAGGTTGTGATGATTTAGATGAACATAGCCTTGTTTTGCTACAGATGGTGGCCTCTAGCATCCTCTCCTCTAACATTCACCTGAGCTTCTAGGTGCTGTTTTCTGTTTTTGCTCTTGCCCCCACCACGGTTGAGGGAACACTCATTGCTTAACCTCCTGCTCTTTGGCTCCTGGGACATGAGCTGCCCCCTGGTGATTTCCTCAGCATGGGATCAAGGCGGAATATGCTCTATGCATGCACTCTTCAGGGTCCATCCAGCCTAAGACCCCAGATTTAAGCTGAGTCTTCTTCAAGGCCTTGTGAAATCCATCTTCTTTCCTCTGTGAAGGGATTTTTAAGGAGCAGGTGGAAAGTTCCAGTAGGTTGGCACTTCTGTCCAATCCTAGAATGATACTTCATTCCTCCATTCATGACTCAACCATTGTGCAAAGCATTTTGGAACATTACATGTTAGTGACTTAAAGTGGTCTGTTGAAGACCTCCCTGAGAGCATGAAACCAATCCCCTAGCTGCCACGGCTACCTGGTCTCTTCCATCCAAAACTTTAAAGGGGAGCCCCTCTTGGAAATTGCTTCAGAGGTCAGGTCTTGTCCTCTTTCTTGCCAGTGGGATGAACTGTACGAGGCCTAGTTCAGTATAAAAAGTAATTGGCACATGCAGATTTCACCCTCACATTTCCTCTCCCAGGGATAGGTCAGTTCACTAGCAAAGTGCCCTACAGTCAGGTCCCCTGGAAATATGTGATTGTGTGGTTGCAGCATTTTTTGCATAATTAAAGATTTGCCACACTTGCCAAATAATCCATTATCTGCTGATAACATGTAGATTTAAAAAAAATGCTTTTCTAGCTCAAACGGTTCAAATGTTAATAAAAACACAGCAAAACATGTTGCCACAGAGTCGAGGGGCCTTTCCAAAGCTTGACTGATCACATTTCTGCTGCTTATTGCTATCTACGGGTGTTAACCAGGTACTAACGAGGGGCAACCAATGCCCAGGGAGTGTTAGCAAGTGCAAAAATTACAATATAATGAGATAATACTATTATAAAATGTACTGCATTACACCTCATAATTTTGCTTTTCTTGCTGCATAATTTACTCAACTGTGCCACAAAATTGGGCCCTCCCCAGCCTCATAATTCCAGTGGCCCTGCATATTGTGTGATGAGGCCTTTGATCCTCTAGCTGGCTCACCCAGTAGTTATCTTGGCCAAGTGGGAGGGGGACAAAAGCCGAGATTGTAATTAGGAGCTGAGTCTGAGAAATATGATTATTCCTCAAGTGCCAGAAAGAGTGCAGATGTGACAAAAGGGACAGTGACTCTGCACTCCATGTTTACCATTGGATTGGTACGTCAACTGAGTGTATGTGCCTGAATATGGTGAAACTGTTCTTTGGTGCAGTATCCACCCACAAAGTATAATACAGTCAGGCACCCACCCTATTCAGTGTAGCACTACGGCCTTACACTGTGAATGGCCATTCCCATTGTAAGGCCTACACTAGCTCAGTACCAATCCCTGAAGGGTCCCATCTGTGAGGAGCCTCCTGTGTGCAGGCTGAGCTGATAGTACCCCATGTGCATAGGTTTTCACATGCAGATGACTCAGAGCCTTTTACCTCAGCTGAGCAGCAGCAGATCTTGTTTTAAAAGGTGGAGACTGGCAGCTAGCCCCCTCAATTCATTTTAACGGAGTTAACAGTGAGTGAGACTCAGTTAGTGAGACCCACTCACAGTAGAAGTCGAAAAGCAAAAATCCAGAGTGTTAAATGGAGCAGTTCCCTTTTTCCTACACATACTGTATGGGATCCTTCAACCATTTCTGGAAATGCCATGGTGTCCAAGTCTGTATTCTGGTCAGAGCCCCATGTATACACATGGACAAGAGGCTTACTTACAGCTGAGTGATAGTGAGCAAAAAAATGCCAGATGCTCTACGCAACCCCCTCTTGGTTCTCCCATCTCATTTAGAGGTGGTGAAGCTCTGTGTTTTTGACTGCAGAGCTGGGTCTACTGCCACAAACAACCTGCTGCGAGCCCCAGTCTAATCCATCATTCACAGAGCTGGATGTGACATTTGAAACACCCTTACCTGTGTCGGACCACAAGATGTGCAAGCATTATTAAGCTTTTCCTATTTACATAAATCATTCTGATGCTATGTTAGTCTTTTTTTCCTGTCAATGGCTGCCGCACAGCTCTACCAGAAAGGAAAAAACAAGCAAATCCCTATGCTCTGGAAGAAAATACTCAGCACATTAAGGAAACAGATTTTACATTATCCAAAAGCAAATCTTCATTTGGCAATTTTTAGTGGTAATGAAGAAAATTTCCAGCTGACCCACTATGTTGCTATCATGGCGGACTGCAGAGCGTTGTCTGCTTTCACCAATAGTAGTTCTATCTTCTCTCCAAACGCATTTTTGGTGGGAAGCATTCCTGCAACTAAAGCAGACCATAGATTTGGTGAGTGGGTTTCAGCTGAGGTGGCAGAGACATTGCCTCAGAAGTCTCAATAGTTTGGCAGCCCATCCACCATCCTCTAAATGAGGCTGTAGAATTCTAAACCCTTGATCTGATCTCATACGTTTTTCAGAAACTGTGACTGGTAGGCTAACTACTGCTCTGTTCTTTGGCTAGTTTACCCAGTGTCTGATTTCATTAAATGTAACCGTTCCTCCTCAGTTAAATTATATTACCCTATACAGTGTTGGAAAGACTTCATGCTATCACAGGAAGCCGGCTTGAGGTAACTATGCAAACACCCTTGTTCCATTGATTAAACTTGACTCACAATAGGGAGAGAAATCATTAAAATCAATATTTCGCAGCAATCTCCTTCCAGATATCCAGTGCCACACATGTGGCAGTGCTAAGTATGCATTAATGCTACACTTTCTTGACTCATTCATGTCAAATCCTGCTGCACTCTAACTAGCCCTGCAGGATCCATCTGCACCCATCCTTTACCAGACTACCTTTTACGCATTCAGATTCAGCCACATGCCCTATTTGCCCAACCTCATAAGATCTCTATATATTCGGAATGCCCAGTGCACCAACACCGGAGTGTTTCTAACTCTGCAATAGGTTAGTGTAGGCTAGCAAAGGCCCTCCAAACCAGACAAGCACAATAATATCTGAATGCAGACTGTTAATTTCTCCTCATTGGTAGGGGCGGGCCAGGAAGAGGTAGCGGTAGACGAAATACAGCAGCAGATTCTCCCTTTTCATCTCAAACCTTTTCAGAAAGAAAAGAGCAATCTGGAGACTTTGGTTTTTATTAGCGTGGAGAAATAATTAGTTTGCTGACTGTCTGAACAAGTTATCCCTTTGGATGCGATTTGAATGAGCCTAAGCTTGTCTGGATAATGGTTTAATTTTTCTTTTAACTTGTGGTGCCAATGCCATTACAAAAAGAAGAGGTGACAGAGTACAACTTTGTTTAGCTTCTCCAGATATTTCATTTTCCCGGCCTGGTTCTGTTCAGTACTCTTAGCCCAGACCACCCAGTCAAAGACTTTCTTTAGCAAAAGCAGCAGTGCAGAAAAACCTTTCTTTTTTAAATAATTGGACAACTGGGATTATCTCATGGAATGTGGCAGGGCTCAGGGCCAAGTTGGCTAATCCAGATTGGTAAAGCCTTGTGGGTCAATATTCTTATAAATGCTGTCAAGATACTTGGCTTTCAAACCCACTCATATTAACTGTTTCACCACCTACTGTGCCCCTGCAGTTAATTCTCCATCAGGAAGGGCTATGGGGGTTTTGGCCACGTTTATGTCTGTACTTTTAAGGGAGTGGATGTGTGCGTTGCTGATGCAACACCACACTACTTTGTTTTTCTCCTCAAATTAACTGAATCACATGATGGTTTCTTGATTAATTATTATGACAATGTTTTTGATTCTTCAGACACTAGTGTTATCGATGGTCTTGAGACAAGGATGCATAAGCTATGGAATGAGCATAAGAAGGAACTTATGATTATTGGGGTTGGAGATTTTAACACCCCTTTGTGTTAACCTACATTTTTAGATTGTTGCGGGATCTCTGAGGAGTATGATTGTCACATATAACACTTTAAACATTCCCCCCTATAGGAACGCACTCAACAGAATGCAGGCCACCAGCTCTATGATCTTTCCATCACCGGAAGTCAAGGGGCTCCCTACGCTTTTGGGTGGAAGTGCTCAATCCACAATTGACTTTATAGTTTATTCAAAAGATTTAACCCCCTCTGTAGGGAGGTTTAATGTGATGCTAACGTGAATGAGTGTTCCTAACCCCCTAATTCTGGAAACTACGATGGGTTTGGATAAGGGTTCTGACGCTGAAGTCCGGCAACCAGAGTTGAGGCTTAATCGACAGAAAGGCCTGACCATCGGGGGGAAAACATTGATAAATGTTGCTCTTTTAGAGACCTGATGACAAATAAGAAGGAAGAGGTCATGGCTGCTCTGGGGGGAAATACCCCTGTGCACAAAATTATTGAGGCATTTTCTGCCTTAAGCTATATGGCAGATAAGTTACAGCGAGTAAGTGTCATAAAATGATAGGGGCCCTCGTTGGTTCAAACATGCATGTTCATCCGCCCTTGTTGTCTGGAAGAAATAACTGAGGGAGAAGGCCTGGAATGAGTTAATCAAAGCAAGTAATAATAAATATATGAAGGCTTTCTGGTGAGTGGTTAATTCCACCCCGTTGGCTGGCCAGGATAGTGCGGTAATAGATACTGTCATCCCAGCCCAAGTGTGGGTGGAATATTTCTCTAAAACATTTAAAACCGCGGATAATACCCTCCAGGATGCAGTGAATGGCCCTTTTGATGGGATAGATGTCTCTCTAGCCATAGCCTTTAGTAACTCGTATGAAATATCTGACATTCTTCAGGCCATTCAAGATTGCCCTCCTGACAAAGCCCCCGGACCTGATAGAATCCCTGCTGACCTATATAAAACTATACCAGAATTTTGGGGGCCATTACTTACCAATGTTTTGAGATCAGCTGTGATAGGCCTACTGAGAGACACCTGGGAAGATGAGATCATTGTACCTATTTTTAAGAAAGGGGATAGGGCAGAACCACAGTGTTATCGTCCAATCTCCTTCTAGACTGCTCTGTTAAGATCTTAGGCCGAGTGGTACTGGAAAAATTGGAAACCTGGGCCAGGAGCCCGACTGTTTATCATAGGTACAGTTTGGGTTTAGCCCGGGGCTCTGCACAATTGAACAGACTCTCAACCTGACTCTGATAGTACAAAAATATGCTAATGCCAAAAAGACTGTGCCCATGTAGCCTTTATGGATCTGTCCTGTGCTTTTGACACAGTTGACAGACCCAAACTGTGGACTGTTATGTCAGACATGGGGGTGAATAAAGGTATAATTTCTCTTCTCAGCAGAGTCCATGCCTGCACCTCTGCTAGGGACTGCTTCAGTCAGGGGGGCGATTTGATGGAGGAAGTTCCCTCTTTTAAGGGGGTTAGACAGGGATGTGTGCTATCATCTTTCCTTTTCCTTCTCTATATAAATGGTTTGTAAGATTTTTTGTGTAAGATGGGGAAGGATTTGTCAATCATTAATTCCCAGCCAGTCCTAGTCTTACTCTATTTTACGATGCTGTCCTTATTTCAAGGACAGCAAATGGCCTTCAATCTTTGTTGGATGCTTTTGCTTTCAATTCTTTTATGCAAAGCCTTGGCCTAAGAACAAATAGAACAAAGTGCTATGTGATGAAGAGCAGTCAAACGCTATCTAAAACTAAGAAGTGTGTTCTTGAAGGTTCAGAAATATAAAAAATTCAGAATTTTACTTATCTTTGGGTCCCAATAGATATTGGTTTTAACTGGAAATTGTAAACTAGCGTTCATGTTTTGCAATTTCCAAAGAGCCGTAGATGCTGTTTTTAGGTTCTCAAAGAAGCTAGGCCATAAAACAGTGAGGGAAATTGTGACTGTTTTTTAAAAGTAAATGTTTCTCTATTGCGTCATTCGGAGCTGGGGGTCTCTGGAGACTGCACGAGCCTTCAGGTAGTGGAGAATAGGTGTCTGAGGAGGTTATTAGCCGTTCCTCAATCCACTCCAGCTGCTTTCTGACACAATGAAGTTAGTCTGAGGGGCATAGCCAACTATATAAGATTGCAACTATTATTGCTTTGGTTAAGAATCTGGCTGAATCCAGAAGCTCAATTCTGTAGGTCAGTGATTTTGGACTTTTTGTCACTAAATCGGTCAATGTTCTCTTTTGTAATTTAAATCCTGTACCTAGTGGAAGGTTTTTATGCCCTGTGCTTTTGTCTTTAGGCAGTAGGTCTAGCTATTTTACCTCTTCATATCTACATGACTTGGGAAGTGAAGGGACGATACATGCTGTGGTAAATGTTATACTTGATGCTATTTGAATTCACAAGTGTCATTCATTTTTATAATATGTGTTTATCCTGATATTGTTATTTATATTTTTGTTGATTATTGCATATGCAATTGACTATGGGGGTCATTATGACCCCGGCGGTCGGAGATAATGTGGCAGTAGTACCACCAACAGGCTGGTGGTACTTACCTCCACATTATGACATTGGCTGGTTGGCAACCCACCAATGTACCACTCCGACCACCATGGCGGTAACAACCGCCGAGCTGGAGATAAGAATCTCCAGCCCGGCGACTGCCGTTGTACCGGCGGCGCTATCATGACCCTGCCTACCGCCATGGTTTTCGTGGCCTTCGTAACGCCACAAAAACCATGGAGCTAGGCCCTATCAGTGACAAGGAATTCCTTCCCTGTCACTGATAGGAGGCCCCCCAACACTCCCCAGATGCCCCCAACCCCCCTTAATCCACGCTCCCCCCTTCCAACCTCCCCCATACACACACACACGCAGACACACACTCATTCACACAGACATACATGCATGCATCCATTCATTCACGCACACATCCATACACACATTCACACTGACATGCAGACACATTCACATTTCCATTCATACACGCACTCACATTCATGCATACATGCAGGCAAACAACACTACACACACATACATGCACACACCCCTACACGCACACAACACCCCCCACCCCACTCCCCCTGTCGGAAACCCGACTTACCTGAATCCAGGGGTTCTTCCGGCAGGGGACGGGACGGGACGGGGCACTGCTACCGCAGGCAGCGCTTGCAAGCAGATCACCACCAGGCTGTATTATTTTTTATAATACGGCTGGCGGTGGTCTACTGTGGCGTGGTGCTGCTGGTGGTAGCAGCGCCACCTTACCACAATCTGCCAGTATGGCCACAGCCGGATTTCCACCCTTTTTGTGGCTGAACTCCGGCTGTGGTCACAATTTGGCAAACGGATGGTAGCCGCACCAACGGTCTTTTGGAGGCCGTCACCGCGGTGGTAGGTGGTTTTTACCGCTAAAGACATAATGAGGGCCTATGTCTTTTATAGCTCTTTTGAGTCGAATAAAGTATGACTGACTGAATTGGATAACTCTTGTACATAATGGCTGTGCTTTCTGTTGACAAAGCCGGACTTTTCGCAATGTACAAACAGGAGAAAAGGATCCAAGTGAAAGACAGGATTTTTATAAAGATATTCCTGTAAGAATAGAGGAGGTTTAACAGTCTGTAGGATGTACAGGACCTCACTTTCTTGTCATATCTGGAGATCAAAGATAAATAGACTTCGATCATTGAAACTGTTTCCTCACCAGAGTGCAAAAAAATATTAAAGGAACTTTTCACATTAAGATTTAAAACTTTATGAAGTCTTCCAAATAATTTTTTGATTTTACCAATGGAAAAGCCATCTAAATGTGTGTTCTGCTGAGACATATTGATGTGTTCCGCCCTATTTAGGATGTGGTAGGATTCATGTAATGCACTAAGTTTAGTGTGGTAATTTGCAGTGGCAGGCTCCTCCGCTATGGTGGAGGAGTGTTGCCCCCCTACCCCCCCAGCAGCTGCAACCTTCTACTACAAAACGATAAGAAACTATGTTTATGATCGTTTTGTAGTAAAAGGGACAGGGCATCGGGGTGACGAGCAGTGAGGGGAGTGCACTCTGTACACCCCTTTGGACGCATGTGTGTTTGGCAGGCCTGCTTAGGCCGGCCAAACACACATGCGCACTGTGCTCTGAGCATCGTCAGGATTGGCTGCAGGGCAGGCCGGGAGCTTGTGCATGCTGCAGCCTGTAGGATAAGAGTGGTGCAGTGGTGGTGGCGGCGGCGGCGAGTTAAGGTAAGTGGAATTTTACATTTTATTTTATTAATCCCCCCACACATGCCGCACCGCTCCTACCCTTCTAAGCCCTGCGAGCTGCTCCTGCTCATTTGAGAGAATCTGTTCTGTCACTCTGGATATATTCGACGGTAATGTATGTCTGCTTTAAGTCTGTATGCTAGGATTCTGTCAACCTTCTTAACTTTTTGAAGAAGTTTTATTCAAACCTAAATAACATACTAGTCATGTGTGGGTATATCTGACATCTCAGATTGTGAAATGTCTGCAGCCTACATATTGGTAGTGTCCTTTTTACTGTAGAGTGCTTGTAGTTGCTTCTGTTTCATCTCCGATCTCTGCTAAGCAATGTGCCACAGACTTCTCATATCAGACATGATGTACATCAGTGCCTCTCTTAGCTAAGGCTTGAAGGTGCCTACATTTTAGTTTTAGAGTTCTACTGTACACCAGTGGTGTAACACAAAACGATGGGGTCCTCTTGCAGAATCTGAAGAGGTCCACCTGTCTCAAAGATGTTCATTGGCCTTGGACTGAATTGGGTCCTGCTTGAAGTGTTTGGGGCCCTTGAAGGCTTGGGGAGCCCCTGTACTGAAGTGGCTGCAGGGACCTGTGTTATGCCCCCACCCTTCACCAATCAACTCAAAGTAATAATGGATCTGTACCTGAACCAAATCCCTGTACACAAAGGGGCATATTTATCATTAAGTCACTCAGTGCAGTGCAGAAAATCACCTTTCTGCACTGTGGGATAGGGATAGGGCAGGAATGCACTGTAGTTAACATTATTGGCTTTTCCCAGCACTGGGGCACAATGTGTTGCTCGGCACCAATGCAGAAACCCTTGCACCATGGTACAAGGGTGTCTGCATTGTAAGCAAGATTGTTTATGTGCAGGAAGGAGCACCTTCCTGCACAAAAACAATCCTGAGAGGCATTTCCCTCAAACACACAGAAAGAGGAAGTAATGAGGAGAAACTAAGATATTTCTCATCCTTATGCCTCACCTGGGGGGGGTATAGGTTTTTGACTCATTCCAAGGTCTACCAGTATTGGTAAGTCTGGGAATGTGCCAAAATTAATGGGTGGATGCACTCCACCCATGGAACACCTTCCTAGGGCAGAGTAACTCAGCACAATGATTCACACTTGTGTTGCGCTATTCTAGATTTATCAAGCCAGGCAAGGCCACGGTTCATCAGGTACTTAGCCAATACTTTTGTTTCAATGTGAAGGAGGGATATTGGCCGGTATGAGGCACATTCAGTGTCAGTGTCTTACCCTATTTATGAATAAGAATTATATAGGCCTGTCAGAGGTCTCTAGGCAATTCACCCTGACTCATGGAGGCATGGAACATGTCCCTTAGTGGTTGTGCCACCTTACATTTAACACATTTAAAGAATTCCCGGGGGAAACCATTTGATCTCGGCAATTTCCTGCTTTTCAGTTAGGGCAGAGCTTCCACTATCTACCCTTCTGAGATATCTTCTCCAAGGAGTGTCTATCTTACCGCTTTAACCTCAGGACTGGAAGATCAGTCACAAATGTTTGTATGACCTTCACCACCTCCAGAGTGAGGCGTGAGGCATAGAGATCCCGGTAATAGTGCACAAACGTTTGCCCTGTGCTCTCATCGATGTCTACCAGTATGTCTTGGGACGTGTGGATCGTAGAGATCCACCTCTGGCTTTTCTCCTTTTTGGCCATCCAACCCAACAATTTCCCAGCATTCTCCCTCTGTTCATAAGTCTTACTCTGTTTATCTCTGTAAAGTGTCCTGGCCTCCTGGTGCAGCAATTGCCTGCATTCCTCTCTAACTCAGGACAGGG
The DNA here is from genome assembly GCF_031143425.1 of Pleurodeles waltl. Classification (NCBI taxonomy): domain Eukaryota; kingdom Metazoa; phylum Chordata; class Amphibia; order Caudata; family Salamandridae; genus Pleurodeles; species Pleurodeles waltl. Next base: position 1,421,527,310 of record NC_090445.1, read on the forward strand.
GATCCCCCAGGTCCGAATCTGGGGCCTCTAGATAGGTTGCCTCCCCTTGCTGTATCTCTTCCTCCAATGCTTCTTCCCTTGCTGGTCTATCATGTCTCTTCCCCGTGGTGTAGGAGATCAAACATCCCTATAATACCGTCTTGTAGGCCTCTTAAAAAGCCGTCTCTGAAGCCACTGAGCCCTTATTTAAACAAAAGTAATTGACTATCACGTTATGTACACATGTTCATGTAGTCCAATCCGTCGCTTCTGAGGGATCCAGCTGCCAGTCAACATGGGCATACCCTCCTGGGTGCTAAAGTTCAGTAAATAGCGGGGAATGGCCTTCCATACTCATAAGATAAGTCATGTTTCTAAATGTACCCTGTAGGTGTACTGGTTCTAGGAAGTGATCCAGGCATGCAAGGGAGCGAGCAGCATTGGATTATTGTCTAACTCCAGGTGGGCAGTCCAGGGCTTCAACAAACTACGCAGGTGCATCATTCCTGAGTGGAGTACACGGTCCAAGTATCCCAGCAGGTAAACTTAAGGTCCCCACCTACCACCAAAAGTGCATTGGGGATGTCAACAAGCCAATCTACCATTTTCTTCAGGCCTTTGCCCCATAGGTCTGGGAGCAGCTACCAACATGTCACGGTCAACCTCTCTCCATTCCACAAACCCTCCATAGCTGCCTAGCATCCCCAGGAGTCAACCCACGTTTTGACTACTTAGAGCAGCAGGGACCTGTGGATTAGGATTCCCATTCCTCTAGACCCTGTGGAGTAGCCTGCATGGGCAAGGGCCTTATACTGCCTTCTGTCCAAGAACCTGTGGTTATTTCCACCTACGTGTCTCTTGCAATAGTATAAGGTCTGGGGAGTGTCCGCCAGATAATTCATCACAAACCCTCTCTTCAGTTTATTACCCAGACTGTTAATATTCCACAAGAGAATTTTAAGGGAGGTGCCTCCACTTAAGGCAGGAAGTTCAGTCTGTGACATATTTGGGAGTTAGCCATGTGCCCCTTAGCATATACCCCACACCACGCCTTTCCATTGTTGTTACACCAAGCCATTGCCTCCCCATCTTACCCCTCCCTCCCTGCCACATTGTGCTGCGAATGTACAATTACTCCTCTTCCCAATGCCCGAGTTTCCTATTGCAGTACCCTAACATGTAGCATTCATTACCATCCCTTCAAATCATCCAAACAAACGTTGTTCATGGGGGGGTGGTGTTCAGCTCCTCTGGCATGAGTATTGGCTGCTCATCAGCAGTCAGACCCATCTATGCAACCACTCAGTCCCTTTGTAGATCCCCCTGTATCCACCCACAGGTCCTCCTCATTACAAGACCTCATCTGCAGTCATAGGGTTAACCACCAAAGGGATGACTCTATCCAGAGATAACTGTATCAGCATTCGATTGTCTAGAGTCTCTATGCAATAGTTCCCAGCAGTTCTGCCTGGGTGTCGGAGAACCTCCCTGCAGTGCTGCCTCCTCTGAAGTTATATAGTTAACCACCAAAGGGGATGGCTCTGTCCAGAGATAACTATATCAGCATCCGATTGTCCAGAGTCTCTATGCAACAGTCCCAGCAGTTTTGCCTGGGTGTAGGAGAACCTCCCTGCAGTGCTGACACAACTGTATCCCTTCCTCATTGCACTTCAACCTTGGTGGGTTTTGCCCTGGAACACCGGCACGGACGGCACCTCTGCTCCTGTGTCTGCTTTCCAGTGGAGCGATTTACCTCCTTAGCTCTATCAAAGAAATGAAATTCAGATGTGGCTGAAATACTAAGGTGAGCTGGGTACGGCAAAGCATATTTAAGGTTGAGATGGCACAAGTGCCACTGCACGGCTAGACAGGTTTCTCATTGGTGCTGCACCGCAGTTGTGTAGTCTGTTGACCGCTTGGATGTCAGTCATCCAGGGCCCATGCAAGCGCACATGTTGATGAATGTTGTCTCTGTATCCAAAGTACAATATGCGGGTCACAATCAGGGGCTTACCAAATACATGGTGCACCCATTCTACTGAAAACATCATTGAGACCTTCCCATCAAACACTGTGGACACCAACTACTGTTCCACAAACAATTCAACACATTGTCTCTCCACACTTTCGGGCACCCCAACCAGGCAAATGTTGTTGCACTGAAAGTGTCCCTCCACGTCCTCTAGCTTAGCCATGAGAAAGTCTACATCCTTCTGCAGTTTGTGCAGTTGAGCAGCATGATCTGTTACCGTTGGGCATAGCTGCACCCATGTGGATTCTGCGGTATCTGTTCTGCCCACCAGTTTTTATGATCTGCCCGTACTAGACCCATATACACCACCACTGCTTCAAAACTTCTGCCTCCGTGTCCTTGGTGTCCCGAATAACTACCAGAATGGTGGCAGCATGGGCCTTCAAGTCCATGTCTGCCTCCCTTATCACCGTTCTCTCTGCAGGGGGCTCTCACCCATCCCAGCTGGGACTCCCCCTCCCCGTTTGTTGCACCCCATTGTGATATTAGGTGGGGTAAGCACCTCTACCATGGCTGCTTGTTTGCTCTCTTGCCCCAAAGACAGCCATTAAAACCTCTGTGAGGCGGGGATCAGGTGCTAAGTCCCCACGTTACACCACCATAGCCGTAGTGGGACCAGCCTTCACCACAACAAAAGGCTGAGCCAGCCAGTTTCATCCCCGGGCATTGGAGCACCTCCAACCATCAGACCTCGGTCCAACAGATGGGAAGTATGGAGTCCGTCTCATGTCCCAGGGAGATAGGGCTAGGGCCTCCCCCTCTCCAGTGCTCCTCATGTTATCACAAGGCCTAAATCCTCAGGGACCTGCAGAGCACCAGTAGAAAGCCACTGTAGAGGACTCAGGAAGATGGGCAATGACGGTACATCAGCGCCACATGGGTCTGTGTTCATCCGAGTTCCGTGGGGCACGGCACCAGACAGGGCCGCACACACAAGCAGGATCCTCGCATGGTCTTGGGGGCCAGCTGATCAGTCGTGTATCCGAATTAATGGGCCAAAAATAAATGGGGCCAAAATAAAGCACTTCCGTGCTCCAGTTTATCGGATGTTAAACAAGCACTCCACTTGGGAAAAATCTCTTTCTCGTTTGTAAGAGAATGTTTAGTTTATACACCCAGATGTCCCTGAAAGCCTGTTTTGGGAATAACCACTGACAGGAGTTTGAGTTGTTCCCCGAGGGTGAGACGGAGCACACATTTGGCATCAAATATAGAGGCAGCTGAGGTGCTAAATACTTCTGCCTGTGATTTGTTGCATTATTAATTCTTCATATCAACAGCTATGCCGGAATGTCAGAAAAAAAGGGGCAAGGGAATGAAAAAAGAGAGTTTCTTATAGACAGACAGATGAATAGATAGATAGATAGATAGATAGATAGATAGATAGATAGATAGATAGATAGATAGATAGATAGATAGATAGATAGATTGCCCAATTGCCAGCTGTTGGCAATTTACACCAATGCCATATTAAATATAGCAAGGTGTTCTGTTTTCGTTTTTTAGCACGCAAAAATATGTAAAAACGTGTTAAGTAGCACCTTGATGTACATTGTAACAAACCAGAAAATGTAACATTGTATGTTGCCTATGTATCAAAAATATTAACAGTGATTTGTTTCTACTGTAAAACAGCACCTGCCACCTCAAAAAAGAAAACAGCACCCTCTTACTGAATGAAAAATGTGGTTAAATAGAATCTTTAGGAAATTAGCAACGCCTTGCCAGTTCCATAATTTGCACCAACTGGTTCTGTCTATTCTGCTGTGTATATTTATCACACAGTGTTCTATCCAATACTAATTTGCTTTATTTTCATGCGCTACAAATAGGAAACTATGTATCAACATTTCTATCCACATGTTCCTCTTTGTTTCTTCTAGTGCACCTTAACCCAGATTTGCATTTTTTCACAAGCACAGTAACCAAATTATCTGTGCGGCTTGGGTTGGGTTCAGCGCAGAGTCTTATCTACTGATATTGACTTGCTGCTGCTGTCATCCCATGCCTGGCACACAAACAGGCTGCTTTGCATCACGCACAAACCTGTGGTGTAGATGCAAATGTGCACGGCCCAATGTAGGATTTGCACTGGAAGCATATTCTGTAAATACAAAGTACTGAACAGGAATGAACAGCAGCGAAAGGATCAGATTGACTAGATAGATGCTGTGCACTGCAGCACAATGGGGGTTATTACAACTTTGGAGGAGTTGTTAATCCGTCCCAAAAGTGACGGTAAAGTGACGGATATACCACCAGCCGTATTACGAGTCCATTATATCCTATGGAACTCGTAATACGGCTGGTGGTATATCCGTCACTTTTGGGACGGATTAACACCTCCTCCAAAGTTGTAATAACCCCCAATGTGTCGAGTTTTTCTTCAGAAAAGAATATATTTCAGCTTACTTACATCTGCTTTAGGTAGGCGTTACTTTTCAATGCAAAGCTCATTCTGGCTATCTTAGTTGATCAGTCAAAACCTATAGGTACGTCCACTGATCCGCCCCAGTAACGGACCTGTGATGCTAAGCAATGCAATGCGGTTTTAGTGCTATGAAAAGTCTCATTTTCAAAGACATTTTGCATTTGATAGTAGATAGCATAGGCTACATTGTGTCTGTAATGTTGATGATACCCAGTTGGTTTTAAGACTGGAGGAATCACCCTCATTCACTCTTCGGCATTATCATGATTGCTTCTCTATTGTAAAATGAAGGCAAGACGGTCACCTGAAGTTGAACCGAGAGAACACAGAAGTCTTGATCCTTGGTTAACCTGTTATGTTCCTTCAAGAGTTCTCTGATCTGCACCGGCTCAATTGTTGATCTTTCCTCATACCTGGGGCCTCAATACATAAAATGCCCCAGGAGCACAATGGGCATGTGTGTGTGCTTTTTGCGCGCAGAACACTTTAGTATTACTTAAGGGGCTTGAGATTATACAACCTATTCTGTAATGCAGATTGTACCAGTACACATATAGCTCAGGAGCGACCCTAAGGAGGCATTCCTGCAATAGCGTGGGGGATTGCCCAATTTCTATGAGTGAAACGCTTTGTTTCTGCGCCTGTGCCATATTATAGACGCGAGCTCGGAGCAAAGGGACAGGCAGGAGGAGCACTGACTGTGTGCCACAAAGAGGTGGTGCACAGCCAGTCTTTGAGGTCTCTACAAGGAGGAAAACAGAGTCCCATAAACCACTCAGACATCCACCTGTATGCCCGTACAGTCATTTGCTGAACCTGCCTGCAATGGGATATCTGCCCCCCCTTTTAAAAGCAGGCTGGGTGTCACGTGCACTGTGGAAGACCGATTGCCTGCTGGACACAGCCACTCCACCTGTCGCTAATGGCAGACTTGAGTTCACAACTTCCCTTGGGGGAGCGCATAATCTGTAATAGGGGGCACAGACCAGGTCTGAACACAGTGCACCCATTTAAAGATTTGCTTCAGCGCAGTCCACACTACTGTGTCCTTTACATAATACAGCCCCTGATGCGCTACTGTTGGTGGAAGATCTTTTCTGAGGTAACTGCTAAACTGTGAAACTCTTTGAACGTACAGCGCTGTAGTTTCCCAATAGCCTTGCATTCTGTAAAGTGCTGAAAATAACACTTTTTCTCTCATCCACTTTTTAGGCTCTCTTATTGCTCCTCAAGGATTTTTGAAGACACTTAGAAACCTTCTTATGACATCCCTGGATTTAAGTGCAGGTATAATCGGTGGAGCACATATTTGCAGATTATGGATGGTATCCCTGTATTGAAATGCTGGGATTAGGAGGTGTATTTACTGAAACTTGGAATAACATGTGGGCTGGGGCACTTTCTTTCCATTTTTTCCCATTGCAGAGAAACTAACACCACCAAATCCACATCCATTTACCACCTGTCTGATAGAGGTGGGAAATGAATGTAGGAGCTTTTATTGGTGCATGAGGCGAGTGGTGGTGTGGTGTGAGGGGGGGCAGAGAAGATGCAGGAAGGGGGGGCAAGCATCTGTATATCCCCCTGTAATTCAGGATCCAGGTGAGCGGGCCAGGTGTACCAGCTCCATGCAGCCCTTGAAGCTACATACGCAGGTCCAGTGTCTCTAGGATTACCACGTTTGATCTATTTAGACCAAGTAATTATTGGTCTAGAAACGCTCAGCTACTCAGAATGGTCCACAGCGGGCCGAGGAGTCGGTCCAGCTGACTTCTAATAAGGGCATTAATATGCACCTCTATACTGACATGGAAGAACCCTGCAATGTTTCTGTACTGAAGCACTCACATATAACCTCTTTTCTGATTCAGTGTGTGCTCTGTTGCCTCAGTACTGAGACCAAACAATGCCCTCATAATGTATGTGGCACAGCTCGTTCCAGCAGGGAGTTGAAACAAACCCATCTTTCTGCTAAAATTAACTTAAAACGATTACTACAAGATATGTTAGAGTAACGCTGGCACAGTTTCGAAGAGCAAGGATGTGGGGGAGAGAAAAAAGAGAGAGGGAGGGAGAGAGATAGAGAGAGAGCGAGAAAGAGAGAGAGAAAGATTCTGTGGTGGTGTGAGATGTGTACCGGTGGTTTTGTTGAAGTCCCTTTTACACAGCTCAGGGAGTTAACATGCTGGGTGCAGAGAGGTTCCATGTCTCCATCACGGTAACCGCAGGTTGTTAATGTATCCTCGCAAGATCTAGTTTATCCTACAAATTTAGGATTAATGTGACTGCTTTCAAGATTTAACTTTGATCTGGTAATACGTTACAGTCCCCTTATATGCTGTTTATTTTATGGAACGTCTGCGAATAGCATGCAGATCAAACATCGCATCTCTGCAGGGTCAACCTGGCCTTTCGCCCTTTTAAATTTGACAAAATTAGCACCTTTAAATATGAAAGGCAGTTGTGTCTTGAATTAGGACTTGAAACTAAGGAAGAGCGGATACGAATTGGTCACATACTGATCTTAAATTCGAGGTCTCTAATAAAAGAGCTACAGCTGAGGAGAAGGAACATATATTTAATGGACTTTTATCACAACATCTTCACCTCACTGGGAATAAAGACATTAGTGACAGAGAGAGAGGCTTCAACCAAACTAGCAGAAAATAAATGCACTACTCATAAGTACCCACAGCCACCGGGCGCTCCTCAAATCTGAAACACCCCACCCCCGCCCCCCACCCCACCCCTAAAACAGAAAATACCCGACCCCCACCCCTGCCCCTAAAACTACTCCGAGCCCCCCACCCTGCCCCTAAACCTAAATCCCACCCAACCCCCCACCCCGCCCCTAAAATATCCCGACCTCCACCCCGCCCCTAAAACTAAAACCCCAACCCCCACCCCGTCCCTAAAACTGAAAATACCCCACCCCTAAAACAGAAAATATCCCGACCCCCCACCCCGCCCCTAAAACTAAAACCCAGACCCCCCACCCTGCCCCTAAAACAGAAAATACCCCGACCCCCCACCCCGCCCCTAAAACTAAAACCCCGACCCCCCACCCCCGCCCCTAAAACTGAAAATACCCCCACCCCTAAAACAGAAAATATCCGACCCCCCACCCCGCCCCTAAAACTAAAACCCCGACCCCCCACCCTGCCCCTAAAACAGAAAATACCCCGACCCCCCGCCCCTAAAACTAAAACCCTGACCCCCCACCCCTTCCCCTCACCCCTAAAACAGAAAATACCCCGACCCACGGCCCTAAAACTAAAACCCCGACCCCCCACCCAGGTCCCCCACCCCTAAAACAGAAAATATCCCGACCCCCCACCCCCACCCCTAAAACTAAAACCCGACCCCCCACCCAGGTCCCTAAAACGGAAAATACCCCGACCCCCCACCTCCACCCCTAAAACTAAAACCCGACCCCCCACCCTAAAACTAAAACCCTGACCCCGCCCCTAAAACAGAAAATACCCCGGCCCGCCAACCCCGCCTCTAAAACTAAAACCCCGACCCCCCACCCCACCCCAAAACAGAAAATACCCCGACCCCCCACCCCGCCCCACTTACCTGAGTCATCGTCTCGTCGTCCTCCTCAGCCGTTGTTCAGCACATGCGTGGTTAAGGCACAAAACAACGAAGTCGTGGTTAAGGAAAGCGTTGTTCGTTTTCGTTAACTAGGACTTCGTTGTTCCGGAGTCGGCCTGAAGGGCGTTTCCCGGTGCTAGTAAGGGAGAAATTGTTTAGGTCCCTGTGCAGCTTGAAAAATTATTTGGGCCTGGCATATTTTGAAAGCTGTCATTTTCATGCTCCTATTGGTAGTTCAACGTGCTGCTGCTATGTGATTTTATTTCTTCACATGGCAATAAAGATACTTAATTTTCTTTCAAGTAAACATAAAATATAAGCAACAATATCAGGGTTCTTTTTTAGGTTTTCCCTGCACAGCGCTTGCGAAATCTCATGTAAATAAAAATAAATCCTAAAAAGTGCTTGGAACCCGCCCCTAACTACCTATCCTTACACTTGGCTGTGTCCCACGTGGGCTCTTATCTCACCTTACTTACCATTTGCTGGTTGCCACTGGCTCCAGCCTCAGTGTACTTACCATTGGCTGGCTACCACCAAGGCTCCTACCTCACTTGGCTGGTCAGTGCCTCCTCCATGTCTCCATCATCCTGCAGCGGAGCCTCACCCAAGTACTACTTCCAGTGGCTAGTGTCGGTGCACATGCAAAGGCACTTTTGTTTTTCTTTCAAGAGTAGAAGTCCTTCTGAGAGCACTGGTTTGCATGCTGTCAATATGCCCGCATTTGTTGACGCTTGTTTTCCTGTGTCGTTCAACACTAATCCGGAGCTCTAATGTAATGTAATAAGTGCCTCAAAACCTAAAATAAATTATGTTAGGGAGCTGCCACTTTGCTCACGCTGTGAGGTGTGTAACTACAGAGCAGCAACAGTTAAGGGTACATTCTGCACAAGGCAAGTCATGCCAGCCCAGGAGCATTCACACGATGAGGGACTAAGCGACTCGATTCCTGGTTTATTTTAACTGATTGTTAAGAGAAATGTCCGAAGCAATCACGTTTAACTCATTGATATCGATATTAATGATGTTGGGAATGGGAACACCCATATTCTCTGATTCGTAGCCTGTATTTGTAAAGATTGTGGTTCTTTTCTACGCAGTCAGTGTATCCATCGGCGTCGGAAGCTGCTTGGCCTGCAAACTGAGACGGGCAGCTGGACCCGTAGTTGTGACTTCTCTGCTCTACTGCCCACTCCAGAACTGCAAGATGCAATTTGATTGTGCGCTTAAGATATCAGGGAGAGGTGGAAAGGTCAAAGGAGCAACCCATAATTGACAAGGCAAAAGCTTCTCGAGTGTGAGCTAATCGGGCACCTTGGACATAATTTTTTGCAGTTTCTGACTTTTGTGCCAGGACGTTGCTCCAGACTCAACAGTAGTCCGGTGTCATATCAAACCAGATGACACAGCTGCCTCAACCGCATTGACTGTGCTTTGTATGAGTTATTTAGTCAGAAGCTAGCAGTTCAAGTCGACATACTATAACTCACAAAAGAGATTCTGCAAGAGAGGTCATGTTTATCAACTCATTAACTTTATTCGAATACAATACAGTGCCCTGCCACCCTCCCGCCAATAAGATCGACAATTATGGTAACGAGGCAAGACTGACGGGACATTAGCACAATAACACATAACATGCTCTGTAGATGCAACAATATACAAAAGGTGGCCCGAGTCCTCAATCTCTGCTGTAGTAGTTAGTGAAATGCAGATGAAATGACACCATTAGTTTGTCGGTCTCCGTCATAGCGAAAAGGAAAACACATGGCTGACATGATGTGTTAGAAAATGAAGTGCAATAGTGTAAAAAAAGGATTGTAAATTAGCTTGAACATCAATATGTGTATGTTTTGTTACATTAGCCTAAACATCTGAATAAATAACTATGTCATGTATCACTGAAGCTGCTGCATTTTGTCCTTTAGTAGGCACGGGGAAGTTAAATGTGTTTGCCCAGAATCACAGGCTGCTGAGCTGACGCCATGACTCTAACCTGGGCACGCAGGTCAAAGGTCGGCAGCTCTAGCCGTACTGCCACCTCCTCGCAACTTTAGGGATATGTGTCTGGGGTGGGACTTTGCCCTTTCACATCCTGTCCTTCTCATCCCCATTGAGCATTCTCTTCCAGGTCCTCGCCTCCCTTTGTAGCCTCGTCACTACCGCAGGCGCGATCTAGCGGCAGTGGTGGGGGGAAGGGTTGCGGGAAGCGCTGCCCTTCATAAAGGGCCACTCAGCTGGAAAGTCAAAAGCAAAATCATAGTAGTAGAAGTTATCTGAAGGCCGCCTCGTGACGTAAGCATCCAGAGGTTTCCATGACGATAAGTGGTTTATAAAGTTCATATAACATATAATTAAAGATTAACACCGTTTGTAGTAGCCGTGATCGCAGCCACCAGTGTGGAACAGAAAGTAGGTTAACTCTCTCTAAGTTTAACATTGCCCATTAAACAGCTTATTTCATTATGTTCCCTTTTCTTCATCTACATTTATCTTTTCACCGTGTTAAGGGGAAATTTTGATTTTAAGTGACACTAACTTAAAAGATTTTTAAATGAAGCGGAGGTAAGCTTTGTGGATACATTTAACAAGCATTGGCAAAGCCAACAGGTTTCCCATATGCAAAACCTATTGGCTTTGTCAATGTTTTTTTACATGGTGCACAGTAGTTGGCTCTCTGTATATCATGGCTTAGAGTACAAAAACGCTATGACGTGGCCAGCTTTGACAGCGTCATAGCATTTTTAATTTACTTTAAGCCATACTCTTTAGCAGCACAACTGCTGGGCAACATGTAAAGAAACATTGACAAACCTAATATATTTCGCGTAGGCGAAACCTAATGGCTTTGCCAATGCTTGTGTTTGCGGGCAGCATGGCGGAAATCTGTGATTTCCTTTCTATGAAGCAAATATAATTTATTCCTTGCTGCTGTGCATTTATGACATTTGGCATGCATTAGGTATGGACAGTCCATTTGATCTCCGAATGCAAATTACTGGACGATGGAACAAGATTTGAGAGCTGGGAGTAAAACTGGAGAGTCCAATCTTCAGGATGTCCAAAAGGACAGTGGGAACACAACACAAGTCTTTTTACCCCATCTATCTAACAAACCTAAGATACATAGAGTAGCAATCACATTCAAGCTGTAGACAACATGGTCAACTGGATTAGAAATGATAAAAGGACTTGATCAATGGGTGAAAAACAAAAGTACTACATAGAGATGAATTCAGGGGAACTCTCCATCAGTCAATTGAACCCAGTCATAGACAATATCAAAATGCAAGGCTGCTGGACAGTGGCAGATGCTTGGGGGGCTTTGTGATCTCCATGTACTTTGCTTGTGCACTACAGTGGATAACCGTGAATCTTGTGTCTTTTGCATACTCGTGCAGTGCATGACAACGCCCAAATGACTTTATAAGCATTTCTCCGGGTATACATTTTCTCACTGTGCCATGTGACGTGTTCAAAGGACCCGCTTCCATACAGTTCACAGTATTTCAATCGTGGCCTACCACATAGCTATTCCTAGAGTGCCTGATGGTCATTATGTCATGAAAGGATATGACAAACGGAAAGCTATGTGAGATCCAATATTCAGTGTCATCCCAGGACTAAGAATAGTCGAGCCAAGTGATTTTATTGAATGTTGCAATGGGCACCCATTGAAGCACATCTTTATCCATGACGCTGTGTTATATGATCACTGCTATCAAAGCGTGATTAACAGCGAATTGTACTACTGGCCGTCTTAAAAACAATAACCCTTACAGTATCTTGAATATTGCAGCTTTAATTGATTTGTTTTTATTGAGCTTGCCGCAGCACAGCAGTTTTTGTTCACAAAATAATGCATTTCATTTTAAATTATATCACAAAACACATTTTGGTGATGCAGTGTACAAACGGGTTGTTGACGAGGTTCTATACACAGAAAATTAATAGGTATTCAAATACATGGGGTGAAATGAAAATCACATATTTAAAAATGGGCTGATTAAAGCTATTGAAAGTAATGAGATCTGGTGGTTTTGGTGGTAAGTTCCAACAAAGTTAGATACCTTATTTGTTTATTGTCCATGCATCTAGCTGGATGCACCAGTGTTTCAGAATTGGTGATGGTAGTGGGGTTTGGATCCTTTTGATTGCAAAGTGTTCAATGGCATCCACATTAACAAATAAGTGTTCTTCGTTTGGAAATGCTTCTGGGTCCTTTGCGGAGTGTTCAATGATTTTAGTATTTCCCTTTTTGAAGACTTTCGAAGGGTCTTTTTGATAATAGCGTCTTTCCAGTTTTAGCAATATCACATTCATTTAAATGTTGCTATTTTTTTCATGTGACAGGAATTATTTTCAGGTTGATAAATTTCAAGTCATATTATTTGTTGAAGAGGATGTAGTTGCTTGATTGTGTTCCACTATCCACATCCAGTTATTTTGCATTGGTTTACATGTTCTCATTCCTATTTTCTTGCGACTAAAGAAGTTATTCTATTATTGCTATGATGAGTCCCAGTTAGCTAACTGGTCTTAAGTGTTCAAAGCATTCCATTTTTTAGTCAAAATTCGGAGGCTAATATAGGGAGTATTTAGAGTTACTTGGACGGGAAGCCTACCATAAATTTCCACGATTCCCAGTCTGCCAAAGTGGCAGCCTGTCTTCTTCATTCAGTGGTAGGCAACTTCTTGGTTTCTGAATGGAAGCCCTTTATGAATGAAAAGCCTCAGTTGGCTCTGCCTTTGGAAACCTCTGAAGAGGCGAACCCTCCATTAAATACTCATCAGGTCTGTACTTTGGAAGGTGCATGTAGGAAGTTGGCTCTGTATGTACTATTTCAAAGTAAGAAATAGCATGCATAGAGTCCAAGGGTTCCCCTTAGAGGTAAGATAGTGGCAAAAAGAGATCATTCTAATGCTCTATTTTGTGGTAGTGTGGTCGAGCAGTAGGCTTATCAGAGGGTAGTGTTAAGCATTTGTTGTACACACACAGGCAATAAATGGGGAACACACACTCAAAGACAATTCCAGGCCAATAGGTTTTTATATAGAAAAATATGTTTTCTTAGTTTATTTTAAGAACCACAGGTTCAAGATTTACAAACAATACTTTAAATGAAAGGTATTTCACTTAGGAACTTTGAATTAGCAAAATAGCATATACAGTTTTCACACAAATGGCAATAAGCTATTTTAAAACTGGACACTGTGCAATTTTCAACAGTTCCTGGGGGAGGTAAGTGTTTGCTAGTTTTGCAGGTAAGTAAACCACCTACAGGGTTCAAAGTTGGGTCCAAGGTAGCCCACCGTTGGGGTTTCAGGGCAACTCCAAAGTTACCACACCAGCAGCTCAGGGCCGGTCAGGTGCAGAGGTCAAAGTGGTGCCCAAAACGCATAGGCTTCAATGGAGAAGGGGTGCCCCGGTTCCAGTCTGCCAGCAGGTAACTACCCGCGTCTTCGGAGGGCAGACCAGGGGGATTTTGTAGGGCACCGGGGGGGACACAAGTCAGCACAAAAAGTACACCCTCAGCGGCACGGGGGCGGCCGGGTGTGGGGTGCAAACAGGTGTCGGGTTTGTAATGGAGTTCAATGGGAGACCCAGGGGTCTCTTCAGCGATGCAGGCAGGCAAGGGGGGGTCCTCGGGTTAACCACCACCTGGGCAAGGGAGAGGGCCACCTGGGGGTCGCCCCTGCACTGGAGGTCGGTTCCTTCAGGTCCTGGGCCTGCTGCGGGTGCAGCGTCCTTACCAGGCATCGGGTTCTTAGAAGCAGGCAGTGGCGGTCAGGGGGAGCCTCTGGATTCCCTCTGCAGGCGTCACTGTGGGGGCTCAGGGGGGTCAACTCTGGCTACTGACGGGCTCGCAGTCGCCGGGGAGTCCTCCCTGTAGTGTTAGTTCTCCACAAGTCGAGCCGGGGGCGTCGGGTGCAGAGTGCAAAGTCTCACGCTTCCGGCGGGAAACGTGTGTTCTTTCAAAGTTGCTTCTTTGTTGCAAAGATGTTTCTTCTTTGGAGCAGAGCCGCTGTCCTCAGGAGTTCTTGGTCCTTTTAGATGCAGGGTAGTCCTCTGAGGCTTCAGAGGTCGCTGGACCCTGTGGAACGCGTCGCTGTTGCAGTTTTTCTTGAAGTGGGGAGACAGGCCGGTAGAGCTGGGGCCAAAGCAGTTGGTGTCTCCATCTTCTCTGCAGGGCTTTCAGGTCAGCAGTCCTTCTTCGTCTTAGGTTGCAGGAATCTAGTTACCTAGGTTCTGGGGGCCCCTAAATACTCGATTTCGGAGTGTGTTTAGGTCTGGGGGGTTAGTAGCCAATGGCTACTAGCCCTGAGGGTGGCTACACCCTCTTTGTGCCTCCTCTCTGAGGGGAGGGGGGCACATCCCTAATCCTATTGGGGGAATCCTCCATCTGCAAGATGGAGGATTTCTAAAAGTCAGAATCACCTCAGCTCAGGACACCTTAGGGGCTGTCCTGACTGGCCAGTGACTCCTCCTTGTTTTTCTCATTATCTCTTCCGGCCTTGCCGCCAAAAGTGGGGCCGTGGCCGGAGGGGGCGGGCAACTCCACTAGCTGGAGTGCCCTGGGGTGCTGTAACAAAGGGGGTGAGCCTTTGAGGCTCACCGCCAGGTGTTACAGTTCCTGCAGGGGGAGGTGAGAAGCACCTCCACCCAGTACAGGCTTTGTTACTAGCCACAGAGTGACAAAGGCACTCTCCCCATGTGGCCAGCAACATGTCTGGTGTGTGGCAGGCTGCTAAAACTAGTCAGCACACACTGGTAGTTGGGTATGGTTTCAGGGGGCATCTCTAAGATGCCCTCTGGGGTGTATTTTACAATAAAATGTAAACTGGCATCAGTGTGCATTTATTGTGCTGAGAAGTTTGATACCAAACTTCCCAGTTTTCAGTGTAGCCATTATGGTGCTGTGGAGTTCGTGTTTGACAGACTCCCAGACCATATACTCTTATGGCTACCCTGCACTTTACAATGTCTAAGGTTTTGCTTAGAAACTGTAGGGGCATAGTGCTCATGCACTTATGCCCTCACCTATGGTATAGTGCACCCTGCCTTAGGGCTGTAAGGCCTGCTAGAGGGGTGACTTATCTATACCTATAGGCAGTGTGAGGTTGGCATGGCACCCTGAGGGGAGTGCCATGTCGACTTAGTCATTTTATCCCCACCAGCACACACAAGCTGGCAAGCAGTGTGTCTGTGTTGAGTGAGGGGTCTCCAGAGTGGCATAAGACATGCTGCAGCCCTTAGAGACCTTCCCTGGCATCAGGGCCCTTGGTACCAGGGGTACCAGTTACAAGGGGCTTACCTGGATGCCAGGGTGTGCCAATTGTAGAAACAAAGGTACAGGTTAGGGAAAGAACACTGGTGCTGGGGCCTGGTTAGCAGGCCTCAGCACACTTTCAAATCATAACTTGGCATCAGCAAAGGCAAAAAGTCAGGGGTAACCATGCCAAGGAGGCATTTCCTTACAGTGCACTAAACAGGGACCACCAACCATGGGGATTCCTGTCAGTAGTTTGACTTTGGAGGCTGTCCATCTTGAAGTGGATCATCTCAATGAGAGGTGTTAATGTCTTCAACATTCAGCCCAGAACTGTATCGAGCCTGACAGTTTGTCCACCACAAACCTGAATGGTAGCCTTCTTCATTAAAATAGACTGAAATCTTTCTGAATAAATACAGGATTTGTGAAGTGCAGCAAATCACCCGTGAGGGTCTTAAGGCGCTGAATTGTAGGCAACAGGGAGATTAAGTAATTTGCAGAAAACCAGCGGATGTTGAGCTGACACCAAGATTTGAACTCGATTTCCCCAGCATCGAAGTTGGCAACTCAGGCCGCTAATCCACATCCTCTCCCTCGATGTCCAGGCGTGACATAAAAGTCCCTTATGCAAGATACATTAGGAATAGGGGACTTTGTCAATCACAGAAATGGAGGAGTGTTCCTTGGTGATATGCAGGACCCAATAACAGCAGCTGAGTGTTCTTGGGAATGGTGTGGCTAGGCCATTTAAGATGGTGGATGTGACCCTGTAAGACTTCGCTTACCGGTCCGCAAATCGACTACCTTGGACCTACCCTGACGGCCTGCTGAGGGCTATTTATGTATGTTGGCACCCATTTCAGCCATGATTTTATGGCACCCTACAACCTCCGAGTGCCACACTTGGACATCGAGGACATCTCCCATCCAGCCCTGAATGGTGAGAGGAGCACCACAGCCTGGGCCCCTCAGGTGGTCATCCCAACAACAGACCCTGCCATTGTGGGACCTGCAGAGGCCCAGATGGAAGGCAGAGGGTCCCCTTCTACATTGCATCTGTCTTCTGCCACCCTAACCCTGCCATGGCCTGCTGCAGTGCTCCTGGGCCTATGCACCACGAATCTCCTCCCACCTTGCTTCAGCACCTCTGATCGGTGAATACAAGGGAATACGAAGCAGAGGTGGTGACTGGCCCTGACAGACTACAACATTGTTGCAGATCATCCCTCTTTTCTTCCCCTTACCTCGGTGCTCTGATCGGTGCCCAAGGGGGGCACAGCATTCTTGCAGGGGCCTTGGACAGGTGTCAGATACTCTGCCCCATCACCTCCTTGGCTGAGGATTCTCGGGGCATCGTCTACCGCGCCTATCACCTCGGCTGCTGTGACTGAATTGCACTATGGCCCTCGACTTCACTGTGTAAGAGGATTCCAGGGAAGCCACAGCCCTGCTTCTGCACTGGGGCCTGCGCTGCAGCCTGACATAGCACCCTGCCTACGTTAGGGAGAAGGCTTTCTCCTACCCCCTCATATAGGCATTTGAATCGGTGCATGCGAGGGGGCCTGCTCATAGAAGACTACTGCTCCTGGTGCTAGGGCAGTGCAGCGCAGCTCATACCCCTGTTGACCCTGGACCCTTCATCATGGGCCTTTCCTGTCATGCAACTTCCTCCTCACTTCTATAACGCTGTCATACCCTGGGGTCCATGGCAGATCGCAGCACCTGTTTCCTGCTGTTTGGCCTATGTTAGGAGCTCACTGAACTCTCCTGGGCCTGGCAGAATATCCTCTATTCCCTCTCACATCGACACTCAATTTGGTGCGTGTGGGGGGACCTGTTTGCTATGTGACACTGCCAGGTGATAATTGGGCCACCATAACGCAATTAATATATTGCCAACTGCAGGACATGTACTTTGGGCCTTCCCAGTGGTGCATTGAGGCATTGAGAGTACTGCAGCAACCTGCTCCTTGCTGCCCCTACAAGCTACAGTCAACACCAAACATACAGCATCTTACCCAAAATCCCCTACAACCCCCCACATCAGTGCACAAATTCGTTTTGTGCGTGGTGGGGAAGGACAACGCAACCACCCAGACCCCCCCTTGTGCCCTGCTTGGGGCCCAACGAGTTGGACATGCACCCTATTTTTCTACTCCCCACTCCCCCTGGTGTGACTGGGGGTGAATGTTTGATTGGCTCTACATTTTGTTCATCATTTGTGTTTGTTTGCTTTTGGTACCATAGGTGTGCCGGGTATGCCCAGATGTGTGTCCCGGGCTCACTATGCCACTGGATTCAAGCTAGCCTGGCTGTTGAAGGATGACACCTTGAAACCGGTCCCAGGATGCTTGTTTCTGGTCCAGGGGGGACCTAGCCGGCAGTTCCGGCTGGACTGTTCTCATGGGGAACAGTGTCAAGACTGATTTGCATATGGTTGAGTCCAAACTGGGGTGGCATGGTGAGCAAAATAATTGATGGATTAAACCCAGATCTGTGACTGGAGGTAAATGTTTGATTGGTCCACATTCCATCCATCATTTGTGTTTGTTTGCTTTTGTTGCCAGAGATTAGAGTCAGCGGGAGGAGAATCCTGCAGGTACTGGTGCCCTCCAACTTATCCTTAAACCTAGACAACCCTCCTGGAATGTTTTCTTAATCTCAATAGGAAAAAGAGGATGAAGGTTCCCTCCAAGCACCTCACAAAATTGCTCGGGCGGGCGTAATACCCTCTATTTTCCATCATGGGCCGACTCTGATCAGCCACTGTGGACCCCTCTTCAACCAGGACAGTCCCATTTCAGCCAACCCAGAAACCCCATTGGCAGGACCCTCCCAGGCAATGTCCACTTCTGACAAGTTAGACCAAGTGTTGGCTACCATTGAACACTCCTGCATCTCGATGGAGGCACTACTTGGTACCATGGCTACCGAGCTTAGCTTCATCCATGACGATGACTGTAAATTCTCTGACAAGATCATGGAAGGCAAGAAAAAAATAACTATCCTGCAACCATCATGGCTGACAACAAATGCGGTATCCAGGATCTAAAAGACAAAGGCTGTTCTCGGAGGAGCAATGTAAGAATATTGGGGTTGCCGGAAGGAGGGGAGGGCATCTCGGAAACTTGGAAACTGGTTCAGGTTATTTACACCTAGCTCTGATCTTACCCCCTTCTTCACAATGGAGAGAATGCACTGAGTACCACCTCGGAAGTCCTCTCCCAGCTTCCCTCTATGCCCAATGTTGGTGAAATGAAGCCATTTCAAGGACCGGGATGCCATCCTCTGTGCATCACCATACTGGCCCTCTCCAAGTCGAGGATAAGTCATCATGTTTTTCCCTGATTAAACTAAGGCAGTTGAGTGGCAACAAGCCTCTTTTCTAGAAGTCAACTGACAATTGCAGCAACTAAGAGTCCAATACTCACTCCTGTTCCCTGCGTTCCTCAAGATAATGTTCAAAGGCTCCTACCATTTCTTCACTGATCCCAAAGACACCTGGGATTGGGCAGACCAATACTAATGCACAGCCATCCCACTTCACTCTGCTCCCAAGCCACACCGGAAACAGTGGAGTACACCCCGACACACCTCTGCATCATGACGCCACCAATTTTGGAACATGTAATAGAAAATAAGCACTGCCCACAGGCGGCTGCCACCATTTGAACCCCCGCTGTTGACAGAAATAAAGACAAGGACCCACACATTTTTACCATGGATGACGACACTCTCCTCTCAGACAGCTCACAGCAGGGCTCATTGACTCCACCAAGTGTGACCCTGTAAACCTCAGACACGCTCATTTACGTGAATCTACCAGATGTTGTCTGAACTAATGTAACCTGACTGTATACATTTTCTCGTCATACTATGGTGTTGTGATTTACTGTCAAATGTTTCTTACCAAACCCCCTCTAGCTCTCACAGGGAATAGACTCCCATCTTCCTAATTCGTATGTTATGGTCTTGCCCTGCCCTTCAACACTACCGGCAAAAAGTCCACAACACCCTGCGTGAGGTCATGGAAACACCTGATATTCACATCTGTGAAGCGTACTTACTGGGCATCTTCAAGCGCTGAAAACAATACAAAGTGTGCACCAGTTTTGCCTCCTTGGAGCTCCTCCTTGCTAAATATGCACTCACCCATCAATGGCACTCCCCTACAGCCTGGTTTGGCACAGAGCATAAATGGGCGACAGTGGAGGAAGATGCCCTTTGAAAAGAAGTGCAACACCCACACAAACCTTCCCACAAGGCAACCCTAGTAACACAATTAACTTACAGCATACTAAGAATGACGACCTTCCCCTCTAGCTGCATAGATCCTCCACATCACCCCGACCACTACTGGTATCACTCACCCTTACCTAACATGTAGAATGCAATGATGCGTTTTTTCAACTTTGGTCTCCCTCGCTGTGCTCATCTCACTCCACTCTCCCTCTACTCTCTCTGCCACTGTGACTGCTGTCCCTACCCTCAGTTTATTTTTATTTAGTTAAACACGGTTTATGAACCAAATTCCCACCCTACCTTTACTCCTCTGATCGTTACTGTTCATTGATAATTCCTTCACAGTCTCTTTGATCCTTGATGTATAAAGTTACTGAATTTAGCTAACGACAGACATTTGGAAAACAAATCTTCCTCTTACTGTCAGTTACAATATTTGTCACCAATATCATGTAATGTACTGGGAACCAACTGATGCTTTTGGAAAACCTTATAAAAATGACTTGAAAAAAATAGGAGCTGAGTGTTCTTAACCATAGATTTCAAATGGCTTTCCTGGTGCCCCCATTGCTGCAACAACTGTTAGAAATGGGGTCTTTGGTTGGCAGTCAGATTATCCCCTGTTCAAGCAAGGACCCTCACTCTAGTCAGAGCAAAGGTGAAAAACACCCGGTTAACCCCCACACACACCCTTGACAGTTTGGTACGAGCAGAAAGGCTTAACTCAGAATTAATGTGTAAATTATTTGTACCAACACACACTGTAATACAGTGAAAAAAACTACAAAATGTACACCACACCTGTTTAGAAAAATAGGTAATATTTATCTAAATCAAACAAGACCAAAACAACAAAAATCCAACATGCACATGTCAAGATGTGAATTTTCAAAAGAATAAGAGTCTTATTCCATAGGAAACGATGGGAATTTTACCCAAAGTACCTGGTTTGTATAAAAAATAAAGCCGCACGCTCGAGCGAGTGTCGTAAAACTCAGCTACCCGTCGATTCCTTACTCGCAAGTGAGGCCGTGCATCGTTTTCTTCTCTGATCGGTTCGACGATACGTTGTTTTTCTCCCTCGCAAGAGAGAGATGCGTCGATCTCCAGACAGGGCACCATGGATAAGTGCAGGTTCCCGATGACTAGAAAAACACGCTGCATTGGGTTTGCATCATTATCAGCAGCCGCAAGCGGGTGTTGCGTTGTTTCTCCAGCCACGATGTGTGGATCTCCCACCTGTGATGCAGGTGGCGCGTTGTTTCCCCACACGGTGTTCTGTGCGTGGATTTCAGTCCTTCTTCTGCCAACTTCACCTTTCAAGGGCCCAGGGACTGGATAGGGCACCACTTGGCAGGGCAGGAGTCTCAGCAGAGAGTCCAGGTGCTGGCAGAGGTAGTCTTTGATGGCTCTGAGACTTCAAAACAGGAGGAAAGCTCAGCTCAAACCCTTGGAGACTCTTCTCAAGCAGGAACATACAACAATGTCCAGTCTTTGTCCCCTTTCACAGGAAGAAGCAGCAACTGCAGAATGGCCCAACAAAGCACGGTTACAGGCAGGAGTAGCACTTCTCCTCAGCTCTTTAGCTCTTCTCCTTGGCAGAAGTTCCTCTTGGATCCAGAAGTGATTTAAACATTTGGGGTTGTGGGTCAAGTACTTATACCCCTTTCTGCCTTTGAAGTAGGCAAACTTCAAAGAAAAGTCTCTGTTGTTCAGAAGATCCTGCCATGGCCAGGCCAGGCCCCAGACACACACCAGGGGGTTGGAGACTGCATTGTGTGAGGGCAGGCACAGCCCATTCAGGTGTAAGTGACCACTCCTCACTCCACTCTAGGGAATTACTAGTAAATCAAATTTACCAATCAGGGATAAACCAATCACCAATACAATTTCACATAGGGAGCACTGGTCAGCAGTGGTAAAGTGCCCAGAGTAACAAAAACAGCAAAAACAGAGCTCAGCACAGTCAACAACCTGGGAAGCAGAGGCAAACAGTTAGGTGAGACCACACCAAGGATGCCAGGTCTAACAACAACTTTGCCAAAGGATCTAGAAATCTCATCTGTTGAGACAAAAATAATCTGTGGGTAGAGGATTTATGCTTTCCATGACTTGTGAGGTGTGTTTTTTCTGCTTGCATACCTTCCTCTGAATTGAGCCGGTCATTTTCCAAACACCTTTTATCCCTGATTTTATTTTAGCTCCATTCTTCTTCCACTGTTTCAACACAAATGGGGCCATACATCCTCCAATGTGTCTGCTGCGAGGGTGGATACTACTGGGCAAGCCAAAGATATACTACACAGAAATCTATCTGAAGACTTCATCATCTTAAACATTTGGGACATGGAAATGCTCTCAAATTATATTTAACATATTTCTATCTTCTTGTCCAGCCTATCAAAAGCAGATACATCATCTGTGGCCACCCAAATCCATTCTCCAAAAAAGGTTTGACAGCATAAAATCATTATACAACAATTAATTGCTAGACCAATCAACATTCACCAATGTAGATATGTAGCAAATAGAACAGGGCACCTTATATGTGTGTATGTATATGCATATTATATTTAAATAGCACAACCTAGCCAAATGGCAGCGGAGCACTGTAGATGGTCAAATACAAGAATAAAGTCTACAAGTAAAAGGAGATGGAGCTGGTTTGAGGATGGTAAGGCACTGTGATGTAGTTTTCTTTAAAAAGTAAGACTTCAACTCTTTACTAAATTGGAGCCTTATGGGGGCGGTTCTGAAGGATATTGGTCCAGATTCTGAGTGCATTGATGAAAAATGCCTATTGTCTTGTTTTGTTCTTGTTGCACATTTCTTAATTGGTAGTCTTATGGTGTCCTGGCTGTGAGTGTGTCAAGAACCACCAGAGATGGTGCGAATGTTTGCAAGATAAACGGGTTGCTGTTTGTTAGAGGTTCACTGTCATGCCTTGAATTGCATCATGCAATGAAAGACTAGGAGCTGAAGCCTTATGCCTTTGTGCAAAAGGGTCCTTGCTGCATCTAGGTGTTGATTCAATGTCTCGAGAACCTAGGCCAGCCTGACATGCCATAGATATCTACTTGTGGATATACTTTCACTAGTTGTCTAGTTTATCTGTCAAGGGAGAGATTGTGCATTTCCTTTCCCTAAATAAACAGCTTATAGGCTTCATCCCAAACACTGTTCTCAGCTTGATGCAATCAATACATCAATCAATCAATCAATCAATATTTATAGAGCGCAGCACCGTCATGCTGGAGGTATCTAGGCCCTGGGGTGTGAGGTCTCCATCGAAAAGCCAGGTTTTAAATTTCTTTCTGAAGTCTGCAAGGGAGGGTGCTGTTCGAAGATGGAGCAGCAGGTCGTTCCAGATCTTGCCGGCAATGCAGGAGAAAGAGTGGCCACTGCTGCAGCGTATGCTTGGAGTTTTAGGGCTAGTGAGGAGGAGTGCAGGTGCCCGGTGAGTTGATGGAAATTCAGTTGATGGTTGGCCAGGCACTGCTCCTCAGATTTCACACAGTACCATTTTCTGATGGTAGTGCATCATCTGTGGTTTCCAACAACATCTCTATAGCTGTGCTGCTCCTGCTTTGACTGCTGGGGCATAACAGACCTCGAAGAGGCTGCATTCCTAAAATGATGTTTTCATGTGGACCTTGTTTCTTCCTTAGAGGAGCTGATATTACAATGTTTAATTGGTACAATAAGACAGGAACGGGTGAAAACTTTCAGATGACACAATGGGTGCCCTCTCCAGTGTGATGCATCTATCCACCTGGCATTCCCTGATATAGTTTGGAAAGATACTTCCCAATGGAACCTTGCATGTGCTTTCATATAGTATATCAGGTCCTCTTTTCATTCTATGACATTTGCCCTGTTCATAGCTCTTGGACTTCCACCACCTATAGGGAACAATAGCACTTGCTACTAATTAAAGATTATGACTGATGCATATATTTTGAAAAATGTAGCAGTTTCCCGCCTCTCCCCAATTAGGGAACTTGCTGCCTAACAGACAACTTACACTTCACCTCCAGAAGGGCCTACTACAGTTCTTGAACACGTCTCGGGCACTGCCAAAAGATCTATTTTCATTGCTTGATTTGCAACCTAGAGTTTAATAGTCTACTTAGCTCTGGCACATGGTCTTCAGAAGCCAGGAAGCTGTTCTTCATGTCTGAAATGGGGTTGCCTAGCAGCAAGCCATGCTTATGAGGAAATTAAAAAAATATTATACTGTGGCAGCCCCAGATTCCTTTGAGCCACTGTATACTTGACGAATAGCATTCAAGAAGAAATAACTCTGACATTTACCATTATGCATAGGGGTCCTTAGGGTGCTTTTGATGCCCACTGTGTTTGTGGTGTTGTCTATGGTTGCGTAAAATAATCAGCAAGATTTTTGTGGTGTAAGAAGTGGTGTTTGGGGGTTCTTTTGAAAGGTTTTTTTTAGAAACTTTACACATTTTTGGTCAGAGAAGGGGACAGGACTGTGCTTCAGTGAAGGAATGCTAGGAGACAAAAACAATTGAAGATTGAACAGCTACAGAGGAGTTTTAAGGTGGTGGCACATCGTGGCTTTTGATTGAAACAGGGCGGCCTGAGCTCTAGAGAGACATTGTAAGTGGGCATTGAGGCACAGATGTATCTGTACACAACAGTGCAGGAGCGGCCCGTTGAGCTTTGTGGGAGCGGGGGTGCAGAGGGCACGGGAGCGGGTGCAGGGGGGGGGGGGGGGATGGCAAAGGGGCAAATCAAAAAAGCACATTTAAAAAAAAATCACTTACCTGCTCCGTTCCCACGTCGCTCACTTCCTGTCACTGCAGGCAGGCACAGGCTCCCAGCCTGCCCTGCATTCAATCATGATACTGCTCAGAGCAGCATCAGGATTAGCTGGGAGTGCTTAGCCAGGGTGCTCCCAGGCAGACTGAGAACCTGTCCAGGCTCTTTCCAGCCTGGCAGCTGTGTTGCTGGGCTGGAGAGAGCCTACTGCGCATGTTGGTTTGGCCGGCCTGAGACGTGAGGGGAGTGCACAGTGCACTCCACCATCTCTTCATCCCCAATGCCCCACCCCTTTAACAAATTAATAGATAATAAACATGGTTTATTATTTTTTTGTTCATTAAAGGTGACTTGCAGTGGCTGCTGCTGGCGGGGGGTGATGCTCCTCCGCCCTAACGGAGGAGCTGCGCTTGGTACAGTGAGACATTTTATAGAGACTTCTGTTTAAATGTGACCCAGCTTTCTTTCTGTCTGTTGGCAGAGGTGGAGGTGTGTATGATGATGTGGAACAGGTTGTGGTTGGTAATCCTGAATACATTTTCAGCAGGTGAAAGAGTGACATACGAGACCTAAGAGGGGTTTCTACCAGTTGCCCAGCATACCGTGGCCTAGTATGTTAATTAGGATAATATCAAGGCGAGAGTTGTTGTGTGAAATGGATTTTAAGAGTGTTAAGCTGGTGAAACACCAATAGCCGAAGTGCTGCAGTGATGGAGTAATAAGATATTATGATACTGCCAAAAGGAACCTAGAGGTTGGAGATGAAGGGAGAATGTAGAACTGCGAAAGGACATGATCTCAATCTTCACAGAGAGGCACTGTGTCACAGGAACTTATAGCGAGGCAGTAAGGGTGGGGAAAGAGTGAGATTTGTGTATTACTGACAAAGAGGTATATGAAGTAACCAAAGGAGGCCATTCCATGGAAAGAACTCTAAGAAAATGGACAGTGTTGTTGCACTTTCATATTACAGTGTTCTCTTCTGTGTGGCCTCATCAATGCTTTCCTGGACATGAAGGCTATTTGTTGCTGGCACTTTTTAATTGTGAGTTGGGTGAAATCTGTGAGTACCAAAGAAGTACTTCAGGTCATGTGGCACTGATGTGACACATTGCAAGGAGAAACCTGTGAGAGGTGTGGAGTAAGCAGGCAGGCATGCAGACCATGAAAGCTGGTAGCATCCCAATAAGTGTGAGCAGTGGTGGACACTGAGTGTATGTGACAGTACTGTACTTGAGAGGCAAAATAATGTATACAGAGGTTCGTTATTCTGCATCATCATTTAGGCAGCCTTCCTGAAAATAGGATAAATAAGCTGTAAATGCCCCAGATCCAGTCCTTTCCCCTCCCTATAAGGAGCAGTCATGCTCTTTTCTGTGAATCCTGGCGTTACCAGGTAAGCTAAATTGGCATAAAAGCAGGTGGCATGTCTTGGTGAGAATCTAAGGGAATGTGGGGACAGCATAGTGGAATCACCACAGAAACACTGATTCCTATGTGTTTCTATACATTCCAAATATGGACTGTTCTAATGGTCTGATACAGGTGCTGTAATACCACACAATAATGGGAATATTGCACACGGTATTACCGTGCCCTGTGTACTGGGCCACTCATAATTGGGCCCTAAAGCATACTGATAACATCTTGAGGTCATTACACATTGCAATGGCTCCTGATTACAGAATGGATTCTAGCTGTTGAGGGGTAAGTCTCCCTGCCTGAAAGAAGTGTCACTCTTGAGTCCCAGTCTCACCACTCAAGTGCAACAAAACTTAATTTCGGTTAGTCATGCAGTGAACTGCTACCATTTCGATTATTGTTACTGCCTCTGTGTTTCCAAACTCGTCTACAAGTTCACAGTGGTTACCTGCTAGAGATTCAATTTAACAACCCCACCACCACTGAACACTGTGAAGTGGCTGTAAATCAGCACACCTGCTGTAAAAATCTCGTCATAAATACACAATAGAAAGCCTGTCTTTAAAAAAACAGTTTATGTTGCCCCCCCCTGCAATCAATGCATAAAGGGCTGAGTCACAAAAGCTTTTATAAGTATAGGAAGTAGTGCTACAGGTCTACTGTTCTATGTACACTTGTATTTCTTTGTGAATTGGCCCAAAACGTTTAACTCCCTATGAGTGAAAGCGAAAAGAAGGCAACCTCTTTTCTATATGACTTAAATGTAGGTGAATATTTCTTACTTAGTCCCATATAATTCTCATTTTAGATTTTTTAGGGCTAATTTACAAAGGTATGTAAGTGTAGGTAAAATAGTACTACATGAGTCATACTTTGATTACACATAGATACTTAATTGAATCTACCCCTCTGTATTTATGTATTATGATCTGTTTACTTTAAGCATCTAAGCAGGCAATTCTTAGCCATGAATGCCTGGTTTAGATCGTGGTGGTCATTCTTGGAATGTTTTTCTCCGAAGGATCTTTTTTAACTGAGGAACTGTAAGCAGAAGAGCTGATTGCCCTAGACAATAAGACTGACAGCATAACATGGACTTAGCAAGAGAGGACAAGGGACTTACAGAGAAAGATCCCAGGAGATGGCTACCTTAACTGTTTCAAAGTGAACTAAGACAATGCAATTATATAAATGCAGAGCTATAATAACAATAGCTTGAGTCACATTGCAATTCACAATTGTTAGAAATTAGGTCTCCGGTGGCAGAGGTAGGCACCTGGATGGGCTACAAGGACCAACCTTGTACTGTTGAAACAGTACTTTGTGTGGAGGGTTGCATCGACGTTGAAGATCTGAT
This sequence comes from Pleurodeles waltl, assembly GCF_031143425.1. Taxonomy (NCBI): domain Eukaryota; kingdom Metazoa; phylum Chordata; class Amphibia; order Caudata; family Salamandridae; genus Pleurodeles; species Pleurodeles waltl. The sequence goes on from NC_090445.1 coordinate 1,421,554,426, forward strand.
GTGAGGAGCAGAGGAGGTGATGAGAAGGTGATGTGTCGGTTCTGATTTGTGCAGCCAGGGATACGTTATCTCTGAGCCTCGCAGTCGTTGTTGAGATTTCCTCAATGTGCAGCGTTGAACCCTTTACTATGAAGTCGATGTGTCATCGTAAAGCCGTGCAGCTGGCGATGTAAAGGCGATGAATCAGGGCTAAGGGCATGCGCCGGTTCCAAACCACACAGTGTGCTGCAATCTCGTTGGTCTCAGCGACTGCAGCAATGTGTCAGAGTTGAGGAGAGATAAGGTGGTTCCAATCGGCCCAGTGATGGAGATGCATGGATTTCTGTAGGAAACAGATGCAGAACCCACTTCCAAGGGCCCAGGACTTGATTGGCACCACTTGGTAGGGTGGGTTCACAGTAGGCATAGTCTAGAAACGGTAGCAGAGTGGATTGAAGTCTTTGATGTTCCTAAAACTTCAGAAAAGGAGGCAAGCCTGAAAGCCCTTGGAGTCACTTTGGTTCTGGGGATGTAGAAATGCAGGTCAGGTACTTCTTACTACCAGGCAAGGAGGGCAGCAGGGCAGCAGGGTAGACACAGCAATGCAGGGGTCCATCAAAGTCCAGCAGAGTTCCAGCAGAGTGGCAGTCCCTTTAACAGCATAGCAGTCCTTTCTCCTGGCAGAAGGTCCTCAGGTGGTGTTTGGGGTCCAGTATACCCACTTGGGCTTTTGAAGTGGCAGAGACGTCAAAGAGAAGTCTTTGAAGTGCACAAAGTCCCTGCCCTTCCTTCCCTGGCTGCAGACACACTACAGGGAGTGATGCAGCCCTTTGTGAGGGCTCAAAACTCAGCTTATTCAGGTGTAAGTGTCAGCTCCTCCCTTCCATTCTTCCCAGGATGACCCATCAAGATGTTAATGGCCCATCAGGATGTGGACGGCTCAAGGCACACCTAGCTCCCTTTGTGTGTGGTTATCTAAAGGGAATGCACTATAGCCCAGCTGTCATGTACCCAGGCATGTATTCAGAGACAGGCAGAAGCACAGCATGGTTAAAGTAAGTAAATACCATCCTTCTAAAAGTGGCATTTTCAGACTTGCAACTTAAAAGCAGAATTTTCCATCAGCTGTGTTTTTAGATTGTGAGTCCAGAGACACTAACGTAGAAATATCTATTTGGTCCAAATTGGAAATTACACTTATAAAATGTGGTGTATAAAATATAATAAGGCACTCCCAATGTTAACCTAAGGGACAGATCAGCCTTGCAGTAGTGAAAAACAATTTTAAGAGTTTTTCACTACCTCGGCATGTAAAACTTAAAGGTGCAGGTCCAATTTTTTAAAATACACTTCACTCTTCCCATGGGGCTATCCAGGGCCTACCTTAGAGGTGACATATGTATTGAAAAGGAAAGTTTGGGCCTGGCAAGAGGGTTAACTTTATAGGTTGACATGACAGTTTAAACTGCACACACAGGCTTTGCAAGGGCAGTCCTGAGTCATGTTTAAAGGACTACTGAAGTGGGTGCAGGCCTGCCAGTAGCATTCAATTTACAGGCTCTTTGCACAGGTTGTGCACTTCACAGGGAACTTAAAAGTAAATTAAATATGCCTATTATTGGGGGGGGGGGGGTGGCATGGTTAACTGCCAACAAAGATGGCCACTTCCTAAAGCAGGTCCTACTATCCACCTGCCCAATCTCTTATCATCCATGCCTCCATCCATCTCCCGCAGCCCCAGCACAAGTGAATTAATTACTGTAGGCTGCGGGGTTACCAGAGTGCACCCCTTCTGACTCTTCTGACTGCCGGTGTGGGGAGACTGCACCAGTGTGATGGGGCTCGCGGTGGCATGCAAAGCTGTGGTCCAGAATGATGTTACAGTGCCAGAAGAGTTGTTGGGTGATGGCAATTGAGACGGGTGGCTGACCCCACGACCAGGATTCAGATCCGTGGCTCCATGCAGTTAAGTCAGGCAGCTGACTGTGGTGAGGACAATGAGACATCCTGCTGTTCCCAAAAAGGACGTGAGCCATGTGGGAGGCTCGGGGTGTGGTGTGCGGGAGTTGCCCTGTGTGTTGTAGCGACTCCAGTGAGAGAGGGTATTGAGTGCAGGGTTCCCCCCTCATTGCAGAGCATGTGAGATGACTCCTGGGGGAAACTGCAGTGGAGACTGCCCGCACTGGGGGCCAAGTAAACTCCCACCTGCAAGCAGCACTTAAGGTGAAGCCTAGGGCAAAGAGGAGACATACTGGGCTGCCGGGACAGGACCCCCAACTAAATTTAGACACCTAGCCCACGTCCTATGCTGCGAAAGTCCTGGTGGCCCCCTGGGCTTAGATAAGCATAATGCTAGGTGGCAGGACACCTAAGGCATGACAGGGAGCTTAGATGAACACTTACAGGCCCAGAGCATTAGCCTGATCCAGCGCTGGCGGTCGACTGCCTGCAAACAATATGAGTATACACTAAAATCTACGCTACTTCAGTGCAACCCCTATGAGGGGCCCAAACAATCTGCCTTGGCCCATGCATTGGCCTCTGGACTGGTGTCGGAATACATTCACCTCTTTCCCCCAGCACATTACTGCAGAACACTTTAAACCCTTTAAGTTTGTTCCTTGCAAAAGGTGGTAAACTTTTGCACATCTGCGCTGTGAGAGAGGATTGACCCCTGGAAATCTCGGTGAGAGCAGACAGACCCCTAGTCTCTGATCGCCTGAGATGCGGTGTATCCAGCAGCACTTCATTAATGTGGCCCAATGACCTGAGTGACTGGCATATGGACCTCCCCATAGCACTTCACCCTGTGATGTGCCTCTGGACTGACCAGATCATCTAGGAGGCTGCAGTGACAAAACTGACAGGCCTCAGGAGTGGTCCTTACCGAGACACAGCTCCTGGAAGGCATCACAACCCCCACATCACTAGCGAATCAAGCGTACAACAGGAATGACGGGGGGATGGGGGAGTGAGTATGGGGAAACAGACAAAAATGGACAAGTTCCCCCTCCCCTGTGACGGCCACAACAAACCTGTACTGGATGAGGTGCAGAATCTGGCGGAGCAAAGCCAACAGGAAAATGACACACCTGTGCTCAAGGACAATATGGCAGCTATTCAGAAGGTCATGGGAATCCATAGAGACAAAGATTGATACGATATTGGTTGAGGTCACACTATTAAGAACTGACCTGCACAATATGAGCTCGAGAGGAAAGGCTAACCATCTTCTCCATGGTGTGTCAAAAGCACAAACAACTCTTTGTGACTCAAAATGATTGTACTTAGAATGCTTCTATAATCATTGCACGGAATGCAGTGCCATTTCACTTCTGGTAATGTAAGAAATTGCTGGGGAGAAGGCAGTTGGGGCATCTGTTGGTAGTAACTACTGTCTCCCACTGTTTAAATACTGGTTCTGGGTGACAGGCAGTCTGCAAAGTTGAGGGGTGGGCAGTTACAAGTCCCCTATGCTGGGAGGCAGGGAGGGAGGGTGAGTTTCTGGCTTTTGTTAGGCTTGTTTTCTATTATGGTTTGCATTGGGGGTACTGTGCGCTTTTATAATACTAACTGCAACTGCAACTCAGACACACACTCGGTTCCCTTGCCCCACTCTTGAGGTGGTCCCCGACCTAGCAGTTCAGCAATGGTGCCATGTCCACACGCAAACATGGCTGGTAAGGTTGATCAACCAATTATCAAGCTGTTATCCTTGACTATAAATGGCTTGTGTGACAAAATGAAACAGGGTGTCATAATGCAGTATCTCAAATGACAGGCTCCTGATGTGACTTTTCTTCAGGAGACACATCTGAAGGGCAACACTTACAAAACACTTGCTAGATGAGGCTATGATTTGGTAGCCCATGCAGCTACAGACTCCAGAGGGGTAGGAATTCTGAAAAGAAAGTCGCTCCCATTTATTGTGCAATAGGTCTGGTCAGGTACCCATGGACGATATGTGGCCCTCACAGGAGCTCGGCGGGGCAGAGGATTAACATATGTTCTGTCTAGGTCCAACCTCACCTCCATAACATTGGAGTCCTTCGGCTCTGACTACCAGATGATAAATTAATTATGGGGGTGACTTTAGCCGGACACTGTATGGCCATCTGGGAAGTGTACAAAGCGGTGATTAGGGGACAGGCACTCTCCTGTAACCAGGAACCAAGAAATAAAAGAGGGCCCAGCTTGAGTTGCTGGAACATGACATTCGCACACTGGAAAGAGAGCTGGCTGCACAGGATAGTAACAACACCAAAAACACACTCCTCTTCATGCAAAGGGAATATAGCGACAAGGCCACTGATGCAGTCCGATGAGCCATAGGTCCTCCCAACAGCACTTATATGAGATCAGAAACAAAACATGTAAATAACTAGCCTGGTGGGCCAAGAGGGATCAGGGATCAGGGGTCGCTGGGTATTGGAGGTGAAAACACCAGAGGTAACTTAATAAAGGATAGGCAGGGTGTAGCAGACACGTTTGCCACTTACTATATCCAGCTATACTCTCTTGTGGTGACAAGGAAGCCTGAGAGCTACTAGCTGACATCCTAATGCTGAGCCTCTCCATTTCAGACTGCGCTCTCTTTGAGGAAGAAATAACTGAAGATGAAATAGCAACAGCCATATGGGCATAGCAGTGGGACCCAATGGGATACCAATTGAACTGTTTCTGACTTTTTTCCTTGTGCAGGGTCAACCCCAGTCTTTTTGCCTCCTTCCTCCTATTTTTTATGACCTCTCGCTGTTGGCTCTAGGACTCAGCACTTTTTCACTGCTGACCAGTGCTAAAGTGCAGGTGCTCTCCATCTAAAGTTGGTATGATTGGCTTATACCTAATTGGCATATTTAATTTGCTTGTAAGTTCCTTGTACAGTGGTGTCTCTATACCCAGGGCCTGTAAATTAAATACTACTAGTGGGCCTGCAGCGCTGCTTGCACCACCCACTGAAGTAGACTTTCAAACTTGTCTCAGGCCTGCTAGCGCAGGTCCTGTGTGTGCAGTTTTCTGCCACAGGGACCTAGCATCTAAATTTACTTGCCAGGCCCAGAACTCCTATTTTACATCTAAGTCACCCCTAAGGTGCGCCCTAGCTAGACCTATGGGCAGGGTGCCATGTATGTAGAAGGCAGGACATGTGCCAGGTTGCGTGGCCTGTCCTGGTAGTGATGAACAGCCTAACTTGGGCCCGTATTTATACTTTTTGACGCTAAACTGCGCTAACGCAGTTTAGCGTCAAATAGTTTAGCGCTGGGTAACGCCATTCTGAAGCGCCATGCGGGCGCCGTATTTATTGAATGGCGTTAGCCGGCGCTAGCAGACCGGCGCTGCCTGGTGTGCGTGGAAAAAAACCACGTACACCAGGCAGCGCCGGCGTTGGGGAAAATGGCGTTAGGGCGTCTTAAAAATGGTGCAAGTCAGGTTGACGCTAAAAAATCGCCTCCACCCGATTTGCGCCATTTTTAACGACGCCCAGACGCCATTTACATGACTCCTGTCTTAGTAAAGACAGGAGTCATGCCCCCTTGCCCAATGGCCATGCCCAGGGGACTTATGTCCCCTGGGCATGGTCATTGGGCATGGAGGCATGTAGGGGGGCACAAATCAGGCCCCCCTATGCCAAAAAAAAATATATATATATTTTTTTTTATACTTACCTGAACTTACCTGAATGTCCCTGGGATGGGTCCCTCCATCCTTGGGTGTCCTCCTGGGGTGGGCAAGGCTGGCAGGGGGGGTCCCTGGGGGCATGGGAGGGCAGCTGTGGGCTCATTTTGAGCCCACAGGTCCCTTAACGCCTGCCCTGACCCAAGCGTTAAAAAGAGGCGCAAATGCGGGGTTTTTTGCCCCGCCTACTCCCGGGCGTGATTTTTGCCCGGGAGTATAAATACGACGCATTTGTGTCGTAGTCATTTTTTTGGACGGGAACGCCTACCTTGCATCTCATTAACGCAAGGAAGGCGTTCACGCAAAAAAATATAAATATAAGTATAAATATGGCGTTAGTTTTGCGCCGAATTTGCATCGAAAAAAACGACGCAAATTCGGCGCAAACGGAGTATAAATATGCCCCTTGGTGTCTCACTGCTGTGAGTGCTGCCTTCTCATAGGATTGCATTAGAAATGCCCTGCCTTATGTGTAAGGGGTATTATCTGATTTATGAGGGGTAGCGTAGGTATCGTTGTGATGGTGATAATAAATGCTGCTTACTGGTGTGGGTGTATTTTATATTACTATTACAGAAATGCCACTTCTAGAAAGTGTGCATTTCTTTGTGCATATGACTCTGGTGTTTTGCAGCTTGACTCCAATCCACGTCTGGGCAGAGTGACAGTTAGGGCTTTGTGCATACTTTTCAGACAGCCTGTACACAGGGAGGGTGGAGGTGTCACAGAGGTGCATCTGCATAAAGAATAGTCTTCCTGGGCTGAAAGAAGGAAGAGGCAGGGCACACCTACATTTGTAAAGGTTGTTCCCTGGCGTCACACAATACGGTCGTTTACCCCCCACTGATGTTTGGAGCCTGTACTGAAGGAGAGAGGGGGCACTCCCAGAACCAGTTGAAACTGGTTGGAACCTCCTCTCTCCACCATTGTAAAACACTGCAAGGACTGAGTATAAGTACAGGGGAATTTTCCCCCACAATTTGGAGACTCTTGGAATCCTCTTGGAACTGAACACAGAAATGCTGGAAGGACTCACCAGGAACCGCCATGGACTGCTGCTGCTGTGCTGACCTGTGATCTGCTTGGTCAATGTAAAGGACTTGCCACTTGCAGCATCCTCTTTGTGCTGGCCTGTTGCTGGGCCCCTCCACCTGCTGGCCCTTTTCCTAAAACTCTGCTCCCCAGGGGAAGGGTGCTGTGGCCCCTAACCCCTGCATCCACTTTCAAGCGCGAGGGGTGCTTCACTTTACTGAGTTAAGCGCTGTAGAAAGCGATTCTTTGTGGATTTCTTTAGCGCTTGAAAGTGCTTCCCCTTTCCTGTAATTGGCGCCTTAAAAAGCACTTATTTGTTGTGCCAGGAGAAAATCACCGCCGCCACCTGGGCTTTCTTGGAGGTTCACGCGCTGTCCAGAAAGCGCATTGTGGTGGTAGGAATCACCGCCACAGCCCGGGGAGGCTGCTTCAACTAAGTGCGAGTGAGCGCGCTTCCTGGTGCCCCCGGGGCAAGAAGAAAACCCTTTTCGCTGAAACCAGAGCAAGTGTGCTCCTATGGGTGCACCCGGAGCGAGGTCCGCTCTATAGAGCACCCCCGGGGCACCAGAAGGCCCTGCCTTGGGCCAGAACGTTGTTGGAAGTAGGGAGTAGAAGAGGACGCCTCTCCTTTGCTAAGCCCCGGAGGGCTTCTGTCTAATCTGCGGGCGGGGCGGCAGCCTCACCAGAAGCTCGCCCGCCCTGCAGTCTCCTCGTTGGCCCCCTCGTGGGCAAGTGACAGTTTGGTGGTCTCCCCCCACAGCGGAGGGCCAGTGCAGGCCCGGGCATCTAGAGGGGCCCGTCCACAGTACAGAGGAGGAGTGTGCCACCCTCCTCTGCCCACAAGATATCAGGGGCCCCTGTTTTACACAGAGGAGCGCTGGGGGGCATTTTTTTGTCTTCTGGGCATTGGAGGTGCATCCATCATTCAAACAGGTATTCCCTAAACGGATAATATATAAATCAAGTTCTTGCTAAAGACTGTGCTGATTCATATATTGACTACCTGTTTATGAGGACCCCATATGTGTATGCAAATGTTCCTGTTATGGGCATAACATTCTAATATGTTTTTCTAACTTGCCATATGTTTTCTAATGTTCCTACTATGGGCGTTTATGATGTTCTTATGACAAGTGTTTTGGTGTAATAACGTGTTTCCTGACTACTGCTTATGTTGCAGAATACTGAGTAACCTGTGTGTTATATGTGACTACTGCTAGTTTGCAGAGTAACTAATGTGTAACGTTCTGACAACTGCTAAGGTAGCAGGATACTATTGATGTGTGATGTTTGGTCTAATAATTGTGTTGTGTACAATACAGTATATTTTCATATAATCTGGTGTTGTGTTTCCTTTGTGGTGGGGATATTGCGTCACATGTGCTGTGTGTGTTGTTCAAATGCTTTACACATTGCCTCTGGGATAGGCCTGACTGCTCGTGCCAAGCTGTCAAGGGGGTGAGCAGGGGTTATCTTGGACGTGTAACTCTCTTGCCCTGACTAGAGTGGGTAGGTTCTGCCTGGCTGAGGTGCATACCCAGGCCAACCAGAAATCCCATTTCTAACAAACTATATAAACTGTCGAGCCATGACTTGGTTCCTCACTTGCTCCACATGTTCCCGGAGAGACGCCAACAGTGCTCATTGCCCAGAAACTGGCCACAATAGTGATCATCCCAAAAAAGAGGAAACCCTGTGACGACTGTACCTCCTACCGGCATATCTCCCTCCTCAACTCAGAAGCTAAGATCCCAGCCACGTTCCTGACTTCCAGACATCAAAGTAACTACAGACCTTGTCCACCCAGACCAATATGGTTTTATGCTGTATTGTAGAACCTCCCTTAATCTGTGGCACCTCTATGATTCTCTGAGCCAAGCTCCCAATATGCAGGAATGCATGCTGGTGTTCTCATTAGATGCCAGAATGGCGTTCGACTGCATAGAATGGGCCCATACGTTCGAGGTCCAGGATAGAATAGGCTTTGGTTCACGCTTCATTAGCTGGGCGCAACACTTATATGCCGACCCACTCACACAAGTGAGAGTAAACGGGGGGATGTAGCAAGAATTTCATCTTCAGCAGGGCACGCAACAGGGCTGTCCCTTGTTGCCCCTGATTTTCACTGTAGTGCTGGAGACCTTGGCTGCCAGGATCACACAGGGGTACCTCGCTTGCAGCAGGCAATGGACCGACCGATGAGAGGATACGATACCCCTATAAGTAGATGATGTCCTACTCTATGACAGATCCCGAGGACACCTTACAGAATAATGCAGAACCTGACCATTTTTGGCCGCTATTTGGGGTACACAATACATATAATCTGCAGGGATGACTGTCAACATTACCATGCGACTGTGGAGCTGAAACAGTTACTGAGGGAGTCCATTACCTCAGGCTTTATGTGACCACTGACCCTGATTTACTGTTTCACAAAAACCTGTCACCGCCCTTTCAGAGGTTGAAGCATGACATACTGCATTGGAGTTCTCTCCCACTGGCGCTCCTAGTTAGAGCAGCACTGTTTAAAACGATGTCCCTACCCCACTTTCTTTATATCTTGCAAAATACACCGTTACCCACCCATAATTCATATTTCACGAAAATGGAGAGTGAGATTGGGGTGCTAATGTCAGCAAAAATGAAGTGGGCAAACAGGAGGTCAGAAGGAATAAAAAGTCTCGGGGAACCATGCTAAAGATGCCAAGGCTAACAACAGTTACCAAGATAAATTATTTATCATGGTTAACCCACTTAAAAACAGCCTAACAGGCCCTTAACAATAGGTACCCTATGTATTACAAAAGAGCCCAAAAATATTGCCAACACAGAATATTAAAGTAGTTTGTAGTCCATACCAATGAAAGGAAAGGAAAGTAGAACCTATACAATGTTTTAAGTGTTAATGATTTTATTAGGTTTTCAGTGCTTAGAACTTTTATGGAGGACACTATCACCTGCACTCTGTTTCTCACAAGATTCAATCAAACCTATATCATTGCCAAAGCTCACCCCTTCTTCTACAATCGGAAAATGTCACAAATATATATTTTGAAACCGTGACAGTGGAAGTAATAAATCCAGAAAACAATGAGCCTGGTTTCCAAGCATACTAAATGTAATTTCATGAGGCCCGCTACCCCCACCTTCTATTCCCACTGTGTGTAATTCTAAGTAGTGCATAATCACACAGAGACGAGAGCGTTCTGAGCAAATACCCATTTGTCCCCCTTCCCCCTCTTCAGACTTTGTAAGCGGTATCACCAATCAAGAGAGTCAAGGACTTTTCTGAAGTTGACCAGAATTATAACACATGGGTGTTCTCGCGTGGTGTATCCTGCATTGGAGGTTTACTGTGCAAAAACCAAGAGTGTTGCACTCTTTGAAGCAGAGGTCTGAGGGTTTGCTGATACTCAGCAATTGGCTACTGCGGAAAACTCTTTTGTGAGATCACTTTAAAACTGCCCGCCCAGTACTCCTATAGCCCCCCTTTCTTTGTTCTAGGTATCAAACAAATCTCCAATTTGACAACACTAAAACCACTGGCGTACGGGCTCCATCTCTGGGGCACGCTGGAGCGAAAGGAATACAGGGATTCCCTTGGGGAATTCATGGGCATAAACAATGCCAGACAGGTTCCCTGGTTTCATTTTGTATTCAGGTGGTTTCAGAAATTGGGACTTCAAAGGCTCTGGGATGAACCCAGTACTATTTGCAAGGCAAATGTTAACAATTTAAAATCTTGTTTTTGGACCTATATATTAGAAATATATGTTGTGAGCCAGGTCAATGGGCGCCTAACCATCCAGTTTTTTAAACATTTAAGATCACTCCATCAGTCGAACCTTTTTTGGACATAATTACACTACCATTAGCCAAAAGTTTATATGTGCGCTTTCGGCTTGAATGCTTCCCACTGAAATCTTTTCTAAGCTGGTGGGGAAAGGGCTCGGGTTGTAGCCTGTGCCCGACTTGTAGGTTGGCTCCTGAGACAGAGGAGCACATTTTATTTTTCTGTCTAGAATATTTAGGTTCACAAAGTAAATGGATGCGCCCTGTCTGTCTGAATCTTGGGGCGACTTGTTACCTTATCACCAACAGAATTCTGAAAAGTGGTACTTCAACATTGACTGTGTTTGCTGTCAGCTTATATTTGCAAAAGTTTTAATCTATTCTCTCTGTTATAACCAGCTGACCACTGGGTTCTCTCTGATATAGCCAGCAGATTACTGGGTTTGCATGCTGCAGTATCCATTTATTATTAGGACAGGAAGACGAACCTCTGTTATTATCCTGTACTCCATATGTACAGGATAATAATAGATACTGTATTGTTATGTTTTGTTGGACTGTTATAGTTAATGCACCTTATGAGATAAAATAGTTGGGAATTACTGAAAGATGGACTGCTCTAGTATAGCCTTAGAACCCGCCGTAGCGGGCTCTACTGGCTATTAAAGGCCCGCTCCCCGCGTTAAATGCCCGAGCCGAAGGCGAGGGCATTTAACAAGGGAATGGGCCTTTAATAGCCGGTAGAGCCCGCTACGGCGGGTTCTAAGGCTATTAGAACATTCTGCCACTCAGGGCAGAATGTTCTATTAAAAAAAACAAATTGCTCACGGAGCCCGAGGGGATTAAAATCCCCTCGGGCTCCGTGAGGCTTTGTTCACAGCTGCTGCTGTGAACAAAGCGAACATTGGAATGTTGGCGCTGCGGGCTTTTACCGGCCAGTAAAAGCCCGCAGCACTCCATTGTTTTCAATGGAGCTTACAACATTCCAATGTTCTAATGAATATTAGAACATTGGAATGTTGGCAGCTCCATTGGAGACAATGGAGTGCTCCGGGCTTTTACTGGCGGTAAAAGCCCAGAGCGCCAACATTCCAATGTTCTCTTTGTTCACAGCAAGAGCTGTGAACAAAGCCTCACGGAGCCCGAGGGGATTTTAATCCCCTCGGGCTTCGTGAGGAATTTGTTTTATTTGATAGAACATTCTGCCCTGAGGGGCAGAATGTTCTAATAGCCTTAGAACCCGCCGTAGCAAGCTCTACTGGCCATTAAAGGTCCTCTCCCTTGTTAAAGGCCCTTGCCTTCGGCTCGGGCCTTTAACGCGGGAGCAGGCCTTTAATGGCCGATAGAGCCCGCTACGGCGGGTTCTAAGGCTATATTAGAACATTGGAATGTTGGGAGCTCCATTGGAGACAAAGGAGTGTTCTGGGCTTTCACTTGCTGGTAAAGGCCCGGAGCATCAACATTCCAATGTTCTTTGTTCACAGCAACAGCTGCAGTGCTTAATTTGTAAATAAAAACATGCTGGTGCCCAAATCCCTCCTCTTAAACATGTGGCTGCTGCAATTAAATGTGGGAACACAGAATACTGAGGCAGCATAATCCTGAAGCCAATTTGGGCCTCTTCAATACATTTAAAGCCACTGCCTGCCCCTTCAGCTCACTCTTGCATCTTTCTGCTTTCTCCCATTGTGACACTTTTTCATTTTTCTCCTCCTCCGTCTTTCCCAAATGTGTCTTTTGCACGCAGCAAATGCTTGAGGCAGAAGAACAAGCGCTGGCCCTCAAAAATAAGTGCCGGTGCTCAGGACCGAAAAACAACAAGCACAAATTAAGCACTGAACAGCTGTGAACAAAGGCCACACAGAGGACTTTGTTATATTTATTAGAACATTCTGCCCTCTAGTGGCAAAATGTTCTAGTGGCCTTATAGCCCTTTGTAGCTGGGCTATACCAGCAATTGAAGTCCTGCTCCCTTGTTAAAAGCCCTTACCTTTGGCTCGGGCCGTTAACGCTGGATCGGGCCTTTAATGGCTGGTATAGCTCGTTATGGCGGGCTCTAAAGCTATATTATATACATGGCTCTTCTCCTGTTTAATAATTGTTTCATTTTGATGTGTTCTTAAAAAAATCATATTGCATTTTAATGTTTTTTTTAATCGGAGCTCTGCAGTGTCCTGCATTTTTGCACTTTTGCATTTTGAATGTTGCACTACTGGGAACTGGATGTCCATGCATTTTATCGGACTGGGATATTAGTAATTTTGAACTGACCTGATCTCACTTTTATACTAGTTCTGCCTATGAATTCTTTAGTTTTATAAGTTTTATGTTTAAAAAAATAGCTGGGATTGTTATTTTTGTATCCTTAGGGTTTTTTTTTAGCTGAAATAAAGTATTTCTTGATCTTGGCAATAACACATGGACTAGACGAATCATAGGACCGTGCAAGGGCCAGATACAGTGGTCTCAAGGTGTCTAGTGGCCTTCTTGGCTTGAACCCATTTTACTCAGAATGGGTCAATGTAAGGATTATTCATACTAAACATTTATCTATGGCCTTAGCCAAAATATTGGCCTCCACACGAATAAAGTTTGAAAGCTTTATTACAATCCCAAAATCAATGTCACAAATATGGTGCGCAAAACTAAATTATAGACATACATGAAAACCAAAGGCTGACTGAAACGTCTAACAAAATTTAGCCTACTAAACATCAATACTGTTAGACACTCCAAAAGAATAATGTACATTAGCAACAATACGATATGCACATTATTGTTAGAATTCAAAACAGATGGTGTTGATATCAGTAAATCATCAAAATACAGTTTAACATTCAATTCCAGGGTTCAGAGCTGGGCTATTCCTGACACTAACACAAATTTGGACTTGCATGTGTGGGAACTGGCTAACACATGCAGGTAAAAGCAAAAATAAAAGAAAGACAAAAATAATTTGGAAAAAATCTAACTAGGATAACTCACTACATACATATGATGGTGTAAGTAACTAACTAAAAAGGAAACAAGAAACCACATTTAACTATACCTCTCTCATGGGACAGCAGACAGTAGTAGTTTGTCAGACAGGACAGTCACTGACTTCCAGCATATGTTGACAGCAGCATCAGGATGGTGCAGAAAATGGGCTGCACATAGGACCGATCAACAGTTCAGGATTTGTTGGCCATATTAGTACTGAACCACACAACAAAATATGGCAGTTAAAACTATGATGAGGAAATCAATCAGGGGAACTAAAGAAACAGAGTGTGACAGTAGACTCAAACAGAGTTCTAGAGAGCTTTGAGAGAGGGGGAGGACTAAATCTAAATTCTAAAGTTTCTCACTAATTAGAAGTATGCACATTCCATTCATTGATCCTTCAGTTGGGCGCACTTAGGACGTCAGATTCAGCATCGAATCACTGCAAATGACACCACCAATGAAGTTACTCTTCCGAATCTTCTCAGCAAAAGTGCATTGCCACCTATAAAATGTCACTCATTTCTAACAAAATATTACATTCTATAGTTATTTGTTATTTGAGATCCTTTATCGCAGCACACAATAAATTAAGCTAATACTTTTCACATAAGTACTACAAGTTCCCTTGCCCTGTTCTAGAACAAATAGTGTAGCATTGTTGCTTCTAAAACATGTCTCTTGCCTACAATACAATAGGACAATCAACATTCACATTAGCATCCTAGGAAAACCATTCAGGTCAGAGGGGACAGAATAAATAATTGAATTTCCATTATTACTGCAAAAGGAAACTTTTCAGAGCTAAGAAGCCTTAATACTCATTAATACATTAATAAGCTTATTGTGCATTTCACAATTCATATCAAATGTGCAAAGCACATTATTTAATGGCAAACATTATTTATATCATGTTAAAACTAATTTAAATGTTCATTTATTTTTCTGCACACATGTAACTCAATAAAATTCATTTAATTCAATAAAAGTATGATTAATTCATATTCATTTGATACTTCAATTCTTAATCTACCTTTTAATAAAAATTCTTTAACATTAGCTCATTTTAGTACTTTCATTTAATAAAATACAAAACTCTCATGTTAAAAAGTGGTGCACAATACGAATGGTGGCCACATAGTTCACCATAATTCAAATGTGCACATTTTACAACTCATGCCACTTTCTCTGTTAGGTCTTTAAATGTAGGTTAATTCATCATCATATGCTAACTTCAATGCCACTAATTTATTTATAAAATATGATCTCTCTCAGCGGTATGAATGTTGTTGTAAAATGTTTGCATAACATAACATAACATAACATAGCATAACATAATGAATCACTGGGAATAAATCCTTTAAAGCACTTGATGAAATGTTGGACAGCTGCTTTTCTTTACAGCACAAATTTAGGAAGACCCTGTGGAGAGAACAAGCTTACCCGCTACTGTGCTTCAGTATGAGACTCCAAATTCCCGAGCAGAGATCTGTCCAAGTCAGCAGTTACGATGTTAATTAAAGAATAAATGGAAACACCACTAGCATTTACTTTTCTGTGGTCGACTACTTGGAGACTATCTGGAGAAGGAAAGCTTTCCCAATCTATAGACACTGCAGGCCAAGACCCAAAGAAGCCTGGCTACAGGGACGCAGGCAGCCTGAACGTTCTTATGTATGACTGCTTAGATATGAGAACTCAGTTCCTGATCAACTTTGACGCGCTTCAAGTGACACAGATCCTACTGTTAACTTCAGTCCATTCCCTATAAACTGATTTAAGTCGTTCACCAAACCAGAACCCCCAAAGGTCCGATTTTAGGGTTTTTCTTTATCGCGTATATTTTCCTACTGATGGGGAGATTAGGTTAGCACAAAGCTAGGAGTGAATTACTCTGGACATTTCTTTGACATTGGAACAACTGCGTCACAAAATATCAACAGAAGATTGTGCTTCCATTTTAAGCTTTCAGTTTATTTCATTTTGATGTATCTTGGAATTGGAAACCCATGAAGTATGATTTGGTTTATTTTGTTTACTTGTATCGCCTATTTATGCGCCTTCAGCCCACTTTCAAAAGAGGGTTTTTTTAGGGTTGAGGCTGCGAGAGCATGAGCAAGCGCATGTATTGCGCTTGTAAGTCTATGTGCAGTAAAGGACTTGGAGCCCACTTATCGATTACCATTTGTTGGCTTTTGTGTCTCTCTTCTTTACAGCCTTGTAATTCTTCACTGAAGTCCAAGTATCAATTCCGTTCCTCTGTGTGGTGCAGGGACAAAGTACTGATTGATTCAATGTTATCAGTGAGATCCGCTGATCCTGATGTGATTGAGGTACTATCTTTTTGTTTTTTAACTTCTAGTGCCCTGCAAACAGAAGGCTTGTGACTGGCAAAAATGTGCCCAGCAGCACAAACAAAGTTTTACTTTTTATAGCTAACTTTTTTTATTTTGCCAAGTCGTCTTCTATCACTTTGCACTATTGTTTTCTTTTGGTTGTGCTCATCGATGCTGTTCTCAAAAGATGACTATTATCTTGCTTTAAATATTGCAAAGCGACATTGTTTCTTGATTATGTGTAATTTCTGAAATGATGTATGAACACATAATTGTGCAGTACACCCCAATCTGCCACAATACAATACACCCTAATCCACCCCACCTCACCCCACATCAATCCACCCCACTCTAATCTAAACCACTCACCCCAATCCAGTCCGCTCCAACCCAGCCCACACATCCCAACCCACCCCAATCGAATCTGCCCCACTCCAGTTCGCCCCACTCCAAACCAAAACAATCTGCACACTCTGAAACAATCTGCTCCACTCCAATCCAAAACAAACTGCCTCACTGCAATCTTCCGCACTCCAATCCAAAACAATCTGCACCACTCCAGTACAAAACAATCTGGCCCACTCCAATCTGCCCCACTGCAATCATAAACAATATGCCCCACTCCAATCCAAAACAATATGCCTCACTCCCAGCTATCCCACTCCAATCTGCGGCACACCAATCCAAACCAATCTGCCTACTTCAAAATGCCCACTGCATTTAAAAGCAATCAGTCCCACTCCTATCCAAAACAATCTTCCCACTCCATTCCACCTCACTTCAATCCAATATGCCTCACTTTCATCCAAAACAATCTGCCCCACTCTAATCCAAAACCATCTGTCCCACTCAAATCTGCCCCACTGCAATCTGCCCCATTCCGATTCAAAAGAGTCTTCCTCACTCCAATCTGCCCCTCTCCAATCCAAAATAATCTGTCCCGCTCCAATCCGCCCCACCCCAATCTTCCCACTCCAATCCAAAACAGTATGCCCCATGCCAATCCTATCTACCTCACCCCAATGCAATACAATACAATCCACAGATTCCATCCCATTTCACCCTACTCCAATCCAATCTACCCTACATCAACCCAATCACCCGTACTTCAATCCAATCCACCCCACTCCAATCCACCTTAATACAATATGCTCCATTCCAATCTGCCCCACTCCAATCCAAAACATTCTGCTCACTCCAATCTGCCCCACTCAATACAAAACAAGCTGCCCTGCTCCAATCTATTTCAATCTTCCCCACTCCAATCTGCTCTACTTTAATAAAAAAACAACCTGCCCCATTCCAACCTGCTCCACTCCACCCTGCCCCACTCTAATCTCAAGCAACCCACCCCAATCAAAAACAATCTGCCTCACTTCATTTCACTCCACTCCAACCCACCTCACCCCAGTCCAGTCCACCCCACTCTATCCTAATTCATCCCACTCCAGCCCACCACAAGACACCCCACTACAATCTAGTCCACCCCACACCAATGGAATCCACCCCAATCCAGCCCAATCCACTTCACTCCACCCCAATCCAATCCACCTCACCACAATCCAATTCCCCCATCAACTTCAGTCCAATCCACCCCACTCTAGTTCAATACACCCCACTCAACTCCAGTCTGATCCACACCACTCCAATCCAACCCACCCCATTCCAATCAATTCCAATCCAATCCAACCACTCCAATCCACCCCACTCCAATCAAGTCCACTGTTCCCCGATCCACCCCACTTCAATACAACCCATCCTACTCCAATCCGACCCACCCCACTCCAATCAAATCCATCCCAATACACCCATTCCAATCCACACCACTCCAATCAAGTCCACTGCTCCCCAATCCACCTCACTCCAATCCACCCACACTATCCCAATCGATCCCACTCCAGCCCAATCTAATTGCCCCACTCCACTCCAGTCAAGTCCACATTAATCCACCCTACTCCAGTCCAGTCCACCCCACTCCAAACCACTTTAATCTGTCCCACTCCAATCCAGTCCACCTCTCTCCAATGAAACCACCCCACACCAATCCAATCCACCCACACCACTTGAATCCACCCCACCCCATTCCAATCCAACCCACCCCACTCCAATCTAATCTAACACACTCCATTCCAACCCAACTCACTCCAGTCCAATCCACCCCACTCAGTCCAATCCACCTCTATCCACTCCATTCTCCCCAACCGCACTCTAATCTACCCTGTCCCAGTCTAATCAACCTCACCCCAATTCAATCCACCCCACCCCATCCAATGCACCCCAATTCAATCCACTTCACCTCAATCTGATCCACCCAATACTATCCACTGTGGTCTGATCCCCCCAACTTCAGCCCCCCCAACATGCTAATCCGATCCACCCAATCTGATCCACTCCTCTCCAGTTCACCTCAACACGGTAATCCAATTCAGTTGGAGCCAGTGCCCCCTCCTTTGTGCCAAACTGCTATATTCAGATTTGTCTAAAAATATCTAATATTTGGCATGTCTATGCCTTCTGGTGCATAACAAAAAACAACCTCCTACAGACCCTGTCAGTATGCCCTCTGCAATCCACATTTGTGTATGTATTTACCTATTTATTTATTTGTTGATTTATTTAGAGTATCTTATAGGGCTTTCCTAGCCACAGCAGCTGTGAAACGGGCATGATAAGCTCAGAATGTTAACCATGGAGGTAAATTCTAAGCAGGTGTGTTTTCAAATACTTTCAAAATGCAAGGAGTTTCAGGATTTAGCCTGATGGAGTATGGGTAGAGTTCCAGAATCAATCAATCAATCAATCAATGACGTAATTTATAAAGCACGCTACTCACCCGTCAGGGTCTCAAGGCTCTGGGGGGGGAGAACTACTGGTCGCATAGCCATGTCTTGAGGCATTTCCTGAAAGTAAGTAGGTCCTGGGTCTGGCGTAGGTGGAGCGGTAGGGAGTTCCAGGTCTTGGCGGCGAGGTGAGAGAAGGATTTTCCTCCGGCGGTGGTGCGGCGAATGCGGGGGACGTAGGCGAGGGCGAGGCTGGCGGGGCGGATCTGGCGGACGGGAGTGTGGAAGGTGAGTCTGTCGTTGAGGTAGGCCAGGCCTGTGTTGTGGAGGGCTTGGTGTGCATGGGTGAGTAGCTTGAAGGTAATCATCTTTGATACGGGTAGCCAGTGTAGGTCTCTGAGGTGGGCAGAGATGTGGTTGTGGCGTGGGACGTCGAGGATGAGTTGGGCGGAGGCGTTTTGGATACGTTGCATTTTCGTTTGTAGTTTGCCCGTGGTTCCTGCATAGAGTGCGTTGCCGTAGTCCAGTCGGCTGCTGCCCGGGCGTGGGTGACAGTCTTTCTGATTTCGATGGGAA
This sequence comes from Pleurodeles waltl, assembly GCF_031143425.1. Lineage (NCBI taxonomy): Eukaryota > Metazoa > Chordata > Amphibia > Caudata > Salamandridae > Pleurodeles > Pleurodeles waltl. Next base: position 1,421,573,585 of record NC_090445.1, read on the forward strand.
TCCACTTGAAGATCTTGCGGTGTTGTAGCAGGAAGAAAAGACTGCGTTGACCTGCTGAGTCATGCTGAGTGCTGAGTCCAAGATGATTTCCAGGTTTCGTACTTGGGTGGTGGATGTGGGTGTGGCTCCTAGGGAGGCAGGCCATCAGGAATCGTTCCAAGCGGAGGGGTTGCTGCCGAAGATGAGGATCTCTGTTTTGTCTGTGTTTAACTTGAGGCGGCTTGAACCATCTAGTTGGTGATGGCGTGGAGTCCATTGTGGAGGTTGTTTCTTGCTGTTGTAGGGTCTTTCATGAGGGAGATGATCAGGTGGGTGTCTTCTGCGTAGGATACTATGTTGATGTGTTGGGATCTTGCGATGTTGGCGAGAGGAGCCATGTAAACTTTGAAAAGTGTTGGGCTGAGGGATGATCCCTGGGGGACACCACAGGTGGTTTTGGAGGATTCGGACAGGTAAGGCGGAAGGCGGACTCTCTGGGTTCTGTCGGAGAGGAATGACGAGATCCACTCGAGGGCCTTGCCGCGGATTCCGTCGTTGTGGAGGCGTGGTCGAAGGGTGTGGTGATAAACGGTGTTGAAGGCTGCGGAGAGGTCCAGGAGGATGAGCGCTGCGGTTTCGCCTTTGTCGAGCATGGTCCTGATGTCATCTGTAGCAGCAATGAGTGCGGTCTCAGTGCTGTGGTTCTTGCGAAATCCGGATTGGGAGGTATCAAGCGCTTTGCTGTCTTCCAGGAAGCGGGATAGTTGGCTGTTCACGATTTTCTCAATGACCTTCGTTCGGAAGGGGAGGAGGGAGATGGGCCGGTAGTTTTTGGGGTCATCCGGGTCCGCCTTGGGTTTCTTCATTAGGGCGTTGACGTTGGCGTGTTTCCAACTCTCCGGGAAGGTGGCTGTCTCGAAGGAGCTGTTGATGATGGCGCGGAGATGGGGGGCAATGATGTTGCTGGCTTTGTTGAAGATCTGGTGTGGGCAGGGGTCTGCGGGGGAGCCGGAGTGGGTGGAGGCCATGGTGTTGATGGTGTCTTCATTGTTGACGTGGGTCCAGGCGCATAGAGAGTTAACGTTGCTTGGTGCGTTGGGTTCGTGGCTGTCTGTGGTTGGCTGGTGGGTCTGGGGTTTGAAGCTGTAGTGGATGTCTTCAATCTTTCTACAGAAGTAAGTGGCGAGGGAGTTGTAGGGCTCCTGTGACGGTGGGGGTTCATGGGAGCAGGGCTTGGGGTTGGAGAGTTCTTTGATGATGCCGAAGAGCTCTCAGTTGTTGTGGGCATTGGTGTCTATGCGGCTTTTCTAGTAGGTTCTTTTAGTGGTGCGGATCAGCTGGTGATGTGTGCGGATGGCAGTCTTGAGGGCGATGTGGTTGCATTCGGTAGGTACAAGGCGCCATGTCTTCTCCATTCTTCGGCATTCCCGTTTGGAGGCCTGTAGGTCGGGGGTGAACCAGTTAGCCTTGGATCTGTGTTGGATGTCCGAGGGTTGCTTGAGTGGTACGAGGGTGTTGGCGCAGTCGTCTATCCATTGATGCAGGTTGGTGGCGGCTGAGTTGGGGTCCCGGGTCCTAGGAGGAGGTGCCTGGGCGAGGGTGGAGGTCAGATGTTCTGTCGAGATTCTGTTCCAATAGCGGCGGGGGGTTGAGTGGTGAGGTGTTGAGTGACCGGCTTCTGAAAGGAGAAATGGATGCAGCAATGGTCGGTCCAGTGGAGTTCAGTGGTGTGGCTGAGGAGACGTAGTTGCTGGCTGAGAAGATGGGGTTGAGTGTGTGTCCTGCGGTGTGGGTGGGCGACGTGACGATTTGCTTTAGGCCGAGGTTGGCGAGGTTGGCGAGTAGGTTGGTGGTGTTGATATCGTTGTTGTTTTCAAGGTGGAAGTTCAGGTCGCCGAGGAGGATGTAGTCTGTTGAGGCGAGGGCTTGGGCGCTGATGATGTCGGCGATGTCGTCACAGAAGTTAGGTCGGGCCCAGCGGTCTGTAGACCAGTGTTCCTCTGAGGGTGGTGTTGACGTGGATTTTGAAATGGAGGTGCTCGGCAGAGTTGATGGTGTCGTGGGAGCTGGTGGAGACTCTGATGGTGCTTTTGTGGACTATGGCGATTCCTCCTTCTGGTTTGTTGGTGCGGTCTCTTCTAGTGATCTTGTAGCCTTCAGGTATGGCTATGGCTATGTCTGGTTCCGAGGCCGGATTCATCCAGGTTTCGGTGAGAAATGCGACGTCAGGTGATGATGAGGTCAGTAGGTCCCATAGTTCGACTGTGTGCTTGTGGACGGAGTGGGTGTTGAGCAGAATGCAGCTGAGGTGGTTGTCTGCGGCTCTGTGTCGGAGCTTGGTGGTTAGCATGCAGGTGAAGTTGCAGGTTCTGCAGGAGAAGGGTCCTTTGGTGTGCTTCGGAGTGGACTGGAAGCAGAATGAGGAGCGTCCTGGATTGAGGGCGTGGAGGTCATTGGCTGTGTAGCGGTGATTGGTGGTGCGGGGGCCAGGGAGACTGGCGCTGGGCGCGGTCTGGGCATGGACGGGCGCACATGGGTAATAGGAGACCTTCTTGCATGTTTTGGCCTTTCTGGTTTTTGCCATTTCCAGTATTAGATTTTGTTTTTGTTTTTTCTCATTGCCCACTACCACATCGGAGTTTGTTCTTTAGGTAAACAGGGAGGAAAGAGTGTACCGCCAACTTTAATTCGACCCTTGTTTTAGTTTTGTTCATGGTGCATTATTGCATATACCAGCAAAGCAGATCGCTGGAGCAGGAAGGTGAAAGCACACACTTTTGGACTGGTGTTTTGCGATCGAACAATGGTTGACATGCAGAATGTTATGTTATACCATTTGTGTAGGATGTCCTTATGTCACACGTTTCTTATGATACAATTGTTCCAGTCCTGGAAGTGCCCATGACGTGGTCAGCTGCTTGATGAAATAGTGTATTCATGTGTGTAAATGTAATGTTACCTGGCAAAAAAAGGAGCTTCTGCCCTACGATAAATAATTAATTTCTCTTCCCTGCCACATTTAAATGTTTGTTTTCTGTAACCAGTCAAGAAGGCAAAGCAAATATAATTTTAATATTTTCACTGTTGGACTTTCTCCCACGCGAAATAACACGTTTGTTGTATTGTAAAAACTATTCTCAAGAAAAAAAAACTAATCACTATTCGAAGCAGCAAGGCAAAAACATGTCAAATTGCCAACTTCATGAAATAGGAATTTATGCTTCAAAGTATTTATCAAAGATGAATTTATCTGTCTAAGTAAGTGTGATTCACAACTCTTGCTCCAACCATTCATCTACCCATCCATTGTCCACCCATCAGTTTCTATATAAATATGTTGTCTTTGTGATGTGTCTAAATGTGTATATGCTTGTATATCTATCTGTCTATGTGTGCTGGGGCCTGAAAATTCTCTCTGTCTGTGTTCAGGTGGATAGAACCCTCTTAGACATCTTCTGACCACCAGAAAGGGACCCGACTTGATCACTGCTCTTGCTCTATGAAACACGTGCTCTGTATTTAAACCCTTTGTAAGAGAGTTTAGCTCCCAGTGACGTCCCACTTCATGTATTTGTTTGTCTGATGAAAGGAAAATGAGACTATATCCCACAGTCTCAAGTCCAGCTTCCTCGGTAAGTGAAGTGGCTTTATAGCACCTCCCTTTCCCACGTCAGAACATTTTGATCTTTGCAAAGAAATCTAATGAATATAGGTCACAACGTCTAAAGATAATGCATTGTAAGTATCTTAGCATGACACCGAATGAAAGAGGCTGATTCATCAGCACATGACTTATTTTCAAAAGAAAATACTTTTCAGAGGAAAGTGCAGGAAAATGACAAGGCTCTTCACAAAACGTTAGTCAGTCGATTGCCGCCTATAAAGTGTGGCCTGCTGTGGGTTCTATGGAACATAACCTGATTCAGTCATTTTAACAGCAGGTGAGTGAAAATACGGCATGTCCAGTAAACAACGAGAAGGAAGCAGTATGTAATTTGCTGCAGGCCACAGCCAGGAGAAAGATGAATGTCTTTTTTTTAGTATTATTTCTGAGAAAAATAATGCACAGCTGTATGGGCTCCCATTTAAAGAATGCACAAATCAGATTCACGCATATTAAAAGAAGCATTATTAAAAAAAACAATAATAATAGTGGTGACTGAGAGAAGCTCAATAATTTAAAAATACATGTATTGGAAGCATAAAAGCATTGCAGGAAAGGATAAAGGCATTTAAACTCTAGGGGCGAATATACATAGCGTTATAACAAATTATTTTCCACAAACGATATCTCTAAAACACTGGCTAATTTATAGCCCTGGAGGATAGCAGAGGTGTTCTCGAATAACATTAGAAATTGGGTTTGAGGGTTAGGATAAGCCATTCATTTCAACGTGATAACCTTTCAGCAGAGGTGACTGAGACAAAAACAATAAAAGAATCCTCAAGCGACATTTCAGTTCCAACTTCATTTCTTTATTGTAATTCTGGCTGTGTCATGCAGTTGGGAGCTGCACCAGCGAGATTTGGGCGGCAAGGATGATTATTGTTGTGCAAAATCTGAACCCAAAACCGCAACAAGCATTTAGCCCTATGCCTTCAGAATTATAGAAACATTGTGAATTATAGACAATGCAACATTAGCATCAAACACAGCCCTTGCGTGAAGGTGATTAGAGAAATCGGAAGTAATGACGCGTTAAGCTCTTAGGTGTCGTCATTCACCTTGGCACGGTAAAGGTAACATTATTTTTTAGAGGCATAATTTGGACTTGCACCCAGACCCACCCAGCTTTAGAATACACCTGATTACATTTCATGCGTTTTATTCACGTTGCATGGTATATGTACCCCTATCGGTGAAGAGCATTTTTTCCAGCTCTTGTGTTTCTGTAGTTTTGTTTTTGATAATACATATGAGTTCTGTATATTTTACACTATGAGTTGAGTCGCTTATAATTTGGGGTATCTCTAGGTAGTCATGCCCTGGCGACACTGAGAGCTCTGGAGCTGAGGGCGAAGTCCCTGTGAATTTCCTCCGGTGCCAGCCACAAGGGTGTCCAGACTACACGATCATTCAGTTCTTGGCCGCTCTGCCATCTTCATTGCAACTATGTGGCGAAGTGCTGAAGGAGAGAGACAGCTCTCCAAAACTGTCAATGCAAAGGAAAACGCATTGTTGTCTAGTGACAAGTGTCTCTGTGCCTGTCTGAGAGGTGATGAAGTGGAGGAGAGAAAAGAAAGGAAGTAGGTGAAGAAAGGGAGAATAAAAAGGTATAACTGAAGAGGAAGGAGATGATGTATGAGATAGGGAGAGTGAGGGACTTCAGAAAGTGATATTGGGAGAAGTAGGAAATAATGGCGGTGATTCTAACCGCCATGCGGTTACCGCCAAATGACCGCACCGCGGTCACAAGACCGCGGCGGCCATTCTGGCTTTCCTGCTGTGCTGGCGGGCGACCGCCAAAAGGCCACCCGCCAGCACAGCGGGAAAGACCCAGCAACGATGAAGCCGGCTCCGAATGGAGCCGACGGAGTTGCTGGAGTGCGACGGGTGCAGTAGCACCCGTCGCGAATTTCAGTGTCTGCTAGGCAGACACTGAAATTCTTTTTGGGGCCCTCTTACGGGGGCCCCTGCAGTGCCCATGACGTTGGCATGGGCACTGCAGTGGCCCACAGGGGCCCCGCGGCACCCCCTACCGCCATCCTGTTCCTGGCGGGAGACCTGCCAGGAACAGGATGGCGGTAGGGGTTGTCAGAATCCCCATGGCGGCGGAGCGCGCTCCGCCGCCATGGAGGATTCTCAAGGGCAGCGGAAAGTCGGCGGTACATCGCCGACTTTCCGTTTCTGGCCGCGGCTGAACCGCCGCGGTCAGAATGCCCAGCGGTGCACCGCCAGCCCGTTGGCGGTGCTACCGCGGTCATTCGCCCTGGCGGTTTTTACCGCCAGGGTTAGAATGACCACCTATATGTAGAAACCCTTTTTCCCATAGATACAGAATGGGTAAAAACTTTTGCTACATCTGGCCCTAAGTGTCTAATGTAGAGGGATACATTTCAGAGGAAAGTGTTGAAAGGGAGAACAGGACTGAATGAACACTCAAAAGAACACTGCTTAAGAAACCTTTGTACTGTTTAATAAACGAACTCATAGTTTCAGAATTGTTCAGAATCCAATATTTTCAGAACTGAAACATTTGAATTTTGCTGTTACTCGCTTATCTGATATTGAATAAAAACAATACTAACAAGCAATGGCAAAGTCAATAGGTCTAGATTATTTTGGGTAGTGCATGTGTTACATTTTTGTAGCGGCCGAATGTTGTGTGATATGCTTAAGTGCATTAACAGAAAACATACATGGAGGCACTCTAATTCTGGGGAGGTGACACCGTTTATCATGTATTTGTTTCTAGATCATACGATTTAAGCATGCTACATGCTCTTAAATATATATGCCACCGTTATGCTTGCTTGTCCACGTCCCCTTTTAGAGACCAAGCCATCCTTTTTATCTGACTTAAATCGCCGAATATAAAGGAAGGCGGCAGAGGGACACAACATGATTTCCGCACGATCTCACAAGTTAGCCACAAAAAGGAACTGGGTTTTAAATCTCCGTCTTATGGTTTACGAGTCAGACACAGAAATATCAAGTCATGTCTGCTTCCGGTCCTAAGTATCAGGGCTTTAAGTCGCTTTCGATGCTAGTTTCTGCTGTTTCGCCCACTGTCATTCAGAGAGGGCAGTTTTCATGTTTTTGCTCGACATGTCTAGATGGAGCTTACATTGTGCTTCTGGTTTGTCATGCGATAAATAGGTGCCCCAGCATCTACTTTTGTCCGTCCACAAGCTCAAACAAGGGCAAGCGACAATCCGAAATAAAAAAAAACCCGTAAGCTCACGGGAGCTTCATATCATTAAAAAACAGAGGCCACTTGCAGCATTGCAAACCTCTGGTACCGTTCGCTTTAAAACCGACGGCCTTATTACATAAAAACACCATTCGCCAGTGAGAACGATAGTTTAATGTTGGCAAGTGGACATGACAAAGTAATGCCCCTCTGTCATTGTGGGACAAAAATGGGCAAATCATGCATGTTTTCCCAGATGCCAGACCATTTCCCCTGGCACTGCATTGGTTTCCTAACTCGGGCCCCGATTTCAAGTTGCTGAAGCAGTATCCCTGGGTATTTGATCAGGTCTGATTATAAAGTAACATAGCTTAAAGATGGGGACACTGGCTCCAAATTATGTAGTTTGAAATGTCATCAGGGAGGTAATCAAAATGTAATTTAACATATCATGAGTGATTTAATATGTGAGGTCATAAGCAGTGCATGCTGGGGGCACAGGTTATAATTAGATCAGTTAAATATTATAACTGGTGAATATCAGTGTTTATTTCGTTTTAAAACACTATTTGTTATATGAATACAAGGCTTACCTGTGATGTCACTTTAACCGTTGTTTTTCAGTGAATTGTAAGTTTGCTAAGAACTTTGCCACTGTTTGGTGAAACTTCATATCTTTCCCAACAAAAAGTCTTATTTAGGTCAGCTCGATCTGGGAAATTTGTGGATGATCGGTCTAGGGGTTATGTGGGCTGAGAAAAACAGGGAAGTGGGTCCATAAACACACTTTACTCATGATCTGATTGGCTGGTTGCAGCCTATGGAAATGTTTATACTGCTGTTTTAAGACCCAGGACTTGGTCCCTGTGTCCTAACCAAGTCAAGTTAAAAAATACATAAGGAGTCACAATATAAGTATCCTGACTCCTGAAGCAGAATGAGTGGGTCACAGTGGGGCCCCACCTCCCTGAGATGCAAAAGGATTAATATTTAATTTTGTTGTAGTATTGTGGTAGTGTGGCGGCATAACAAAAACCCTTTGGGGCACTGTAAGACCATGGGGGTTGGCCAGCAACAGGGGCGTGCCCACCTGTGGGGTGATTGGTGCAGGCAAGACCCTGTGACCAACCCCACACTGCAAAAGGGCAAAGGCACTTAGTTAGATACGGTAACAAGATATTACATTACGTTAAAAAAAACCTAGAAATTCACTAAAAAAATACAAAGGTTAAACTGACAATATAGTTAGATATTGCTTTATTATTTTACTTTACATCAAAAACCCTGCAAAATTAGTTGAAGTAAATCAAAATTTAAGTTGACATTATAGTTAGGTGAAAATGTCAGTTAAATTGTTACATTTTAATCTGAAAAAAACATTGACATTTGCCAGGTATAGTTATCTCAAGAACTGTGACTCCCACACTCTCCATGCACTGCTAATTACCTCACATATAACATCACTCATGACATGCTCTATGATATTGATAACATAAAAGCGACATTTGAAATTATATCATTAATGACAAAACTGTGCATGGTGGGTGTGTGAGTTATAGTTACTTCAAATAACTGTAATTGGTGACTTTAAGTGTTTTTTTGTTTAAAATGAAAAATTAAAGGTGACATTTTCACCTAACTATAACATCACTTTAACCTATGTGTTTTGTGTGTATATCTATCTATATCTATATCTAAATCTATATCTATATCTATATGTATGTATATATATATATATATATATATATATATATATATATATATATATGTATGTATATATATACATACATACACAGACTTTAAAAAAAAAAGGTCGTAGGGACATACAAATCCATAGAAATTCAGCTGTTATAGTTACAGTTATTACAAGAAACTATAACATGTGCCCTAAGGTAACTATTAGTCGCACTATCTCCATGCACTGCTAATTACCCCAAATATTTGTTAATCATGACATCTGCTATGACATCATTGATAATATCATTGTAACATTTACCGTAAAAATATTGATGAGAAAACTGCATGGTGAAGGCACGAGTTATAGTTATCTTATGGCACGAGTTACACTTAATACAAAATATAACAGCTGAAGTTCTGTGGTTTTGTACTTTTGAAATGTGAGCCTAACTATGACGTCCCTATAACATTTGCTTTTTCAAGTGAACGTCTATTTTTTTAAAATTCTATTTCTTAACTCTAACGTCCCTGTAACCTTTGTTTTTTAAGCACATTTCCATGTTTTTTAACGTAAATTAACTTTACTTACTTGATGCTAATTAACCACCATTGCACATGGCCTTTGGCCTTGCATGGAGGGGGTTGGCCGCCCAACCCCTGATAACCACCTAAGCCCACGCACAGCATTTGGCTGTGTGCGACAGGGGTTAGCTGCAGGGACTGGCTTGCAGCCAGGTGCTACAGCCAACCCTCTATAATCACCCAAACCCGTACCATGCATGGCCTTCAGCCGTGCGTGGTGGGGGTTGGCTGCAGGGCCTGGCCTCCATCCGGGCACTGCAACCTACCCCACGCCACTCATTAAGTGCTTCTTGGTTTGGTGGAGGTGTGACCGTATTACTGTGCATCAAGAATGTGTCTACAAAATTGGCAGGATACATGTTCGGGGGATCATCTTCTTGGGAAATGTGTGAAGATGTTGCATGCCAAAAATATATAAAAAGAATATTTGTACAACCAAAATATTTTACTTCATCATCTTCCCTCACTTGTGGGAAGTCAAGATCTACTTGTCAGTGGTGAGTGGGGGAAAACATTATGGAGTTGCTCCAATTAATTTGAAGTCCAGATAGCTTCCCAAACGGTATAAAGGATTTGATTATTGGTGGGAGATTGAGTGTAGGTTTTTAATGAAAAGAAGTATGTCATCTGGCTATAGTGATGCAAGTATTTCCTATACAAAAGCATATGCCCTTGTGAAAGTGGGTTTACCATAGGGTTGCAAATAGCAGGTTCCACTGTGAAAGCAGCCCTGTTAAGTTATGTCACGTCCTTTTCTTTAATCTGCTAATCACCCATGACGATATCCAGGAGCTTCCACAGGTGGGTCAGCAGCTGACTCCCAGGAGAGTTTATTTGAAGAGACAGGTTTTCAGATTCTTGCAGAACTCAAGAAGTGAAGAGGTGCCTGGCAGGAATGGTGATAGTGTACATGGCTGTTGTACTTGTCTCATCTCCCATGTAATCTCTATGCTAATTGATCTCAGACTTTTTATTCCAAGTATCGTGATAGTTTTGCATATAGTGGCTTTGCCAATAAAAGGAATTCTCCCCACCCCTTCCATTCCAGTGTCACAAATATGAACCACCGTACTGTTGATCTGGTCGGATTTGTTGCATGAAAGCGTAGAAGATGGGAAGCTAAGGAAGGTAGATCTCTAAGGAATTAAACCCACTTTATCAGCCATGACTAGTCCTGGCATCAAGAAGAGAAATTTACCTTCTGGGATTTTGCCTACATTTTACTATCTGTGTTTACTAATGATAACAACAGTGGGTCTCTCACACTGGCGGTGTCTTGGCAGGTTTAAGAAGTGTTATTAGTTGTTTTTTCATGCTTCTTCAAACAATATTAATAGGGAGGTGCAAGGGACTCTAGGTTTTCTTTGTAGAAATCCATCAGATGTTTTTCACTTCTCTAGATTTCCGTAATAAGGGCCAGGTGCATCAAGTCTTTCTTTGGTTATGCTGACCTGGGTGTTGTTATCATTGACTACAGATTTGATTTTGCGGGTCCCTCTTTTTTTATAATCAGTCTTGTCAGGGGTTTGCTAGGTCTTTTGACCTTGCTGTATGGTCTTGCTGTAGTGTACTTGCCTAAGAATTTTAACTCCCTTTCTATCTCTTTCCTGAACCGTGATATTGTTGTGTTGTACTAGTAAGGGCGGTGTTGTCTTGATCAGTAGCAGTGAGGTGTCACCTCAGATTATTGCCTTAAAGGTTTCCTAGACCATCCCTGGTCTGGAGCCCATATTACAATAGGTCCTGGAGTATTCAGTTATTGCTTGTTCCATTTGAGTTCTGAAGACTACCTAATAGAGATACTGTGAGGACCATGTATATATATATGTGAGAGCCTATGTCCCAGGGATGTGTACTATCAGTTTGATAGGAGAGTGATCAGACAGTGTTTTAATCATACACGTGATATCATTCATCCATCCAGCGTGCAATTTTTACACATAGTCATAATCTATTCTGGTAGCTTTGTGGTCTATAGCGCAGTAACACATAGGTTGCTGGTCACTGCGGCATCAGGTTCTCCATAAGTCTATGATGTCGTGCATTGTGCATATTTGCTTTTGGGTATTGGCCAGGGCAGGTGTTTGTGAAAGTGGTGTCTTTATTTTGTCCATCTGTGGTTACGCACAATAATAAAGCCTTCACCCTGACCTATTGTTTTAAGTGTTAGTTCAAGATTTGTCTGCATTGTTTGTATATGAATGTGAGTTAGGTGTTTATGAGCTTACAATGGTAATCTGCTCACCCTCTAGCAGACCTTGAATATTTGCTGATCTATCCTCTTGGTCACTGAATGTGCGGATTATTCGAAAGGGTGTTTCTTTGTTAATGAGAATAACAACTCCTCCAAAATAGTTGGAGTATGTCTATACGCACTTAATTACGTTCCATTTGTTTGTAAATTCATGGGTGCATGCTTTAGTTAGGTGTTTCTTGAATTAGTGATATGTTAACTATGTGGTCCTATGAAATTACTTTTTTAAGCCCTCTTATGTTCCATGTAAGGGATGTGGTTGCTTTTTTGAGTTTAACCTAGTTAGGGGTTAGTGTTGCTTACATTGTGGTATGTATTAGTGTTTTCTGGTTAGTTTAGCTGGAGTGCGTATTAAGGGTTGTGGCAATGTAGTTAATGGATTACATCCCGCATCACAATCATTATCAAACTGAATGAATAATACAGCGATACTGTGTTAAACGAACTAGAAGAATGCTTCTTATGGATACAGGAGACTACTTCACCTCACACACTCCATGATCTAGGCAAGCATTCTTTGATTTCTATGGGCACTAACACTTATTGATTTTACATTTCTCCTAGCATTTGAATGACACCATGATTTATTCATATCTCCAGCTCCACTCAATGCTCGTATGCCCTTCAAACAATTCAAGCACTCAGCATCACTCATGAACATTGGTTCACTACAATCATCCCCATTATTTCTTGTAATCTCCACTCCTTAAATTTTTCTTTGATAGATAGCAACCCTTCTCCTTTTCCATTGTTGGCCTTCACACAATAATATACAATATCCCTTCACTCTACACACATAATAAGGTCTTCTGAAATTTGAGAGATCCACTTGTAGTAGATAATAGGACCACCCAAACGGATGAAGAAGAACAGGTAATTTATTCAGCAAGGAAATTCCCATGGCTTGATGGACTGGTCTGCTTGGGAGTCCAAACACAACTGTCAATGTTTCAGTTCGATTCCGGATCAACCTTTTATTCCAGAGTCGGAATGCCATGCATAAATAAACATTACTTTATCTTGCATAACATTAGAACCAACAATATATAAGAACATACACTTCACCGCTCTCAAACATCGAGGCTTCACTTTTACCCTATCACCCTCTCTACCCATCTCTCCTATCTGCTCTCTTTGAACTCTCTGGTAACTTCAATTTCCTTTACACTTGCTTTTTTCATCTACTCTAGGCCCAATTTTGTTTGTCCTTCTCTTCTTCGCATCAAACATAAAGGTTTGTGACCCATCATATTATTCACACACGTCCGATGTGAACACACTGATTTCACTACAGCTCTCACCATGTTGAGCTTTTCCTTAACTTCCAAGTTGTCTACTTGACCAACCCATCTGCCCTTTCTAAAATGCAATTTACTTGTGGATACTGTTGTCTTACAATGTCTGATTCCGATCTGGGATAAAAAGTTTTTAATTTAATTTGGCATCAGTTGTGTTCCTTGGTTTGTAACTAAATACAGTGGCATACCTTTTCTAGCAACAATGTTGCTGAGTACTATAATAATTGTTAGCATTATTATCTCACTCACAAACTCAACTTCCATTCATTTGGCATGTTCATCCACCATAACCATTGCAAACCTCAAATTGTATATCAACCTATCCAATGGGCCTATAAAAATCAAGACACAATCTCATCCTTTTGACTAGGATCTTCTATGTTTTGACAGTATCACCACCAACCTTCAATCTCTTTTTACTGTCCTTACATACTTCACATGCATACACCCATTACACCAACCCCTCATACATTTTCAGTCACCAAAACGTCTCTTTCACTTGCTTAGCCATTAAAGTTTGTCCTAAATAGCCCTTACCAATTCACATATTCTTTTCCATATTGTTAATGGTGAAATGTATATGTTCCCACAAGTTAACATTCCATTCCTGCCAATTGCTAGCTCATCCAAGATTTTCCAATAAGGTCTCACTTTAACTCTGTTGCAGGTGTCTTCATGAATAGTTATCCAATATCGACCAACTTCTCTTCTTTTTCAAGGGCATTCATCCACTTCTGTTGTGTTATTGCCCCCTTACTCTCCACTAAAACACCATTTACACTTGCAATCACTGCTTTAATATCGTTGATTTCACCCTCTTTATGTACTGGCAATGTCAAAGGCAGTCTATCTGCTCTTTGCTGTACCAAAGTACATCTTCCACTTTATACTTGAAATCTTGCAGCATGTATAACACTTTTAACAATGGTTTGTGGTCAGTACTAAGAGTTACACTGATCCCTCACATATATTTTCTAGAGTACTTCATAGCCCATGTAGCTGCAAAGGCATCTTGTTGAATAAAGAGTAGAATCAAAAGCTACAATTTTCTTGACACCTCTATTCATCTGGGTTCAAACCACTCCTACTTCGACTGTACTTGCATCCACAATCACAAAAGTTTTCTTTTTGACGTCATATTACACCAAAATGTCAGCATTCACTAAGTCTGCGTTAACTATGTAAAATGTTTTTTTTCTTGTTGACATGGCTATACAAACAACGGGCCTTTCATCAACAATGAGTTAATGTGTTCCATGCTATCTGCAAATCCCATCACAAATTTCATATGATATTCTATAAGACCCTAAAGGACCTTAGTTTATCCTTGTCTCGTGGCCTACGTGCTTCCCTTATGGTTTTTACATCTTAGATACAGATCGTATATCCCAAATATTCTACCTCTTGCTAAAGATAAATATATAGTCCTGCCTGAGTGTTAAACCAGCTTTGTTCAATCTGTACAGCACCTGTTTCAAAATTATGCCATGACCTTCCACGGTGTAAAAAAAAACTAGGCTATCAACCTGAAGGAACACAATATTACCCTGATCCTTTACCCCTTAGCTGCTGGGCCTTACACCCCCCGTTCCCCAAGGCTGGGCCCTTTTTTGGCTATTTGGGGTACTTCGCACCTAGACCATAGAATTTTTTTTCCACATAAGCGATCCACTCCAAATTTTCGTCCTTTTTTCCAACATCCTAGGGAGTCTAAAGGTACCCAGAGTGTGTGGGTTCCCCTGGAGGAGACCAAGAAATTAGCCAAAATACATTGAAAATGTCGTTTTTTTTTTAAATGGGAAAAAAGGGCTGTCGAAGAAGGCTTGTGGTCTTTTCCCTAAAAATGGCATCAACAAAGGGTTTATGGTGCTAAAATCATTATCGTCCCAGATTTCAGAAACAGACAGACTTAAATAAGAAAACCACATTTTTAACACAATTTTGGCATTTTACTGGGACATACCCCATTTTTACTATTTTTTGTGCGTTCAACCTCCTTCCAGTTAATGACAGAAATTGGTGTGAAACCAATGCTGGATCCCGGAAAGCTAAACATTTCTGGAATATAGACACAATTCTGAATTCAGCAAGGGGTCATTTATGTAGTTAATACAAGGTTTTCCTTCAGAAAATAACAGCTGAAATAAAACAAATTGAAATTGAGGTGAAAGAAATCAGCCATTTTTCTCAATGTTTTACTCTGTAACTTTTTCTTCAATGTCAGATTTTTTAAAGCAATATACCGTTACATCTGCTGGACTCTTCTGGTTGCGGGGATATATAGGGATTGTATGTTCATCAAGATCCCTAGGTACCCAGAGCAAATAAATGAGTTGCACCTTGTAATGGGTTTTCATTCTATACTGTGTACAGCGATTCATTTGCTGAAATATAAAGAATGAAAAATAGGTATCAAGAAAACCTTTGTATTTTCAAAATGGGCACAAGGTAAGGTGTTGAGAAGCAGTGGTTATTTGCACATCTCTGAATTCTGGGGCGCCCATGTGAATTACGGGGCATTTCTCAAACAGACATCTTTTTTTACACACTGGCTTACATTTGGAAGGATAAAATGTAGAGAAAGACAAGGGGCAATAACACTTGTTATGCTATTCTGTGTTCCCCCAAGTCTCCAAGTAAAAATGGTAGCTCACTTGTGTGGGTAGGCCTAGTACCCGAGACAGGAAATGCAACATGGACACATCACATTTTTACATTGAAAACTGACGTGTTTTAGGGAAAGTGCCTATCTGTGGATTTTGGCCTCTAGCTCAGCTGGTGCCTAAGGAAACCTACCAAACCTGTGCATTTTTGAAAACTACACACCTCGGGGAATCTAAGATGGGGTGACTTGTAGGGCTCTCACCAGGTTATGTTACCCAGAACCTTTTGCAAACCTCAATATTTGGTAAATAAACATTTTTTCCTCACATTTCGGTGACAGAAAGTGCTGGAATCTCAGAGAGACACAAATTTCCTTCCACTCAGTGTTCCGCCAAGTGTCCCCATAAATGGTACCTCACTTTTGTGGGTAGGCCTAGTGCCCGCGACAGGAAATACCCCAAAACACAATGTGGACACATCACATTTTCCCAAAGAAAACAGAGCTGTTTTTTGCAAAGAGCCTAGCTGTGAAACACTTTTTCCTCACATTTTGGTGACAGAAAGTTCCGGAATCTGAGAAGAGCCACTAATTTCCTTCCCCCACGTCTCTCAATAAAAATAGTACCTCACTTGTGTGGGTAGGCCTAGTGCCCGAGAAAAGGAAATGCCCCAAAGCACAACGTGGACACATCACATTTTCCCAAAGAAAACAGAACTGTTTTTTGCAAAGTGCGTAGCTGTGGATTTTGGCCTCTACATCAGCCGGGACGTAGGGAAACCTACCAAACCTGTGCATTTTTTAAAACTGAACACCTAAGGGAATCCAGAATAGGGTGACTTGTGGGGCTCTCATCAGGTTCTGTTACCCAGAATCCTTTGCAAACCTCAATATTTGGCAAAAAAAACACTTTTCCCTCACATTTCGGTGATAGAAAGTTCTGGAATATGAGAGGAGTTACAAATTTCCTCCCACCCAGCATTCCCCCAAGTCTCCCGATAAAACTAGTACCTCACTTGTGTGGGTAGGCCTAGTGCCCGCGACAGGAGTAGATCACACACAGTCAATGTTGGTCCTTACTTGAGGGCAACTGTTGACCCTGGGGTGATCCATTCCTGAAGCAGGCACTAGGTACAGGCACTCTTGTGGGGTAGTGTTTTTATCAAGACAGGTGGGGAAACACTGGGTGGTAGGAATTTTGTGGATCCCAGCATGTTCCTCTAGTTTGTGTGACAGAAATGCAAGAAAAAATAGAGTTTTTATTCAACATTTCAGCTTTGCAGGGTATTCTAGTTTCCAGAAATGTCTGGGTTTGGTATGTTTCCCTATATGACCGCCGAGTCCAGGACCAAAAATGCAGATGCCTGCCTTACAAAACCAGTTTGCTTTGTGATAGATAATTTTGATGTCTATATAATATGATTTGGGCGATGGTATTTGGGGCTGAACTAAATTGGGGAGTTCCCAAGAGAGCACACTCTCTGTGCTTAACGCCGCATGCACCTGCTCTCTGGGTTGGGCTAACCCGCTATTGTCCCGTCGCACAGACTGTGCTTGCGAAGGGACAGCAGGATTGTCTTCATCACCTCCCTCATAATCACTGGAAGAGGAGTTATCGAATGGGACTCCTCCGATTGAAAAATCACTCACAGAGTCTGCGCCATTGTCCTATCCCTCAGATGCTGTCTCAGTATCTGCTGTCTCAGTATCTGCTGTCTCAGTCTCTGATCCTACGTCAGAGCTGTCCTCTTTAACCTGAGTGAGGGCTTGAGCAGCAGTCATCCAATGAGATGCCATCTCTGCTACTGGCTAAACTGTTGCTCGAAAACACTAGCCTATGTAGACCATCACAAAATTGCTGGTGTGTGTGTGTGTAATATGTGCAACAGTAGAGGTCACCTTACCTATGCTTCTTCCCTCAATCAGCACATTCTTTCAAGACACAAAAAAGGACACACTATTACTTCACCTTGTCACATACCAATCGTCACAGTCTTTAGCACCTCTAGCGCCCAGTCCAACAATCATTATTGATGCTCCCACTCCCATTACCTCCTCCTCCGATTCCCTCACTACCACCCAGCAAAAGTGCCCTTCATCTCTCAATAGCCCCCCGCACATACATTTCATTTGTATTATAGAGCAGGCAATGGCTGACTTCACCAATGTACTCAGCTATGTACATAAAATACAGATTTGATATTTGCAGTAGCCATATAAACCATCTGCGCTATTTTATGGCATCAAAACTGCCACTAGACAAAAGTCAGATCCTTTTGTAGCAGAAACATAATCACAAGACTTACTTGCCTTTTTTATTGCTGCCTATCGATATAGCTAGATATATCAATATATATATATATAGATCTATATGTTTTTTTAATTGCTGTATGTTTTCCCTGGGTGCCATAGTGGACCCCAGGGAAGCCATACAACTATTAAAAAAAAATATTTCCCCCACAGGGGGTCGCCCTGCTCACGGGCAACACCCTGTTCATTTCTATTTTTTTTTTAAATGTGCTTTTAAATTTGGCGATCGTGCCCCCCAGGGAGAAACCTGCCTTTTTTAATAAAAAATATGCCCCTGGGGACGCGGCCGTTTGTGAAATCGCTGGTGTCTAGTGACGTTTCCTGGCCCTCGATCGTGCTGCGATCGAGGGCCAGGAAACCGGTTCAGGAGACTCTCCCCTTTTAAACGAGGCCTTCCTGAACATCGGGAAGGCCGTTTGGGGCTGTTTTCCCCCTTGGAGCAGGAAGCGGCCACAAGGCCGCTTCCTGCGCCGATGGAGAAAACAGATAGTGAGGTCAGCGTGTCACAAAGGGGGTCGGGGAGAAATGGAAGATCTTCTGTGTCTCCCAGGGTATTAAAAAAAAAATAGATCCTCGAGTGCGACACACCCGAGGATTTTTTAACCCCCTCCCTGGTGTTGGCCACTGGTCGTGACCCGCACCAGGGAGGTAGTGTGGGTGTCAGCCAGTGGCCGACACCCGTACCAAAGCGGTCGAATACATCTGATGTCATCTGTTGAAATACACAAGCTGCACTAACAAGACTGAAAAGGGTGCAATTAAATTAACAGACCCACATTGTTGGTATGAATACAGTTAGTGCCTTTAATTACGGAATTCACTTGATCTGATTGTAGGCAGTCCTGAGATTTAACACTGAGAAGTACTTTCAACATCAATGTGTCTATTACCATTTTTTGATTCAGAGATTTCAGTTGGATGTGAAAAGGTAATCTCTCCTTAGCTCTCTTTATGATAACCATCCACTGAACTAACTCCACGGTGTTTATTTTTTATTATTACTTCGATCATCTACCCAAGCAAATTCTTCACTTCCAGTTGAAGCAACACTGGTTTCCCACTGGCATTGCTCATTCTTCAACATAATCCTATGGACATACCCCTTCAATGCTCCTAACTTCCCTTTAAACACCTCCTTGTTTTTTTCTAAAAGACTCTCAACATCCGTATCATTCACCGTCTCATCCACTATCACCCTTGGGTTAATAATAATGTTTAGGTTGTACTGTTGTACCATACTAATATCCGGGGGGGGGGGATCTTGCCTTAGCTATGTCGACCTTCCCAGGTATCATCCTGTCCTTAAACACCATATCTGACATTTTGTAAACCCCAATACTTCAACTGATCCTTCATAAAACCTGTAGGATAAATATCCAGTGGTTCTAACTCACACTTTTCCCACATTCTCGTCCATGTGTGGTCAGGCACTATTATAATAATTATTACTTTGAGTCCATCATCACATCTAGTTTGCCATTGATCATTAATGTTGCTTTGGGCCTCTTCTTCCTTCCCTGATTCTCACCATCTGTCCATTCACCTAATACCATTTCTTTCATCTGTTTCTACTCTTCCATTTATGCCACAAGTCCTGTTCCTTTACCTCTGGAAACTCTGGCAAAGTTATCTTTCTCTCACGTATATATTCCTTGATCAGTGCAAAACAATTATTATAAATCTGATAGTTGCTCTAACATTTTGTGCACAATTTCACTGACACAACCCTTTTGTGAACACACCCTCTCGCCTGGGTTGTACAACTCAGTAATGTTCCCCATTATTTCATTTGTTTAATGTCACTGTTTGTATGTTACTTCTCCTTCACGCATGCAGAAAATCCCCAAGCATCTTCGCTATTTCATATTTTATTTCAGAGGTGGACCCCATGCAAATCAAAGTCTCTGTTGCATCTAGTTATGAAACTGCACAATTAGCTGGTCTTTTATTAAATTGTCTGTCATCTCCCCAAAGTGACACGTTATTGCCAATTCTCTCAATTGTGCCACAACTTTCCCCACAGTCTCATCTAACCTTTGCTGCTGAGTATAAAACTTCTGTCTTGTCATTGCCACATTCACAGACTTTGCAAATCTCAACTCCAATCTTTGCTTTACTTCTTTGCCAACATCTATGACAGGGTGGCCTTGAAAGTCTAGTGGGCCAGTAAAAAGATGTATGTGTTGTCCTTCCTTTCCTAAAGCTTTTATTTACAACATTTATTTTCGTTCTTTCATTTTTTGACATTCTTTGTTAGCAAATCATTTACAAATGTATATATCCAGTGTTCCCATCCTGTTAAAAGGTGGTCAGGTCGAGATAGAAAACGGGGTAGTTGTATGGGGGACCTGAGACACCCCATGACAGGTTGTTCAATTTGATACCATTTCTAAGTTTGCTTTCCTAATAAGAGAAATTAATTGTTTATGTTTCTCCGCAGTAGGTTGTACACTCCTATATTTAATTTCTGTAATTACAGCTCCACCTAGATGCTGAATTGCCCACAATGAAATTTCTATTATACTTGCCTTTTGACTTGTATTACTTATAATGTTTCTAAATTGTTATTTATGTTTCTGATCAACCACTATTGACAGTCTCTATTTCATTTGATTTTTTTATTGTGCACGTACGGTACTCTTACTAAAGTGTAGTGCACTCCATGGAATTATGCAGAGCCTACATCATTTCCTTTCTACCTGAATGACGTTTCCTTATTAGGGTCAAGCCTGCGTTGCATGCGCTCGCGCATGTGTATCGCAGCAAGACGCTTTAGTATTTAGAAAAGGGCGCGGAGCCCTGTCAACTTCATGTCAGTGCTTTTTATTGGTTCATGGGCTTGCCTAATAAAATCTGCTTGCTTTGATTAGTCGAAGGCACGCATAGTCATGCCTTTTCCGGTAGCTAGGCCTCCTCGAGCGCAGCGACCAAGTACAGAAAACATGCGAGGCTCGCTGTTTTCCATCGGGCTCATGGACCTCTTTTTCTCTAATTTACGAGCGCGATCTCGCTTGGCAGAAGTCGAGCGCTTTACATAGTTAATTTCACTTTTTCGGGTTATGTACATAAATGCACTTTTGCCCGATAGGTGAAAAGTCCGGTTAGGAGTTTACAACGCGATCAGCTCTAACATGAGCAAACGCGAGACCCGTTGCATTCTAAATGCTTGTTTTTAACAGATGCCGTAGAAAGCACAAGGTGCTCTGGTTCTGATAAGTCACACTGCTTTACAGCAGGGATCCCACCACCAATTAGCGCCTATTTAGATGGTGCCGAACACATCGTTTACATGCACACAGGGTCAGGCGAAAGTTATTTATAATAGATTGCACTGTGCTGACAAAGATTCTGTTGCACTTGAGGCTGATTACTAATGGTTTGAGGTGTTTCACTCTTTGTTTGCTGTGACAGCGTGCAGCTCTTGCATGTGCCCGGCACTCTTAATCTTTCTTTAGCAATCTTTTGAAAGAATGTCACTACAAATCTCTTGCTGTTGCTCCGTTTGCCCCACCTTAAAGTGATGTGTCCTTGTATATTTTCCAAGTGTCCTTAATGTGGATAAACTGTTCATTATTATTTCTTTTCTACAGTCCATCACCTGTTGAAACTTGGTAACTGCGGGTGGCCTTGTTCGCCAAATTGTAGTACCAACAGGATTGTCACTTCATTCTATTTAAGTTGATTTATTGAGTATCAAAGATCACAAGAAATGGGCAACTGTGACCAGCCAGCAGTCTAAGTGACTTCTTAAATAGCTCCTGGACAAATCCCTTGAATAAAAATGTCATAATCTTCCATTCCAGGCTTCTATACCCAGACACTACCCATTACAAATCACCTGTTCAAAACCCCGCTAGTGATATCAACATATTACCTAAAATAATACAGTCTTCCGTTGGCTCATGGGCAGACCTGTTTTGCACTGTGTTTGTATTGCATCAAGTTTGGGGAGGAGGGAGGGGCTGAGGCAACCACCTTAATCCCATCCCAACGTTGTGTCCCGGGATTACCATTCTATTGGATAAAGTATACGTTGTATCGCTCATAGCTCTTACTCTCCATATTATCATATGATTAATAGTGATTTAAAGCATTTTAGAACCTCCTCCTGATGTAATTTGCTCATTGGTGATTGCTTCATCATTTATGCCTGCTGTGGAAACTGTGTAATTTCTTTGACCATTTGACATTTTTTACAGTAAGCCGTTGGTATCTGGGATGTCTCCTCGCATGTAATTTGGCAGAGTATAAAACAGCATGTTGCGCATTTGCTCCTTGGATTTTTCTCATGACTGGATGAAATTGTTTCCAAGAAGCCCCTGCGCATTTTCTTTTGTGTCATCTATAGTACTGTGTTGCGGTTGTTCTGTCTCTTGTTTGTCGTGGTTCAAGCATGCCGGTGAGAGTGACATGGTACTTGTGCTATGTCTTGAGGTTGGTGGGATGTGACACACAAACACACACACACTCTCTCTATATATAGATATTCAGTTGGTGTCCCTGCAACCTTGTTTATTAGGGTAAAATGTTGCATCCATTGGCTTACTGTGTCCTCGTTAGCGGACCACCATTTTGTCAAGTTTGAGGCCTATTTGATTGGCTGACTGGTTCACTGCATCTTTCTTAAGATGCATGGCGGCGCAGATGTACAGCAGAAGTGCACAGAGGTTGCGCTCTTGGCACGCCAAAAGCGCCCCTAGGGCAAGCCTGTCTGTGCTTGTCAACACCTAGATGGCGCCAGAGATGCTGCCTGTTTTTGCAAAAGCAGACCTTGGTCCTGGGTAGGTGTTTTTCCCACAAACAGATTTTAGACTTCAACATCATATTCCTACAGCAGTTTGCAATTACACCACTGATGTCTCGAACCTACATGTTGTGCATTGCCCAAGTTGCAATTTTTTGCATTACCATTAACTTGGGAACTGAGACTCCCTCTAGTTCACTAAATGGGAGGTGTGCTCAGTCTGAGAATACTAGTCTAGCGACCCTAAGTCAGGAAAAGCTTGAGGGAGCCTTGGGCTCGCTGGTTAAACATAAGATTGAGACCCATGAGATGATCCTGGCATTGGCCTCTGTTTGTCGTTTTATTATGGAAACCTGGGTGAGGGAGGACTCAGACCCTGACCTGATTCCCACCAGGGTATTCAATTTCTAGACAAAATGGTCAAGGTCAGGTGGGAGGAGGTCTGGCAATCGTAGCAAGGGCTGAACTTGGCTGTCCTCTATAACTTTAAATATTAAAGATGGAACAGAGGCTGCTTTATTTTAGACTATGGGTTTCGGCTAAGGATACTTTTAAAGGCGTCCTAGTCTATCGACCACCAGACTTGAAGGCTAGTTTTGTGGAATCTTTGGGGTAGGTGATTGAACCTCACCTTGTTTACAAATATACAACAGTATTAGTGGACTTCAATTTCCATTTTAATGATCCTTCCTGCAAGGATACAGTTTCACTATTAGAACTGATGTCTGACCTAGGCTTCTCCCTGAGTATTGGTATGCCTACTGAATCCTCTGGACATATTCTTGATGGCATATTCTCTAATCATGTGGACCTGACAATCAATAGAGTCCACCATCTTAGTTGGATGGACCATCTTGCTATCAGTTTTAGTAACCCCTCCCTTCATTCGAAAGCCTGAATCAGCAAGAAACTTCCCAAAACTATTACTTGTAGGAATATGAATAACCAGCCAACTTAGAGAACAGCGCTTCAGTTCTCTAAAGCCGGCCTGATTGATGACTTAGGTTACTCTGATGAAGGTTTTTACACTTGGGTCACATCCTCTCAGGAAAGTATTGCCCTGCCCAGGATCAAAAAGATGACCAGACATAAATCCTCTGTTGTACACGTATGATACCCAAATCATTGTATGTATTTCCAACAACTTAACCTTGGTGCCGAAAAATGGAATCACTGTATGTCCAGCATTAGTAAATGGATGAATAACAATGCCCTCAAACTTAATCCCTAATTACGAGATTCGCGGTCATGAGGCCGAAAAACTCGTGGCGGTGGTGTAACCACTGTGGACCCAGCAGTAAAAACCGCCGCATTATGAGTTGTGTTGTTTGGCTGAAGCCAAACCGCCACAATGTCTCCAGTCCCACTGGTCCGGTTGGACCACCGCAGCCGGCGGTGAGCTTCTCCGGGCCGGCCACAGGCCTAAGGCCACCGGCCGTATTAGGAGGCAGCAAACCTTAGGCTTTTTGCAGCAGTCACCTACAAAAACCCTGGCGGTAACGCAACTGGCGACAGGAATCCTCATTCCTGTCACTGGCACCCCCACACGTCCACACACATATAGACACCGCCCCACCCATCCACACACTTCCAAACACCGATCCCAATAGCACACATCCATACTAACACCCCCGCTCTCACACTGATATAGATGCACCCCTCTCGCTCTCACACATAAGCACCCCCCTCTGCATTCATACCCACACTCCCACCCTCCCATCCTCCGCATTCATACACACACTACCCCCTCTGCATTCATACACAGCCCCACCCCCACTCTGCATCCATACACCCCCCTACACGCACGCCCATTCCATTACACACACATACACGAACACACCATACCCCCCTTTGGTCAGCCCACCTACCTGCCTGGGTGAGTTGGTCGTCTGGGAGGGGATGGGTATCAGCTGTTTCACTGCTAGCCCTTCATTGCCGTGCAGGGTCCGCCATGCGGTGTTACGTATCGTAATACAGTGGGCAGAGTCCTTGCGGCTTGGCAGTGCTGGCAGTGGCACAGCCTCTCACCCGCTGTTGGCCAGGCCGACGGTGTCAGATTTCTGCCTGTGAATGAGCGGAAATCCGTGGGTGACCGCAAATACAGTGGTCACTGTACCGCCAGCACTGGCTGTATGGTGGCGGCATTATGCAGGGTAAAAGACCACTGATATCATAATGAGGGTCTTAATGCTCGTAAAACAGAGGTTTTGATCTTTAGCACCCAGGAATCGGTTTGGTCTAACATCTGGTGGATGAGAGAATGTGGATCTCTTCCCAGCCCGGTCAAATCAGCCAACAACCTGGGCTTCATATTTGATAAATCTCTTGGTGTTGAAAACCAGGTCAGTTGTATGACCAGTATGTGCTTCCTCATCATTAGAATCTTGTGGAAGACTTTTCCATTTATCCAAGAGAATCTGTGCTAGAGGGGGGTCACCCTAGCACTTTTTACATCACGTTTGGACTACTGCAATTCTCTTTATCTCAACATCAATAAGTCTTGCATCAACATTCTTCAGGTTGTTCAGAATGCGGCTGCTCGTTTGATTCTGAACATTCCAAGGTGTGTATCAGTCAGT
The DNA here is from genome assembly GCF_031143425.1 of Pleurodeles waltl. Lineage (NCBI taxonomy): Eukaryota > Metazoa > Chordata > Amphibia > Caudata > Salamandridae > Pleurodeles > Pleurodeles waltl. The sequence continues at coordinate 1,421,598,464 of NC_090445.1, forward strand.
GAAGGCATACTTTCCTTTCACTGGCTTCAAGTTAAAAAGGTTATTGTCTTTACGGCTCTGTGTATGGTTCTCCTGTGCCTACAATAAAAAAGTTCAATCTACTTGAATTCTTTATTTCTTTGGTATATTCCGGGTAGGTTGCTTAGGTCTGTCTCTCGGAGACTGGTACAAGATTCGAGACTTCGTAAGGCCAGGTGGGGAGATAGGGCTTTCTCAATGGCAGCTGCGAAGCTTTGGAATACTCTGCCATCCCATGTTACAGAAATTGATTCTTTTATGGTTTTTAAAAAACAGTTCAAACTCTTCAGTATCCACTTCTCGTAAGCTAAGCTCTTGCCTTAGTCCGGGCTCTGCTAGCACTTTGGCACCTTAGGGCAGGGCTCTCAAACTGGGGGCGGGCCCCCCTAGAGGGGTCTCAAGTAATGCAGGGGAAGCCAAGCTCTGGCTCAAAGAAGCATTATGTTGATAACAGGGCTTTGTTTTAAGATGAAAAAACATTATCAGCAGAAAACCGCTCATTAATAGGCCATCAATAGCATGTTTTGTAATTTATATCCAAGCTGGGAGTGTGTGTCAAAAATGAAGGGAATCTAAATACTCTTAAAATTCCCCCACTTCTAACAATCACACTGTTGTCCTTTTACACAGTAAGGCCTGCCTGACCAGAATAGTATGTTTGTCATCATGTATTTGATTACTTTTTTTAAATCAGTAACAGAAGTTAGATGCAATGTTTAAATAAGCCTAAATGTATTTAACGTTGCCAGTTTAAAAGAATAATTGTAAAAACTTCAGGCCCAATCAGTTTATTTTCACTGGGGAAGCACAACATAAAAAAGTTTGAAGACCACCGCCTCAGGCTTTAGTGCGCTCTGTAAATTTTATTTACACACAGTACATACATCCTCAGTGCCCACATGTGTCCTCCGTGCATTTTAGTCTCAAAGCATCAGTTCACGATGGTCTAGTTATAGTTTAGTATTGCTGCTGTGTCTAACCTTCAGTTTATCATGTCTTACACCACTGGGTGGTCAGGAGGGCCAGGGTTTTATGGTAGACACTTGGTGTAGTCTCTTATTAACGCCACCAAGGAGCCCTTAGGTTCTATTTACACCTGCCACAATTAGCCATGAGGCCTGAGTGGCAATTTATATATTCTGGTTGTCCTGGATGTTTTGAATCTAGTATGTCCATTAGGTGGGTAGGATCATTGTTTTTGATTTCTTTATTAACAGTCTTTGTTGGAATTATTTTGCAGATTTCGTTCAGGAGTGTAAGCAATTTAAATGACACACTTCAAGTAATGTTGATCATGGGTTGCCTGCCACCAAGGCAGAGGAGATAGCCTCCAGGGGACCCAAACTCCCCAGCTGCCCACCCTTACCTTAGGAGTTCGGAATCCACAGTGTCCCAGAAGCCACAGTGGTCCCCTTCTTGCAATGCTGGTGTGGATTCTGCTGAGTCACAGCACACCACTGCAGCTTGGCTCTGGCAATGTGAGCTTCTTAAAGAATCCATCCTGACACCCATCTGGCCCGCTGTTATCAAGAATGAGTGGACATCCAGAAGCAGACACCAGGGCAGCTGCAGCCAGGGCTAGGAGCAGGGCAACCCCACTAGCCAGGGGGCAGTGTGAGAGTGTCCTGAGCAAGTCTGGTTCACTGCAGGTCACATTCCAAGGTGCCCAAGTTCATAACCCTCCAATTCTGTCACTCTCCCTCTGTTGTGTCTACGCCACAACATGAACAGACCACGAAGGTCAAGTTAGAGTCTCTGGTCCTGTGGCCTCCAACATGGGGATCTTGGAAGCTCTTGGCAACCTGTGCTCATATGTTGCCATTTCAGTAGATGTTTTGGCAGGGACAGGTGCTGGCCGACTGACTTCTTAATCTCAAAGTCAACTCTTGCATCAAAACCAGGCCGTCCACCTTGGTGCCATGGTTATAGACTTTTAGTTTTTCATAGCTATTTTCTTGGTAATATCTTTCAAGGTTTTGCTCAAGGATAGTTTCTCCAGTCTGTATACATCAGTATGTGACTTGATTGCATGGAAATGGCATAATTTTAGGGGTGAAATTTATACGCTTTTTCAGATGGACGAGAGCACATAAATAGAATGCAACCATTTTGAGTTGCTGTTATTAGGAATTCCACAACAGTTCATTTTCAAAGAATGTAGCACACATCTCTTGTTTTGGGTGGTTCTTCTGCAATCAGGGCAGATCAACATCTGCTTGCCTTAAAATGATAACTCTCTAGTTTTAGAGGCTGTATAGTTTAGGGCCTCCCTCCGTGTTGGAGGATCCTATTTTAAATACAATACTTGTAGTGTCTTACCATTTGAATGGTTGTGTGAGAGTAAAGATGAGCACTGAGTACTCGTATAATGACTTATTGAGTGTCTACACCCATCAGTGACACAAAGGGCACTTTCATCCATAAGCCAGACCTATTTGTGTTGTCAGTAATTGTTGTTTTTTGTGTGCAGGTACTACACAAAAGCTGAGCCTATTGGCTTATATCTACAAAATGATCGCAATGTATGACTGCTGCAAAAGTGTGAAAGAGAAGTGAATGACTATTCGGATTCCTACAAGAAGCTTAACGTCTGCTCACGTCTCTGTACATAACATCTGCCATTTTTCAAAAGTACACCAGAGAGAAAACTGGCCCCATTTCATGAGGGCGACTGTCTGCCAATCCTAGTTCTCCTGCCAAAAGAACTAAGCTTGCGGGGAGTTGTATTAATACTGTTTCTGATCAAACGTTTGGGTGTGTTGAAACACGTAATCTGAAAACACAGGCCTGGCTGAAAGTCACCCTCAAGGCATTTCTTGTCATCAAACCCAGAAGGATGAAATATTGACCATGCTTCCCCCTAAACATCACAACATTAACATACAGATTACAGTCATCCTTCAGTAGAAGGCGCAACAACATTGTGAGCTAACACAATAAACAAGAAGAAGAATGCTATGAATAAAATGTGGAAGTATAAGTTCAGAATGAATTGTACTTGTTAGCACTTGTTCTGTTTCTGAATTTACACTGCAATACATTTATAAATCACTGTACATGACACTGCACGGTGATTGGCCAGAGTATTACAAGGTCTGCACTGAATATCTTACAATAAAAGCGTGACCGTGCTAATGATTGGTACACATTATATTGTAGATGTAAATAGCTCTTGTTTCCCTGATGAGGCACTGAAGTGATTTGTGGAAGAGTAGTGTGCTACTCTGTAGAGCCCAGAGATAGTTTCTAGGGCTAGTTGTAAGTGCTCTATGTAGTTTTGTAATATAAAGCATTATTAGAGCTGGTACACCTATTTTCTATCTGTAATTTCTAGTCTGGAAGAAAGTTAAGGCCTGATTTACATCTCGGCAGAGGGGTTACTCTGTTGCAACGGTGACAAATATCTTGTTAGTCAAAATCTACATACATTAGAAAACAAGGGTACTTAGATATCAGTGGATGGGGTATCCATCACCGTTGCAACCGAGTAACCCCTCCGCTGAGATCTAAATCAGGCCCTTAGTTGTTAATTGTTGATATTAATGCAGATTCTTTAGTTACATGTTAATTTGCATTCCTAATTGTGCCTCTGTGATCAAAGGGAATGGAGGAAAAGTGTATCAATCTATTTTTATGTATTGCTCTCAAAGACATCCTCTATCATTTACATCAGTTTCTAAACATCATAACTCACTGATATGACAGTAGCTACAGTTGATAACAAAACTCACCACCCACTATTGCATTATAATGGAATTCTATGCCAGGGCTCTCTGAGAGCCTTTCAGTGTAGCTCTGCTTGTCTGCTTTGAATGAAATCAGAATGCACAGCTGAAAGAGGGAGAAAGAAGATAGGGAAGGTGGTGGGTTTTGGGTAGGGATAGCAGGCAAGGTATTTGATTTTCACATTTTCATCAGGAGAAGAGACCATGTTATGTATCGCTCTTCAATTATCTTCTGTCCCCTACCCAGCATTTGAAGGCAGGGGTAGATGGTTTAGGTGGGCATACATAACATAAAATTACCAGGATGTTTTTCACCTCGGTTTCTGAGTGATATCATAGACGCTTGTTGTTATTTGATGTCACTTAGAGCCCCTTGGTGAAAAACATCCCTGTAATTTATATTACCCATTTATAATTCCATATGTTAGGTTTTCTTACTGCACTCAGATGGACCTACCAAAGAACAAAAATATATTTACAATACAACATTTCGGCTTCCGCTTTCCTCACATAATAGAAGATTGTTTGCTCGTGGATGCACAGATAACAGGGCTGGAAACATCATGAGTGAAGATTTCATTTGGAATGCAGAGACATTGAGCGATTATTAAGGAATGATTGATGACATCAAGCAAATCAAGACTGGTGTGGTTGAGTCACAGAAGAAAACAATTTCAGATCTTTTTTTGCTGACATAGGAAATGGCTCGCTGCCTGTTATTCCACCACCCTTTGATACTCTCTTCATGAAATGCTGTCTGTTTTACACTTTCTAACACATCGTTCAAATACTTGTTATGGGCAGCCAAAGCCAGGAACGGCCCCTTCCTTGCACATGTTTTACTTTTGTTCATTCACAGCACATCCACAGCAGCTCAGCCAGCAATCCTTTCGGCCCCAACACTAGCAGCTGCAACAGTAGCAAATCAGCATGAGAAGAGCTGACTGTCCGCACTGCACACCTGTGCTTTTAAGTAAGAACTTAATGACTTTCCTGGGCTTAACAGTGGACCCTTGGTACTCAAATGAGTGGCAATTTGCTGTTAGAGAGTTACAGGCCCAGGCTTATGCTGAAATGTTTGACCTTTGAAATACAATGTAATACACATAATGAAAACGAAAACAGAAATTTTAGGGAGGATGGACAATGAGTCTGTAGAAAGGTGCAAAATACCTACTGAGCCTACTATTCCTAGGCAATCTGCCATCCAAGTGCTAACCAGGCCTGCCCTGATGAAGGTGTTACATTTGGAATATGATAAAAAAAACACAGCGTCTAAAGTGATGTTAAATTAGGTTTGGTAAGAAGGGCTAAACATATGTACAAAAAAACTGAAATTTACTGAAAAAGGAAAGGTTAAAGTGGCACATAGTTAGGTGTTGAGATAAAACCAGACGTTACATTGAAAAACAAAGTAAACACTGAAATGTATCAGTAATAATTCAGTGACCTAACTATACCTCACACCCCTCTCATACAGTGCTTATTACCTCACACTATACATGATTCATTACATGTTAACTGACATCACTGATGATATTTTAAATGACATCACTGATGACATCACTAATGACATCATCTAATTATATTTAGGAATGGTTGTGGCCGGTGACTGTCGTAAATCTCCCTAACATAATTACTTATAATTATTGCAGGATTAAATGTAATTATGCATAACTGAATTGTAAGTGTAAGCCAGCATTTAGTGCTATTTTCGTAGTGCAAAATCCACCCTCATGTCCAAAATGGGCCAAAGGATGCATTTTGCACAAAAAAATAGCTCTAAATTATAAACAGCAGTAGCAACAGCTGCATGCTCACTCATAGGGCCTCATTTACAAGAAAATGTCAGAATGTGGAGCTGCACCAAATTAGCCACCCCTGTGTGTTCCCAAGCACTGATGCTAAAAGTAGCTGTATAGCACCAACACAGGCACCCTTTACTACAGTGCAAGGTTGCCTGCTTTGCTGGGAATGATTACCAATCAATAATGGTGATTTGTTACTTCTATGTGTGCTGCAGGTTGCCATTATTTAATGATTGTTTATGTTCTGGAAGGTGTCCCTTCCTGCACATAAACGATCATTAATGGTGTTTTGCATTCTATGTGTGCTTCATAATGCAGAACACATAGGAAAATAAAAAAACGAGGAGAAATAAAAGTATTTCTCCTCGTTGCACCATTCTAATGCCACCCCTGGGGTGGTGTTAGTTATTGGCGCTGCCGCCGGTTTATGATTTCTGGTAAATCTGGGGCACTGTCAAAAGCAATGAGTGTTGTGTGGAAACACCCACAGCAAAACCAATTACATACCCCTCTGCCACAGAAAACTGAGTCCGGGGCCCATATTTACAAGTCTCCTTGTAGATATGAGCAGAGCACAGCGCCACTACAGCATTGCTAAAAGTGACGCTTCAGTGGCGCTCGGGGCTTGTAAATTGTTTGTTGTTGCTGTGCTCCTGCAGTAAGAATTTACTCTTAATCACTCAAGCTCCAATATTCAAGTAATTATAGTAATTTTGCATCTCAAGAATAATGCGTAATTACAGAAATTGCTCCAATGACTCCAGTATAATAAAAAAGTTCACCCAAGCCTACTTATAACATGTCTCGTACCCAGCTAAAGTTGCCATACATAAAGAGCCAAATTTAACTATTTGTTGTGTTAAAGTGCCATATGCGTTCATGTGGCATCTTTATATTTGTGACACATCTTTGTCGTCACTATATTAGGTCAAATTCAAATCAAGTACCATATGCATGTTGTCAGTTCAAAGCCCAAAGGATTCCTTCATTAATTAATCCATTGTCATGAATTCATCATCTTATGAATCATGATCACAATTATCCCTTTATTTCCAAACCAATATCTTTTGAAAGAGCAAATGTCCATAATGTGCAAAGAATGGCCAGAAATCAAACAGTTTTTTCCTATAGAGTGCCAGCTCATACATTATAATATGTGAGGTGATGAGGCTTGATCACTCACAGTATGTCATCAATGCCTCTTTTTTACAATTTTATAGAAGGTTAAATATATGTGGTTTGTTCCTGGTGTTGCCTATGGACCTGCAAACTCAATAAACAATCTCAACGTTTACCCTTTTCAAAAATGTACATGTAGTTTAGCATCTAAATTAAGGTCCAATGGGAATTGTGTGCCGAACAGTGCAATCAACCTTGTTGTTTGTTTCCTGAGCTCCATCTCTTGGTTGCCACCATGGGATGTGGTTTGACATGTTTTATTTCATAACATCTCACTCCACAAAATTCTCAATTATCTTAATCCTCAAGGTGTTTCATAATTGATTACCTACTGTCCTTATTTCTGATTGCTCTTAGATGTTGAAAGATTCTTATCGTGCTGCCAATATATATTTTTTTGCTGGCCGCACTCCAATACATTAACAAATTACTCTGGGATACACATTATTCTTTTTTTTATAGGTAATAACTTGCTATCAAATGTTTAATACTCTTTTTTATTTCAATCATAGGTACAGCCTTTGCCAGCACCACATCTCCAAAATACTTAGGCCCATATTTACACTTTTTTAGTGCAGTATTTGCGCTGCTTTTTGACGCAAAAGCAGCACAAACTTACAAAATACAATTGTATTTTTTAAGTTTGCAACGCTTTTGCGTCAAAAAGCGGCGCAAATACGGTGCTAAAAAAGTATAAATATGGGCCTTAATTTGCATTAGATAACTAATTACCTATTTGGTCTATCGGTTTAAAAAAGCTTCTTTTAAATAAGTTCCCAGAGATGCAGTCTTGTAATATGCAGTACTTGTTTGAGGCCCCACATATTCCTGAAAATGTTCATCATGATGTAGCGAATTCCAGATATATATATCTATATGTATCTACATCTATATGTGTGTGTGTTTGAGTATCTCTCTCTCTCTCTCTCTCTCTCTCTATATATATATATATATATATATTTATATATATATATATATATACATACAATATGTAGCAATCTTACTGGCAGTCGCCAGTAGGTAGTTATAGTTAGGATATAGTTTCCATAGGAAAAGCATATTTTGTTTTGCTAATAACTTTGTCACCATTTGATGAATCTTCACAAAATTTTGATAACTAGTGTGCTCTTCACTTCAGCAGCTGTCTGCAAAGTTTTGGGGTGATTTATTAAGTGGGGGCTGAGAAAGAGAGTTTTCCCTCTGCGTTTTCCCCATGCAATTTTCCATTGGGATTTTAGACACAACTACAGTCCAAACCGCTGAATGGAATTTACACCAAATTTGGCAGAAAGTTAGATCTTGGTCCGGAACAAACTTTTTTTGTAATTTGGTGTGAATATGTTCAGTATATTGTAGTTATTAAAGTAAAAAGATTTATGTATATCTGGAGGTATGGTTCTACCACGGATCCTCTGCAGATCCAGGTGGATTCGCAAATCCATTTGCCAACAGCAATGAGGTGATTGGCTGGCCACAACCTCAGGGGAAATTTGTGGCTGCCATTTTGTTCATCGATCTCGGTTCTCAGTGGGGATACTAAAATGTAAAAATGATAGAAGGGTTCAGGGTAGACGTACCCTAACCCATTGAGACTGATGAAAGCGTTTGTGAGGGACCGCTCATGTGAAAGAAATTGTCCAAATGTTTTTTTGGAGCACACAAGGATCCTCTGATCAAGCTGATTCAGGTGGATCTGTGGATCCTCATAGATTCGAGTGGAACCACGGATACAGACCCAATTTAAAAAAAAGCACATGCACCCACTCACAGTCTCACACACTTACTCACACACTCACTCACTCACTTACACACCCACACACCCACTCACACACCCATACAGCCACTCACACAGCCATTCACAGACCCATAAATCCACTCACACACCTATACAGCACTCACAAACCCACTAACACAACCACTTACACTTCTTCACAACCACTCATACACCATACAGCTACTCACAAACCCACTCACAGATCCACAAAACCACTCACACACCCACCCACAGACCAACACACCCACTCACAAACCTTTACAACTACTCACAGACCCACACAGCAATCACATACCCACTTATAGACCCTCATAATCACTCATACACTCACACAGCGACTCACACACTCGCTCACAGACCTCGAAGTATGGGTGCCAAATTTGTGAAGGTGGTACTCATGTATATATACATGAAATCCTTGCTGCAACAAGAAGACTGACACTTTGGGACAATATCCACTGCACTTTAATTTCTCACAAACAACAGATGTGTTTCGGCACTTGATATTCATCGCATGTCACTTCCAACATAAATACAATTCCCCAGTTCATTTTATCGAAATGAATTATTCAGGACTAAACTCATTCACCTTGGTAAATTTAGCATCCATCTTTGAATGTTTTGTGTATGCACAACTCTTAATCATTGCAATTCATATAGGAAAATACATTAATAAAATATATTACAATGGGATCACACAACAATAAGAAATCAAACCCACAATCATGATATTGCATAAATAAATATTCATAGCACCGCCTTGCACTGATGTTAAAGTGGTGCCTTTACTTTTCTATGTGCTACATCCCTCCCTATATGGGCTTGTTTACACTACATTAGTGTCAGCAACCACAACTATCTCGTCCTAAAAGGGCTAGTTTGGTCAATCCATTTCATTGAAATAAAAATATCACTTTTCAAAACTCAATTCATTCACCTTGGTAAATTAAGCAGCCATTTTTGAAAGTTTTGTACACACATGAATCTTAATCATTGCAATTCATTTGAGACAAATACATAGAAAGAAATACAAAATATGTACATTAGATCAAGATCACGCAACGAAAACAAATCAATTCTGCCATAATGATATTACACAGACACAGGTTTACAAGTTTCACCTTGTGCAGATGTTGTTGTAATTCTATTACTGTTCTGTGTGCTGTATTCCACCCTGTATGCGCTTGTTTAAGCTACATTCATGTCATCAGCCAAAAATATCTTGCCTTGAATGGGCTAGTATGATCTTGTACCGTGTTCCTCCCTCAACTTACCACTGGCCTCTGTGTCTGTGTGTCCCTGCCTTTTGTACTAATCACAGAGTCCTGCCCACTGGTCTCCTGTATGAACCCATAGCTCATCGTCATTATTAAACCCCATGGGAATTTTAGACTGCAGTTTTAATATATATCTAGATTCCAATCATCTGAGTTTCCGGGCTCTATCGCCTCACCTTCTCCCTTGTGTCCTTGCTCGAAGGAAAAAAAAACCTCAAATCATTTCAGTGGCTTTGATGTTCCAATTCAAAGTGTCTTGCCACAGGATAAGTGTGATCCTTCCTAGTTATCGTCGCATATGTTCGAGCACTCACTTTTTGGCAGAATAAATTGTACTATCAACATACCTTTTATTGCAGTCATATGAGACAATATACAGTATATTCTGATTTGTAATTAAGTAATTTGGTAATTTCACACATCTTCTTTGACTCAGAGATCTCATTTTCTTGACCTTGTTACTAAATTTACAGGCTTTGCACCCAGTGCAAAGAAAAAAATCTACTGTGGTCTTATGCTAGAAGTATTCATTGCAATAATGACTGTGTACATGTTAATCCTTCAGTGAGGAAGACCTTTTGTAGGTCACTAAAGGGTGTGGATGCATGATATCCCCTGTGACACTATCAGCCCACAGGATCAGACAATTTTTTTTCAAGATATTAAACAATTGTAATGACCCAGTGGAAAAAGTGGTAATCATTCTAACTTGATTTTCTTTAGAGGTCTCTCTTCGCCTATCCGTTAAAAGTTGTTGTCATGCCTGTTTTTTGTACATTTCCTTTATCCTCTTATAGCACCGAGGAGGGATATCCTCTCACTTTAAACCTCTTCAATGTTTCTGATGATGCTTTTATATAGTTACTGTCTAAGGAGGAGTCACACTTAACAAACAGTAACTCATCATAGAGTATGCTATTCTTGAAACTGAGAGGGTGAAGACTTCTAGCATGTAGGAGTGAATTTCCTGCCATTGGCTTTTGATAAAGAGATGTTTGTAACTGATTGCTTTTTACATATACTGTCAAATCTAGAAAAAAGACATCTATTACCAATGTGATTTGTGAAGTGTAGGTTTAAAGAATTGTGATTTAGGAAAGTTATATAATCCTAAATAGATTGATGAGAGCCACAATAAATAAATCATTAATATACCATGCCCAGAGGGCCAAACTATTCACCTAATCCTCACACTCTTCTGTGCAGGCCACGTGCTTCTCCCACCATTCCACTAAAAAAGTTTGCGTAGCTATTGGCAAAGCACATGCCCATGGCAATCCCCTGCCTTTGTCTATACATTTGTCCTGCAAAAATGAAAATGTTGTACCTGAGACAAAACTTTATTAATTCCAAGATCATGATGTTACGCTCATAATACTTTAAATGCCTGCTTATCTGAAAACATTGTCCCACTCTTAGTCTGGCAGTGTGGTCAATAAATGTATAGGGCTGTCACATTAATGTTGATCAAAAGGAAGATTTATATCCATTGTATACTGGCAGTTAGTCACAGGATATCCTTGATGTCTTTTACATAAGAGCTTAGGTCACGTACAAAGGGAAACAAGTAAAAATCTGCAATGAATGATGCATTTTCGAGGGACCTAATCTTTTTCTTTTTTAAAATAGGACGTCCTGGAGGATGTCAATTGGATGCACGTTTATGCAGTTTCAGAATGTGATAGAAAGTGGGACTTACTAGATGTTCACACTTCAGGAAGAGATATTCATTATCCCTCCACTTCTTCAGTAAATCATAGAACTACTGATTGCTTTGTGCATACTCCGCTCTCAAAATTGGCTCATAGCTCTATTTGTACCCTAGTTGTCAGAGAATTGCTTAGCCAATAAGACAACAATGTCCCCTAGTCGGATGGCTTAATTATCATCCTTTGTTTATTTCAATTAAATTAATCGGGAAATGTCGTGTGGTCCAGTCATATTGCTGAAGGCCTAGTGCTGAAAGGCATCTGTTTGTGAGCAATTAAACTACAGTGGAAAATTGTCCATTGAGTGCCAGTCTTGTTGCTGCAGCAATAATTTGGTGTGCATAGATATATATGTGTATATATATATATATATATATATATATATTTATATATATATATATATATATATATATATATATATATATATATATATATATATATATATTAGTTAAAAAAAACAAAGGTTAGGTGGACGTTATATTTAGGTTCAGATTTTACTTGCATAAAACCATAGAAATTCAGCAGTTATAGTTATGGTTATGATTAGCTCAAGTAAATATACCCTCCTTCCCTAAGGTAAATATAACTTGCACCACGCCCATGCACAGTTTTCTCCTCAATAAGTTTACTGCAAATGTTACATTGAAATTATCTATGATGTTATCAGAGATTTCATGAGTGATATAATGTGTGGGGTAATTAGCAGTGCATGCTGAGGGTACAAGTTATAGTTACATTAGAGCACAAGTTATAGTATACATAACTATAACTGCTGAATTTCAATGGTTTTGTGGTAGTAAAATCTGAACCTATCTATAACGTCCCTCTAAACTTTGTTTTTTTGAGGGATTTTCTATGTTTTTTTAAAATTCTATTTCCTAACTATAACATCTTTGTAACCTTTGTTTTTTCAGTGACCTTCAATGTTTTTTTAATTTTTAGTAATTTTAGTTACTCTACATTAATGCAACCACTGCCGAGCATGGCCCTCTATAAGCCTCTATAAGCACAAAACCATGTGCCACTCTCGGCCTTTGGCCGTGCACTGTGGGATTGGTTGCACGGCCTGTGGCCAAGCCACTAATGAAACCAATCCTGCACCGCACACAGGTTTCAGCCATGCTAGGTGGGTGTTGGCAGCAGGGCCTGCCTTGCGGCCAGGCCCTGCAAACAACCCCTAGAAGCATCCAACCCCACCCCACTCCTGGCCTGGGGAGAGAAAAAAAGGGGTCAGGGTAGGAATACCTTGACCCCCTAGTCTTGGTGCAGGGGTCTCCCTGGGACCTCACCAGGACAAAAAGCATTTCTTTATAAATTTGTGCAATGAAATTGCAGCAGATATGTGAATCCACAGCAACAATTCTAAACAGCGCTGTCTCCCATCCTTGTATGCTGTTTAGCCCCCATGTGATCCTGGTCCCAGGGACATAAGGGTATATCAGAAAAAAGGAGGTACACAGGGCCCCTCTCCTAAGCTCTAAAGGGCCCAGGGGACAATCACATCCCCTGAGCATGATTCCTTTTATGAAGGGGGGCAGTGCAGACCCCCTTACTGTGGCTCATTGAGCCACCTCCCTATGGCTTTATTTTATTAAAAGCACAGGGGCCACGCGGACCCCCCTCCTGATGCTTTAATATGCTTCAGGGTCCACAATCGCCCCAGGGCTCAATTTAGAAATAAGAAGGGAAGCCATGCAGACCCTACCAGACCCAGGGACCAACACCTCAGCAGGGCCAAATATATAATTTAAACTGTGAGGAGGGCCATGCTTTCCCCCTCCCAAGCCATATACAGCCCAGGGGACTACCACCTCCCCAGAGCTTGCCAGTGTTAATTAAAGGAAGGGGGCATGTGGCCCTCAGCCCCAAGTTGGTTTCAGCCCTGGGGACCCCATCACCCGGGGTCCAGCAACGTCAAACTCAGTTCCCTTGCTCCACACAGGGCACCCAGTTTGCAATGATGTGGACTGCTGGTGGAGCCTCAAGGACCCCGCAGTCTCAGCCCGCCCACCATCTCCTGCAGGAGCTGGCATTGCTCCTGCATGCAGGGAGCTGCTAAATATGCAGCTCCCTGCATGCAGGAGCAATCGTTCATCTGTTTCCCTGCCTGTGTGACAGCGGGCAGTGAAACAGATGAAAACTCTGTTCCCAGCAACTGGGAGCAGTTTGACACATCCCACTTGCTGTGAGCACAGTTATTGTTTTCTCTCACAGCTAACTCCTGAGGCTGGGTAATATGTGAGACACCAGGAATGATCACTGGGAGCTGGCAGTCCCCTGGGCCATTAATGGCTCCAAGAGGGATGGTGCCCAGCCCCCCATCCTTTAATTAACATGAGCCGACCCCAGGGAGGTGATGGTTCCCAGGCCATACATGGCCGTGTAGGGACCTGGGGTGGCCAACTCTTTGTTTAAATTATGTATTTGGCTCCAGGGAGGTGGTGGTCCCTCGGGCTGGGGGGGTTCCATGTGCCCCTCCTACTTATGTATTAATTTAACCCTGGGGAGTCGGTGGTCCCTGAGGCATATTAAAGCCCCAGGAGTGGGGTTTGCATGGTCTCCTTCCTTTTTCTCATAAACCCCAGGGAAGTGGTGGTCCCTGTGGCTCCAAGAGCCACAGGAGGGGGTCCGTGAAGCCCACCTCCATAATAATAATCCAGCCCCAGGGAGGTTGTAGTCCCTGGGGTTATATGAACCTTAGAAGTGGGGCTCAGTGTGCCCCACCTCTTTTTTTTATTTACATAAGCCTCTGGGACCTGGCTCACCTGGGTGCTAAATTGAGAATAGGTGCAAGAGACCGCACTTGTTTTTTATTTTTTATTTTCAGCGGATTCATGGATCCTCCACAACTTTTGGTGAACATTTTTTACAATGCTTTTTTGCCCTGGCACAGTCCCACAGGGACCCCAGCACTAAGGCTAAGGTGTCAGGGTATTCCTAATTTTCTGCTTTTCCTTTTTGTTATGTTTTTTTGGGACTCGACTAAACCATAGTTCCAAAATGTCTGCCAACAGATCCTAGTTGAATGTTAGCAGGCAATCTGATCTCAGCGTGAGATCTCTGGGATCTGCAGAGCTTCCACACCTCCATATATCTATATTTCTTTTTCCTTTAATATCTCTATTAAAAGAACACTCAACACTAGAATTTATGCTGTCGCAGATTTCTGTATGAAGACACTAGAGGAACAATTTCATTGCCAAAATCACAGATGCAGCTGTAGTGTAGAATATGCACTATACATTTTACACAATGAGGTAGCACTTAGTAACTAGCCTGTAGAAATTACTCCAGTTGAATAGATTTTTTGCACAAAACTGTGGCCTCTTCTAAACAGGCCATGATCCATTATGGCAGTGATGTTTATTTCTCAGAAACTAAACCTCAACAGGAAGCACTTACAAATATAAACAAAGCAGGTGCCCCAGTTGAAGCTCCTCTTCTGTAAAGTACAAATGATCCCAACTTCTATCTCTTGGCCAAGGCAAAGCAAGTATGTTTCCTCTTCAGTTCCACCTTGGAAAATGAACTGAAATCCTTGACGAAGACAAATGCATCACTACTCTTTTCAACCGCAATTTCTTCTGTAGTGACTGTGATGGGTGTTTTTCTTGTTATTTCCTGTTGAGAACAGAGCATGTCAGTCTCTCGTTTAACTACTACGAGTATGCAAATGTGCAAAAAAACTAGAAGCCCTGTCTGTTTGACTTAAGGACCTGTGTGGCATGTGGTTGGCTGCCTATGGGGGGATGGGTGAAGGTACTGGCTGCAGACCAAGCCCTGTGGTTAACCGCTGCCGCACATGGCCAAAGGCCATGGGTGTCACAAGGTTGGATACCTACAAGACGTTCGGCACAGGCCATGAAGCCAACTGCGCAACGCACGACGAATGGTCATGCGTGGCACAGGGTTGGATGCCTACGAGGCGTTGGACATGGGGCCTGCCCTGCAGCCAATGCCCGCTGTGCATGGCCTAAGGCTGTACACAGCGAGGGTTGGATTAATGTAAGGTAATTTACTTTTCACTGAAAAAAACAATGGTTATAAGGACATTATAAATAGGAAATAGAATTTAAAAAATATAGAAATTCACTGAAAAAAATGTTTACCGGGACATTATAGTAAGGTTCTGAATTTACATGCACCATATAAATTGAGCTGTGTTACTTAGAGTTATTTCAAATAACTATAACTCGTGCCCCAATGTAATTATAGCTCGCACCCTTGTAATGCACAGCTAATTACTCCATACATTACATCACTGACTGATGACATCTTCTATTCCATCATTGATATTATCACTGCAAAATGTGCAATAAAATTATTGATGAGAAAACTGTGCACATATAGATATATATATATAGTCCTTTCCCAGGAAGCGTGCCCCTCTCTGTAGCTTATTCTTCAAGCAACAAAGTTGTGCTTCCCATGTTAATTCCCATAGGACATTTAGACACGACTACAGTCCAAACCACTGTATGGAATTACACCAAATTTGAGGGAAAGCTAGCTTTTGGTACGCAGATTGTGCTTTCGATTATTTGGCGTAAATCCGTCCAGTAGGTTTGGCGACATCAAGGGGAAAATAAATTTGTATATCTCTGTCAGCGACGACTTCGCAAATAATGACAAGCTTGTGCAGGGAATTTAACAGCTCTAATTGGTTGCCAAGACTTCAGACCAGGAAGTGTTGGCAAACATCTTGGGACTCGGCTTCAGCTCCCCTACCCTGGCCGATTTCAGCCCCGGGGACTCTGAGAAATGACAAGAGACACACATACACTTGAACCCTCAACCTTCAGTGTTCGGTCCTGACAAATTAACAACTAGGCCAAAAGTGACTCCTTAGCATTTAATATCCAGACTTACCTATGAAATTGAACCCAAAGATTTTAAGAGGAAAAAGACTTCAATGTTAAATCACTAGGAATGTTTAATGTTCAAAACATTGGAAAATAAACAGACACGCTGTCATGAGATACAATGGTTTGAATGTTCAGCCTACTGAGCGACAGTCCAAGAGCTTTACCATTAGGCCAGAAGTGACTATGGTCTGCTGTCCATCCAAATGTAACTATAACATTCATCCCAATCATCTTCTTAGACTGACTCTTTGACTTCATTCATTGAAGTCATTGTATGGAGAGACTATTGCAATAACAATCTTGCTCTCTCTTTTCCATCCCATTATTGAATGGAAGAGAGAGGGAGAGTGACAAGACCTTGGGCGGAGCCTCAAGGTCCCTGTGGACCGACGCAGCTCCACATGTCCTGCTGGAGCAATGTTTTCATCTGTTTACTTACACGCATATTTGTGTGCAGGGAAACAGATGAAAACTCCTCTTTCTGCAAGCGAGAGCTTTTTGAGAGCTCTCACTTGCAAAAAGTTGAGTGTTTGCTCTGAGTTGACGGGAGTTGCCAAAGCTCCCACCACGTGAGAGCAATCAGCTATGGCATCACGGGACATAGCAGGAGCCGGCCCTGGTGTTGGTGGTCCCCAGGGCCATCATTGGCTCCTTGAGGGTGGTGTGTGTGGCCCCCTTCAACATGAAGTAGCCCTGGGGAGACCGGGGTCCCTGGGGCAGGGGTTCCGCAATGAACCCCCTGCATTATTTTATTGTAGGCCCAGGGAGGTGGTGATCCCTGGTGCTGCAGAGTGGCCACAAGACACTCCCAAACCCTATTGTAACTTTTCCCCAGGCAAACGACAGTCCTTGGGTCTTTGGAGGGGCTACTTGGCCCCCTCTGACATAATTGTAACTTTGCCCTGGGGAGTTGGTAGTCCCCGGGCCCAAAACTGACCACCTATCTTTCTCAGATTTAGGCCCAGGAAGGTGGCAGTCCCGGAGGCTGTGGGGGAGCTAGGCAGCTCCCCAGTATTTCATTATATATTCTGCCCCAGGGAGGTGGCTGCCCCGGGGAGGTCCCTGGGGCTGCGGGGGGGGGAGACAGGCAGCCCCGCACACATTTAATTAGACGTTAGCCCCAGGGAGATGGCCTGTATGTGTTTCTAATGCACCATAAATGTGTGGCAGTAAACATGTTATAGATGTTTGCACTGAAGAGTAACTCTGTTTGGAAGTAACAGTTGAGTTATTTTCATTGTGGTCTACACAACATTTTGGTTCTGCAGAAAAACTTTGGGGCAGGAGAAAGACTACGTTGTAGATATTAACTTTTGTAAGCATCTTTGAGTTAGTACAGAGAATTGTGTCTGCATAAAAGTTTATACTTAACATGGAAGAGTATGAATGCGCACCAGATACTAACCTTTGTACATTTGCTTGTTATGCGTCAGAAGATGGCCTATCTGTAACGTTTTCTCCATAGTATGATGGGTGCAGATAGTACAATCTTTAGCACTTTCAGATCTTGTTTCGTGTTAGCAAGTAGTGTCTTTTTTGAGAACTGTAACATAGAATATACTCTGCTCTTAGTATATTCTTCGTATACTCTATGGTGAATTTCTCATGAGACTTTCAATGTTTGAAAACAGTGTTGTATACAATCAATTCTATAGAGTAACAACTGTTTACAGTACACTGTTCTCTACTGGTATCAACTTTATTTCTTTATGTAGGTTTGGGGTGTGTCTCAAGTTGGATACAGATCAAGACTGTGCCTAGTCGGGCTTTTGGTTTGGAATTGACATTCAGTATGTTAGGTTTCTGTAAACCATTGTATAGGTATTGAACACATTGACCAATGAGAGTTGCTAATATATCTGTGGCTGGTTGTTAATTTGAAGTATGCCTCGTCTATAGTGTATGGAATGGGGTCAATGTTGCACATAATTCTTGGGTTCAACACCTAAGGGAGTAGTTTCTGTGTTGGTTAAATGATGTCTAATCTTCTCCTGAGCTAGTTTGTACTTACTGTCAGACCTCTAATGCCATAATAATTTATACCTGTGCATGCAGGAAAACAAAGTTCGAATCATCATTTGAGATGTTATCAGTGATGTCATCAATGATAATTTAGAAGATGTCATGAGTGATGTCATGTGTGAGGTCATCAGCAGTGAATGGCGGGGGCACAAGTCATAACTGGTGAATTTCTGTTTTTTTAGTTTGAAACATCAACAATGTCACTGAGAGGTTCACCTAACTATATAATTACTTTAACCTTTTGTTTCTTCAGTGAATTTCAATTTTTTTTATAGCAAAAACAGGTACTTCTATGACACCTAACTATCAGTTACTTTAACCCTTTGTTTCATCTTTGAATTTCTAGGGTTTATTTATAGCTCATTCATTTTTTAGGTGAGTGTATCTCTGGTAGAATCATCTTGTAACATATGTTATGCTTAGATATTATTTTATAAAAATATATTTTTTTGGTTATAAAATAACAGACTATGGTTCATACTTTGCAAAATGTTTGTAAAATATGTGTGAGTATTAAATAGATAAATATTCAATATTTCAGTAGGGATGTGTATTTGCTCAGTTCTTGTATATCATGTAGATATATGATACCAGTAATCTATTTTGAAGGTGGCATTGATTTTGCGAGAGCCTGGTAAGACACTTGAGGGCCCATCTTGAGATCATAGAGTTATGAAATGTAATTGTAATCTGTTGCATAGAGTTCTTTGTCATGTTTTCTGTTATTGTTTAATAGTGATTTATAATACAACAGTAACTAAAATGTTTTGGGATATGTTTTTTTTTTTTTAAAGCGAAGGCTCTCACGAGACGCTTGTGAGACCCAAAAGCACACTCCTGCGTGGACTTTGACGGAGCTGTACTTCCTGTCCGGCTCTCGTGAGACACTCATGTGATAGTATATTTAGGATTATGTTAAATACTGTGTTTTCCTGTAACTTTGAAGAAAGTAGAACATTAGACATGTTGATCAAGTTAGAAAAATTAATTATGAATTGTTCTATTGTGGATATAAAGGAAGTATTTAGTCTTGCAAGACACTCTCGAGACTCTCACTAGAGGTCCGGGAAAGGAAATACACCCTAAGGAACGACTGCCATTAGGCATAAATAGTAGACTCTGATAAACACCATCTCCAGTAAGACTCATTCCCACAGTAGCAAGCATGCATACTACAGTGTATTCAATGTTCACCTTCTCCTTTTTATTTTCCATGATCCCGCAAGACTCACACGATTGTAACTTTTGAAAAAAATAACAATTAACCATTTACTCATCACAGTACCTATTTCTTACACACTTCCTCTGACAAACAAGGATCACAATATACATTTCTACTAATGGACTGTATTGAGAACTCACCTACTGTTTTTTACCGTCCCATGAGAGTCCCGTGAGATCATAAAAATTAGTTCATTGCCAAAACACCTCCAATTTTTCACACTAAATGATAATGGTGGCCATTTCAATACTAACATTCCAAAAGCCAGCCAATCAGAGCGCTTGAACTCACAAGACTCGCTGGAATTTCTTGCTCCCGTGAGAGTTTACAGGCTTTTGGAAAACCAGGTCTTGCGACTAATCACAGAGGTCCATCTTTGATTTTGTACTCTCGTGGGAGCCTCACAGGAGGCTCACAGGACTCTTGCTAGTCCGACTGCCAAAATATACAATTGTTTTTGATCCTTAATTTATCAAAAACTACTGCATGTATTTACAGAAAATCACAAAAAGTACAGCCTGCAGACCAAGATCTAGATTACTGCTATTTTTGGTGCGATTCCATTCTGCATTTTTTGCTGTAGTCTTGTCTAAAGATGTTTATGGAAAATGCATAGGGATTTTACATTTCGTGACCCCCTTTTTTCTCAGCTCTGCTGGACAGGTCTCCCCAAAACTTTCCAGGAAGAAGCTGAGGTGGACACATTTTTGGGGACTGTTTAATGAAGATTTGTCAAGCAGGGCCAAAGTTATTAGCAAACCCAAAACCACTTTGTCTATGGAAAAAATAGACCTAACTTTAACTACCTAGTGGTGACCGCCACTAGTTTATATGTATAGGTAAGTGTGTTCTGATGTAGTTACCTATGATATAACAATCCTCCCATCCAAAGTACCTACCTGAGATGCATTGACTGTCAAAATAACAGTGAGATATCCGTTACTGATTGGCAGGAGTGTTGTTAGAGAATACAGTTATATGTATTTTGAGTCAAGCCTATGCATGCTGGGTCAGTGGGTCCTGCAGGAAGAGCTCACAATGAATTACAACCTGATTTAAAGTTTGGTAGATAGGTTATGCCATCACAAATGTGTCAGATTTCCCATCTGCTGTGTTGCAAGTGCATAATAGCTTATGGCATTGGTAATATGACAGATGAGATATCGTTCATGCTTGTGCTGGAGTAACCTATCCGCCGAATTCTAAATCAGGCCCTTAGTTTGGAAGGTCAAGCAGAAGAGGGCAGAAGGAGACATGGAGTGACATGAATTCAGTTATTAGGAGTAAGAAATAAGCCTTTTATGCAAATTGTGTGTATTTACTTAATGAATGGCTTGCATGCTGTGTCATGCCAAGGATTACAAGAAATTGTCTGTGAGATTTAGCACCACACCAGCAACTTCCGGCCCATCTTTTGTGATGTAGACTAGCGCGAGTGAGCGCGATTGACCATGGCTGCCAACTGGCGAGGTTCAAGCAACTAAAATCTCC
Source organism: Pleurodeles waltl (assembly GCF_031143425.1). NCBI lineage: Eukaryota > Metazoa > Chordata > Amphibia > Caudata > Salamandridae > Pleurodeles > Pleurodeles waltl. Next base: position 1,421,619,554 of record NC_090445.1, read on the forward strand.
TCAAAAAGACAACTTTGAGTTGAAATTTCTTCTCTAATGGAACATTCACATTGATTTGTTTGTGCGAGGAGTACTTTTTTAATGTACTTTTTTCAACAAAAGGAAGTGCCCCAGAAACTCCAACTTCCTGTTCCTGTCCAGCAGGCTCCTCCCAGTGCTTTGTCTATCTCCTGGTTACTTTTCACTGGATTTCAAGCTGGAAGGATCACTTTTTTGTCTCCTGGATGCATCATTGGATTTAAGGACTTTGTTGTATTTGAGATTTCACAAGTAAGTTTAAAAACACTTGAATAACAGCATGTGAGAGTGTTTGTCATAGGCCACCATTTTTCTTTGTTTCCCATGCCATGTGCCCAGGGGCCCTTTTTGTATAGTCAATTATAGTCCTATACTTATGTATGTTTTTTGTTTTATATTCATCCTGCTTGTTGTTCGGCCATGTGTCTGGTGGCCATTTTGTGTAGGCAGCCAATAGGCCGGCATGTGTTCTTTATTGTGGCGGCCATGCTCCCTGCAGCTTATTATTTGACCATGTGGCTGGCGGCCATTTTGTGTAGGCAGCCAGTGTGCTTTAAGGCCTACATGTGTTCTTCTTTGTTGCGGTGGCCAAGCCTCCTTGCTGGTTGTTGCTGTTTGGACCATAAGGCTGGTGGCCATTTTGTGTAGGCAGAGAGTGGGCTTTTAGGCCTGCATGTGTTCTTCTTTGTTGTGGTGGCCATGCCTCCTTGCTGGTTGTTGCTGTTTGACCATGTGGCTGGTGGCCAATTTGTGTAGACAGTCAATGTGCTTTTATGCCCCACTTTTTCTTCTTTGTCGTGGTGGCCATGTCTTCTTGCTATTTGTTGTTTGACAATGTGGCAGGCGGCCATTTGGTGTGTTCTGCTTGAGGCCTAGTAGGTCAATATTTATTACTAAATGTACCTTATGAACTGTGTTTATATTTTAGTATATACTTTTTTTCCATTTTTCACCTGCACCACTCCTTGCCACCCAAATCCCTGTGGTTTTTCATGGTAGTCCTCTTGCCCTAGTACATCAGAAATTGCATTTTTTAAATTTGTATTCTTTTTTTAATAATTTGGTCCGCACACTTTATTTAAAATTTTTAAAAGTTTTTATTCTTTTCTTGATTTTAGAACTTTTTTTTATTTATATATTTTTTTCAATTTTCCCCAATTGCCCTATGTCTGCCGTAGGTGTACAGCTGCACAACATTACATTTTTGAAGGATTATTCCATTTGTCACCAGCACCTCCCTGAGTGGCACATGCCAGCTTGAAGCACGTAAAGCACGTAAAGCTAACAGTTACATTCTGTATGTTGTAGTTCTTGCTCTTTCTTATCCTTCCTGAGTGCGCATGATGATGAAGGTTAATGTTGGTGTGGTTTTATGAGCGGATACACTGTATTATTTAATAATTATTTATAATTTAAGGGAGCACTTAATGATATTGCTTCTACTAATAATGCAACTGCAACAATGCCACGTTTCACTGATATCCTTCTTGCAAGTTTGCTTTTAGGTGCATGAAAAGAAAGAGATATCAGCCGCAGTACTGCCAGACAATAGGCCTGTGCATGATGTGAGATGTGACCACACTCACGACTACACGGACATCTCTTCAGCATGTGTAGCTAAGTACTACTGCCAACTGACAGCTTCAAGATGGCCCCAAAAAAAGGTGCTACCAGGAATGCAGCCAGTGATAAGAAGGAGCTTCCCACCACTGGTATGTTGACCCAGAACTTTTTTGGGCAAAAACATGTGCCTGCCGCACCGGCCTCTGGGAGCAAGCTGGGAGCAGCACTCCCACATCAACGTCCCCACTACAAACTAGGCCCAAGCCCATGTCTGGCACAGAGACAGCCTCTCTAATCACAGCAACACCAACGAGCAGTGACATTGAGTTGGACTTATCTCTTTCTCAAAGTAGTACCCAGTCGTTGCCAGAAACTCAACCCAGTGGCCAACAATTGTGGTTTCTCCTGACGTAGGAGCACATCAGGATATTGAGCGTCATGCTGAGGAAGCTGAAGAAGCCCCTATTTCACAAGATACACTGCCTTCCAGATCTCCGCCATCTTCTTCTTCAAGCTCCCCTTCTGATGATCAAGACACCACTTGGATGCCACCTCAGTCTGAGACACACCAGGAGAAGCATGGAGAGAAAAGGAAGGTTCCTGAAAGCCCTAGTGTTATGGATGAAGAAGAGGAGGATGACAAGTCTGATGACGAGCCAGTCATCATAGATGTTAGCCCAGCCCCAGTAGATTCCGACATTACCCCATCTTCTCAACCTGCTTTGAGGGATGTGGCACAGATACCACCACCTCCACTGGCTCCATATTTTCAATGCCCTGGCTGCGACCTACATCCACAGCCACCTCAGTAGAAGTAGGCACTGCAGAGAGGCAAACACATCCAAACAACACCCACCTCCTTCCACGGATGAAATTTATAATGGTGCTCAGCAGCATGCAAAGGTAGATATGTTCACTGTGGAGAAATCCCATGTAGCTGCAAACATCTTGGATGGCTTTAACAACAAGGTCTTTGAAAGGCTGCGCCCCAGAGGGGTTAACATTCGATTTGTTGCCACGGACAATGGTAGTAATATAGTTAAGGCCAAGTCAGATGGTGGCTATCACAGTCCTGTGTTTGGCGCACTGCATAAATATAATTGTACAGGACTTTCTAAAAAAAGAACCCCCAGTCAGCAACTTACTATCCACATGCTGCGCTCATTTTAGCCATTGTTTTGCAGCCCGCAAGCTGTTGACGATTATCCATTGTGTTAACAGAATGTCAGTTAAAGCCTTCATACAGGAGGTACCAACATGTTCGAAATCAACTAACAATGAATAGTCCATGCAAAGAGGGGATGCAACTGTGAAAGGCATGATCATTGAGATGGACCAATGGGGCCTGGTCAAATGCTTGACATAGATGCCGCTTCCTTTTGAAATGCTCACACTGGAAGTCAGCAAGGAGGACTGTGCCATGGGGGAAGCTATCTCATTTGTGCATATCCTGCAGAAACAGCTAAAAGATGTATCTGAAACGTACACAGGTGTAGATAAAAATACAGATGCCCAGGAGTTGGCGGAAAGCTTAATCCTTCACCTATCTGTTAATACACAGCTGCAAAGAGACATTTTGTCATCCAAACATTACATCTGTGCCACAATTCTTGACCTACGGTACAAACAATTACCAACCACTTTCATTCCTTTTTCAGACGGGGTTGTTTCAACCTACAAGACATGGATTGCTGAGTAAGCCAGCAACCTAGGAATAGAACGGCTGGGAATTAGAGGCCCACTCATGGGCAGAAGTTCTGGGGTGCAGCCTACAACTTCCATAGAGCCTGCGGGCAGTGTTGTAGGCTCACAGCAGCCACAACCAACACCAGCAGCAACAACAGGAACAGAAGCAAAATCTGCACTTGATTGGTTTCTAAAAGCAGGGCTTAAGTCCACTGCAGAGGCAAAGACAAAAGAGGTCGAGGAATGTGAGGAAGGTGGAGCACCAATGACTATTGAGAGGATGGTCCAAGCCTAATTGATGACCCAACAGAGGTCTATCTGGATAAAAACCCATTGGTGTATTGGTATGGGAAGAGGCACCAATGGCCAGTGCTCAGCAGGTTGGCAATTAAGTATCTGGCTTGCCCTGTAGCCAGTGTGCCTTCTGAACCTGTGTTCAGTGCAGGTGGTGAGAAGGACCAATCTCTCACCCCAAACCTTTGAGAAATTTACCATGATCAAAAGTAATCAAACCTTTATACCCCCAAATTACAGTATACCTGAAGTACAGCAGGAGGTGGATGAGGGTGATTGGCCAGACTTCTGGGCGAACCACCTGACTTTGAGGAAGAACTCTACTTACCTGACTACTGAGTGACCTGGGCCACTATAAAACTTTCTTCTTTCTTCTATTGACAAGCTGCTTTGAGAAAAAAAATATATAGCTACCTGGGGGAACATTATTATTTTATATTCTTTGTTTCTGTTTCAATGACTAATGAACCACAACCGTTTTAGGCATATGTATAGTCAGAATGGATTTGGACCAGTGTGCAGTGAAGAAGCCCCATCCTACCCTCAAAATCACTTCAAGGAGATTTTAGAGACAATGCCTGGCTCCATCCTGTGCCTATTCTATCCTCTTTAAGGACTGTCCCAGATATTTGATTTACAACTTACTGGCCAAAGTGTGTTTCGTTTTGTGAATCGAAGAGGATCAGCAATGTACCACCATGCTTGATTGGAACAGGTAAATAGTGCTATATGCCCCAATAGCTTATATAAGGGATTCTTGTTTCAATGTTGAGATGGTTCATCTGACTCATATCTAACTGTGGCAGATAGTGAGAGTGGTTGTTTATTCTTTAACTATAATTATTACGCTTCATTGTGTTGGTGTCATGATTGATTAACAATGTTGGTGGCCTAAGAATGGGTGATCATTTATTTTCCTAATAGTGATTTTTCCTTCCTCTTCGACACTTAGCAAGATTTGCTTGCCAGTGGTGTCACACTGCTTTGTTTTCTGGTGTTTTGTATTCTGGTTCACATTCGTCAAAGACCAGACCAGTCCGTTTAGATACCAAACACAAATCTAGTCTACACAAAAACACTACTCAATGTTTCTCTTGAGTTTAAACATGGCTATGCTCTACAGGTCACTCTATCTTATTGAGTCAGGAGACTATGACTCTCGGGAGCAGTTGGTATGGAGGTGGACATAATCTTTAATCAGAGTCTGGAGGATAATGGAATGCCTCTCAATTGTACCCGGACTACAAGGCATATGAATACTAAGAATGATACATGCCACATACTATAATAAAATCAATCATGCAGACATCCTGTCTTCCATAAGTACACAGTGGGAAAAGTGATGTACTGCAGTATAGAGAAAGGATTAAGGAGCCGGATATATATTTATTTTTATATATATATATATATATATATATATATATACAGATTGTATTTGGTTCGTTTGTCACAGAACATCCCATCCACCAAAGTGAAGGCACTTACTTACTCCCACTTTACTCACTGTCCTCATCAACCTCTCCACCACACTTTGTAATAATTACTTTTTTCCCCAAAAAACATTTGCTTTGCAGTAAGGAAAGGAATCTTAACTTACTTGACTGCAGTGTAAGGTAGAGGGGATTAGGCAGGGTAGGTAGAGTACACGCTTTACTGATCAATTCATCATCATGTGCCTAAGGTTTGGCTAGTAGTGTGATTCACTGTGGTTGGTAAATGTTGAAAGGGAACAATTTAAACAGAAGTAAATCCATTATGGAAGCCATAATGAATTATATTTATGTATCACTTGGCTAGAAAAATGTGGCGTAATCAAATAATGGATTTTTTTAATTATTAGGAATGCTGGGACAGAGCCTAAGAAAGGCTAAAGGAGTGAAGTACTAGGAAGTGACTCAGAGAGTGGGCACTGGGAGGGAAGCGACACCCACCTTGTCTTTGCATTGCCATGCATTGAAAACAGTTTGACACATTAACTTAACTAAAGCTAAGCACATTGCACAGCCAACATTGCAGTGCTGATTCTGCCGAATTGAACCATGCAGCTGTTAGGTTACCATGGGTGGCACTGGTGGAAGACCATAGAAAGGGAGGAAGATGATGGTTAATGGATGGTGGGATACACATTATCTGCCTTGCTTGAAAAATTCTGTGAGTCAAGGGAATAGTCAGAAATACCACCCAACCCTTTGAATCAAACCTTTGATAAAAACCCTCCCATGCAAGTAAAGTAGGTGAGAAGAACACACCATCCAGAAGAGGTCCCTTGTTTCTTCATTCCAAGCATTTATTTATTCATCATTGCAAATGTATTCTTCTAGTACTCTTATTCTTCACCCTTGGATTTGATACTCACCATTTAAGCTTTACATTCTCTTCTCCATTCCTTTGCCATTTAAAATCATCCAAATTCCAAACATGGCTCTCAGCACACCTTTCACCAACATACATTTGCCCAATACCCACCCATGCATCCTTTCACCCACTCACCCATCAAAGAGATCCAACCTACCCAAGGATTTCATTCACCCATCTAGGCAGGCTTCCTTTCACTCATACCCTTTTACCCACCTAGGCAGGGATCCTTTCACACATATACCCTTTCATCCATCCTTCACTCACCCATGCATCCTATCATCATCACCAACCTATATGATTATTATGCACCTTTTTGATCACATATCCTTTCACTCTTATTAAATGTCACCCATCATTTCTCCTTCCATCCTTCTTTCAATTTTCCAAAATACATCATTGTTAGACACCCCTAACTTTTTGTCTGCCTCCCTCGATTTTGTGAAACTGTTTTTGCTTGTTTTAGGACTCTGCACACTTTACCATTGCTAACTAGTGCTAAGGTGCATATGCTCTCTCCCTTAAAACATGGTGACATTGGCTCATACCCAATTGGTTATTTAATTTACTTATAAGTCCTTAGTAAAGTGCACTACTTGTGCCCAGAGCCTGTAGATTAAATGCTACTAGTGGGCCTGCAGGACTGATTGTGCCACCCACATAAGTAGCCCCTTAACCATGTCTCAGGCCTGCCATTGCAAGGCCTGTGTGTTAATTTTCACTACCAATTAGACTTGGCATTTAAAAGTACTTGCCATGCCTTAAACTCCCCTTTTTCTACATATAAGTCACTCCTAAGGTAGGCCCTAGGTAACCCAGAGGGCAGGGTGCTATCCAGAGAAAAGGCAGGACATGTACCTGTGTAGTTTATATGTCCTGGTAGTGTAAAACTCCTAAATTCGTTTTATACTGCTGTGAGGCCTGCTCCTTTTATAGGCTAGCATTAGGGCTACCTTCATATGCTGTTAGAGTGGTAGATTCTGATCTGAAATGAGTAACACGGTCATATTTAGTATGGCCAGAATGGTAATTCAGAATCCTGCTGACTGGTGAAGTTGGATTTAATATTACTATTTTAGAAATGACACTTTTAGAAAGTGAGCATTTCTCTGCACTTAAATCCTTCTGTGCCATACAATCCACGTATGGCTAGGTTAGTTGACAGCTCCCTTGTGCATTTCACTCAGACAACCCCAAACACAGGATGATCAGTCACACCTGCACACATCTGCATACTGAATGGGTCTTCCTGGGCAGGGAGGGTGGAGGGCCTTACACTTACATGTCAAAGGACAGTGGCCTGCTCTCACACAATGGACTGCCAAACCCCCTAGTGGGACCCTGGCGGACAGGATGGAACTGAAAGGGGACCTTGTGCACTTCTAAGCCACTCTTTGAAGTCCCCACTTCAAAGGCACATTTGGATATTTAAACCAGGTCTCTGACCCTACCATCTCAGACACTTCTTTACAATATACCTACTGGGAAAGGAACTCTGAACCAGAACCTGCAACCTGGTAAGAGAAGAAGAACTGCTTGGCTGCCCAAAGGACTCCCCTTACAGCTTTGCTGTAAAGGACTGCTGCCTTGCTGTTGCCCTGCTGCCTCGCTGCCCTCTGGCTCTGCTGAGAAGTGCTCTCCAAGGGCTTGGATGTCTCAGGACCAAAAATACTTCATGTCTGCAAAGATCTCCTTGTGCAGTGAAAATCAACGCAAAACCTGCAGGAATCGACTCACAGCCTGCCCTGCAGTGAGAAAATCATCGCTGAACCGGAACAACGCAGCCCGGATCCCCGAGTGGAGATCGACGTGCAAATGGAACTTTGACACACGGCCCACCGGATCGACGCATCACCAAGCCAGAACGACGCAGCCCGACTTCCTGCCAGAGGAATTGCTGCAGCGCCTGCCGTGCGACCTTTTCCCGCATCGACCACCTGATCGACGATGCAGCTCCTGTGACTTCGTCCTGCACACCCAGGATTCCTCCACATCATCCCCGGGACATCAAAATACCCCACAACCCGAAGAGGCTCCAAGCCTGCGCGCCGGAAATCAAAGCCCCTGCTGCGTGGAAAAGCATTGACGCATCATCTGTGTGCACCCGGAGAAACCAACGCACACCTCCCTGTTTTCCATGCATCTCCTCCTCAGCGGTCCTGTGCGGATAATTTAGACGCAAACCAGGTACTTTACGCTCTCAATAGACCATTGTTGACTAAAATACTCTATTTATCATTAGAAAAGTGATATCTCAACTGGTATTTATCAAATCTTTATAGTTTTGACCTTAATCTACTCAGATAAATATTCTATATTTTCCTAAACCTGTGTGGTATATTTTTGTGGTGTTACACTGTGTTATTGCATGACTTATTGCACAAATACTTTACACATTGCCTTCTAAGTTAAGCCTGACTGCTCAGTGCCACTCTACCAGAGGGTGGGCACAGGATGCACTGGATTGTGTGTGACTTACCCTGACTAGAGTGAGGGTACTTGCTTGGACAGGGGGTGACCTGACTGCCAATCAAAGCCCCCATTTATAACAATCATAGTTAAAGTTAATTTTATGAACCTTAGTCTGATGAGTTGCAGATAGAAGAGGTCATTAATACTTAACTTCCGATGTATCTGCTAAAGCAGGATGTTGATGAGTGAGTCAACAACACTAGTATACCCTTGTAGTGACTATATTACTAATTGTCATTAAGCAAGCAATATGACTTACCATCACCCACCACTGCCGCCGCTGAGACTCCCCCTTCATCTGCTGCCACGTCTGTGCTGGCACTGTCACTGCTGGTTCCAGCACCGGTGGTCGGTGTGGCTAGAAAAAAACATTGCACATTTTATACACCAGATACACCTCCCCCTATTATGTTTTTTTAGAGCTAAATACATCACTATATTTCGGATAAAGAATTATCTTCTATCAAAGTATCAAATTTGCATTTTGTTGGTTGGCAATTTCTTAAAAGCCAGGTAGTCTAGGCAAACATAAACTTTTTGTACTGGAGAGGAAGAGCTAGCTATTGTTAAATCTGAGTTTTTAAAGAGAAATAAAAGGGTGCATGAAATGGTCAATGAAGGACATATGGTCTTGGTTGCCTAATGCAACGGGGCCATCCTTCTCATACTTCCAACCATGCTGCAGGGTCTTCAGCTACTAGTATACTATAATACTTTAATAATACATACAGAACATTGGAGGTCCAAACAATTACAGGCCCATATTCAAAACACTTTGTTTTCCTTTTTTAATCATTGAGCTGGAGCCAGATAAAGAAAGCCTTCTCAAGAAACATGCGTACAATACCTTACATGGGCGTGCAATCTTCAGTACATGGAATCGCTGATCCTTACCATCAGTCCACAAGATATATAAGGGGAAAGGGAAAGCTCAATGAAAAAGCAGAAGAAAGGAAGCTTCAGACAAACTAGTACAGCCAGACAGTTCGAAGTAAAGAAAACTGAAATATAGAAAATAAGTAAGTAGGATAAGTCAGGGATAAGAAGAATTTACGAAACAGATACATTGAAGAGGAGTTGGAAAAAGATTAGGAAACAGGCACAGTAAAAAGGTAAAAAATAAATCTAAATGTGGAGCGGTAAAGTTAGGGAAATAGATATTAATATTAACAACAACAGAAGGACTTACTGGGGACCTTTGGCCCTGGCACTTGTGGAGGGGGTACCTTCTGCTCCCTTACCGGTCTGACCATCCTCTTCTTGCCTCTGGATGCTGGATGATGTAAGATTTTTTTTTTTAAAAGGTAGCTCTCAAAGAATATTAATTATTCGAAAGGCAAACGCAGTAACATTTCTACATCAGAGCGCCTGTATAATAATACTAGTATTGTGAACCATCCTATTCCATACTTCCTAACCCTATTCCAAATTTCCTAAATACATTTTGTAATTACTAATAAATTGCAAAGAATGATTTCTACAGTTCTCAGCTCATTCTCAATCTCTCAATAGATAGATGGATGCATGCTTGCATAACTACACATCACTGGGAAATTGCTTGTCAGTTGGCACTGTACGAGCTACAAAAAATAAAGTCACAGAGAAGTGAGGGAACATGCTAACTCACAATAATAATAATAATCATAATAATAACCATCACTATCTTGGACAGTTCAGGGCACAGAAGGATACTCTGCATTACTTCTTAATCAGCCCAAGCAAGGCCGAGAACAAGTACAATTAGGTAGTGCCAAGCACGTGTCTAGATAATGAGACTATCACATAATATTATATTTGTAATATAAAGTTAACTTACATGTGTGTGAGCAGCATGCTTGCCATTTGTGAAGAAACTATTAGCATAGAAAACAGCTAATAATTAATTATTACTCACCAAGCCCCGCAACCTCTACACCTAGCAGGTCCAGCAGGTCCATTTCATGGTCCAGGATATCGCCCCATCGGTGCGCTAGCTATTGCTGGGTGCGCCGAACTCCAGAGCTGCAGCGCACATCCTCTCCCAATGTTGCTGGTGCTCCCGGAGGCCGTACCTAGACCCGGGCCTGTGGCCTGCTGCCAAGGTGGAGGGGAATTGGCGCTGAACATAAAAGACCAATGCAGCCACCTCAACCTCTGAAAAATGGCACAGAGCTGAACCCCTTCACGCCGGTGCCACCCACAAGGAAGGAGGCTGCCGGGGGTGATTTGGGTCCTGGCTTTGGCACTCCCCTGCTCTGACATGGCGGTGGGTACTTGGGGGGGGGAGAGATAAGAAAGGGAAAAAAAGGAAGGAAGGAAAAAAACAAAATAAAGCAAAAAAAATTAAAAAGTAAAAAAGTTGCATTAAAAAAACCACAAAAAATTCAAAAAAGTTCAAATATAAAAACACAAAGAGAAAAGGAATTATAATACACAAAATTAGGAGAAAAAAAGTTTTAAAAGTGGGGGATGGGACAGATTGAGTGGGGATAAAAGTAGGCCCCAGCACCATAACAAAGCAAAAACAAAATGGCTGCGCCCATGCAAACCACATGGTGCCGTTTGCGTGGCAATTCCAACACAAGGACATACTTCGCATTGCCAGTAACATTAAACGTCATTTGAATGGGCACGGCAAGAATCTCCCCCCGCTAGTGGAATTCTGTATAGCGCAACAGAGTTTTTGCAACCTTTTGTAGTTCCGCGTAGCACGACTATGCAAACTCTGCCAAGGCCTAGTCCTTTGCCAGTCAAGAGGATGCTCTTCCATTTAATTTTTGGAGGGCAAAAGCAACTGACTGTAAAATCACTTGGGTTGATACAGCTCTCATTCTTCGCTGCATTCTTCTTCATCTTAATGTTTCTCCCAAGAGTACACCTGTCATCACACATACGTGACCTACAGGATGGACATCTTGTTTGTGAAAAACATCGTATTGTCAATACTGCTGGTACACAGTTACCAAACACTGCAATTGCTTCGGGTAAAGTCAGCAGAAATTGCACTGTCAATAGTCATGTTACTCGGTCCAAGCTCAGCTGCTGTTTATTTTTGCAAAATTATATGTAACTGGAAAAATGTTCTCTATGGATAACTTTCCTTTTGAAATGTTCGAATGAAAAGGAAATATTGTGGTGTTTTAACTACATATTGCTTTTCTCTTCCTTTGCTTAATCGCTTCGTTTAGCCTCTACTTGATTTTTGGTTTTGATAGGCAATCAATAAATCCACCGCCGCCATTTTTGTAATTGACCTGAGACTCTCCTATCAGATGGAAGGAATGTTTTAAGGCTTTGAAAGTCCTACCATGAAGCAATTGATAGTTTAAAATTGAAAGCTGACAGAAAAGGTTTACTTTTGTAACATTCACTTGGCTTAGAAGGGCAAGAAACTTTTGAACATTTTACCTGTCTGTGCCCCAGAAGATGATGATAATGAACTTGATTAACATGAGACGGCAGTCAAAAGATTGGAAAACATTTTTCCAAGCCCCAAATTTAGGTGCTACGAGATACACATTTTTCTCTCGAGAACAGGCTAATGTGAATTTTCAGACTTTATGGAGCAAGTATTTAACCCATGTTTTAACAAAAGAATTCAAGAAAGACCTTAACAATGCAAATCCACACAATGAATGAGGCTTTGGAAATTGCTAATAGTGTTGAGCAGTCAAACGTATGTTCCGAAGAATTGAACACGTAGCAAGAAGAAACTACGGGCCAGATGTATGATCACGGCCCATTGCGATTCGGTAATAGCGATTTTTAAGAAATCGCTATTACCGACTCGCAAAGGGCCATGTATCACATTTGCGAATCGGTAATAGCGATTTCTTAAAAATCGCAAATGCTATTACCGAATCGCAAATTGCAAAACCGGCCCCATTCGCAGCTATGGGCCTGTTGGGCCATAGCTGCGAATTTTTTGCATTTCCAAAATTGCGATTTCTGAACCAGAAATCGCAATTTTGGAAATGCAAAAGGCCAGGGTGCTGGGGGCCAAAAGGGCATGTGTGCTTTACATGTTTAATTGAAAAATGCAGTTTAACTGCATTTTGAAATTTTGCACCAGGTTACCACCTGGTTGCAAAGCATGGTATTTTGCAAGTGCAAAATGCCATGTTTGGGAAAATCGCAATTTGCGATTTTTTCCTGAATAGCCTTGCGACCTGGAAATTGCGAATCGCAAATTGCGACTCGCAATTTCCAGGTCGCAACGCAAAAAATCGCTATTTTAGCGATTTCTTAGTTGTGGTCTGCGAATGCATATCATGCATCGCAGACCACGGTTTTGCACTCGCAAACGGCCGATTTTACCGTTTGCGAGTGCAAAATCATTTCATACATCTGGCCCTACATGTGTAATGAAAAATGTGAAAATATCAATGACAGAGATCTTGCGTTTTAAAAAAATGTTTTTATTAAGTTTTCAACAGTAACCACCATTGCCAGTTCCAAGCAAGTAACATATCAATGGTATAAAGTAGCATAATAGATACAACAACACTCGCCGTGTCTGACATTCACACCTTTAGAGAGGTTACCTTATATGTCCGATTCCACACGAGAGGAGTCAGTCTTTTATTTTTGATAAAGACTTTTTATTGATTTTGCAAGAAAATAAAAACAATGATACATACATTTAACACAATGCCAACGGGCATCTAACAACGGTCGAACCCATTATCCCAGGCAGCACTTTGTAATTGGAGGTTATACGTTGTCTAGGAACCTGCTGCAGCCTCCCACCTCCCCCATATCTTATTATATTTATTCGGACATCTTCTAGCCTCATATACAAGTTTTTCACTCTGCGCACACCAGTCCAACCCTCGTCTCCATTTAGTCAGTGTTGGGGCACTTTTAGCCTTCCAGTCCGCCACTATATCCCTCTTGGCCACTAGGCACGCTACCCCAAGGAAAGTCCGATCTGGTCTCCTCAGCCCAGTGTCGCCCATGATCCCCAGAAGGAGAGGCAGAGGTTTCCTCTCTATATCTTCCTGCAAGACCCCAGAGACTTCCTGCAAGACAGCCTCCCAATAGGTCACCATGGCTGGGCAGGTCCATACCATGTGGAAAAAGTCGGATGCGGGGTTCCTGCAACGGGGGCACTCCGTTGTGGGGCGGAGGCCCGCTCTGTGTAGTTTGGCGGGTGTGAGATAAGCTGTGTGAAGATAATAAGTTTGTATCAATCGAAGGCGCGTAGCCATTGCTAGGGTGCGCGGGGCCATCAGTGCTTCGTCCCAGTCCATCTCCTCCATGGGGCCCACCCATCCCTCCCATCTCTGGCGGAGCCCCTCCAGAGAACCTGCAGTGCTGGTGATTAGGGTGCAATATATCTGAGAAACACCTCCCTTGCCCAGATCTCCCATCAGCGCCCTGGCCTCCATGGGACTATACTCGGGTATGACATCTCCTACTCGGACGTGTACTAGTAGGGCGTGGCGGAGCTGGAGATACCTGTGGAACTGTGTCTTATTCAATGAAAAGTTTTTCTGGAGGTCCTCAAAGGACCGCATGTGCGACCCTCTCCAGACGTTGCCCAGAGTGGAAATACCTATGTTATCCCAGTTCTGAAAACCCTCCAGGCCCGCCACCTCCACCAAGTGCCTCCCATGCCATAGCGGGGTCTGCTGGGTAAGACGCCCCCACCACCCCGTCGACCTTTGAGCCGTCCGCCATCCCTGTAAAACCACTTTAGTCACATCCGGGACATCCCGGGAAATCGGGCCCCCGAAGAGGGTGTCAAAAATCCGTGGGTAGCCCATCGTCTGAAGTTCCAATCGGTATGCCGGGTCTGTCCACCCACCCCCCACCCAGTCATTAATCACAAGCAAATGCGTCGCAAGGTGGTAGTAATGGATATTGGACATGCCCAAACCCCCGTCGTATACCAGTGCCTGGTACTACAAGTGGGCATGAAGCCACACTGGTCAGGGTGTACTAGAGTGGGCATTACCTCTTTCAATCTGGAGGCAAGGATCGAGGAAAGCACTTTGATCTCGATATTTAGAAGTGAGATGGGCCGGTACGCCGAACAATGCTGTGACGGGGTTTGGGTTTTGGGGATCACTACAATTGTAGCTTGATCGATCTCAGTGGGGAAGCGGCCTAGTCTCTCAGCCTCCTCATACATGTTAAGCAGGTGTGGACCCAGAATGTCACTGCATTTGTTGTATAACTCTGCTGGGAATCCGTCGGGCCTGGGGTCTTACCCGGTGCCAGGTTGGAGATCGCATTGGTGATTTCTGCGAGACTAATGGTTTCGTCTAGACTGTCCTTGTCTCCGAGGAGACCTTGGGAAGAGTAATATCATTTAAGAGGGGAGTCTCTCTCTCAATGGCAGGACGGGGATGCATTGCATATAGGCAGGCATAATAGGAGGCAAAACTTTGCGCGATTTCAATAGGTGTTTTGGAGAAGGAGCCCGAGGCCTCTAAAATCTCAGGAATAACCCTATTGGCTAGAGGGCGGGTGGCTAGCCAATGCAGAAGTTTCACATTTTTGTCCCCCCAGCCATATATTTGGGCCACTGAGGCTCTCCAAATGTGCTTTGCCGATTCTAGCATTATGTGTTTAATTTCGTCTCTAACCATAGTCAGCTGCCTCATGGTAGAGGCAGACGATAAAGTCACTTGTTGGCGCTCCAGTCTTAAGGCCTTGGCCTCCAGGTTGGAGACCTGAGAGTTCCGGTCTCGCTCGCGGGAACGGAGAAGGTGTTTGGCATGCCCTCTAAGGGTAGCCTTACAGGCGGCCCATATTGTTCCTGGAGATCGGACCGGTCCCAGATTCAAATCAAAATATTCAATGAGATGATTCCTGACCTCGTGGGTTTAGTCTTTGTCTTGTAAATGCCATGCGTTCAGGCGCCACATCGGGCGCCTGGAGGTATCTGTTCCGCCCAGTCGGACATGTACTGGTGCGTGGTCCGAGACTCCTCGGGGGAGTATCTCCGCCCCCGCAACGCTCGGAAGGTCCAAAGCAGGCATAAACACAAGATCTATTATGGATTGCGTCTGGTGGGCAGCTGATGTATTTGTGTATTGACGTTCCCTGGGGTGCCAGGTTCTCCACACCTCACATAGGCCTAGGCTCTCAGCCCAGCTGTTAAGGGCCGAGGCCCTATTAGATCTACTGGCGGTGGCCCCGCCAGACACGTCCAGGCTGGGGTCGAGAACGGCATTGAAGTCTCCTCCCAGCAGGGTGGCCCCTGGGGAAGTCCTGTTGCCACTCGGCAGAGCGAGAGTAAGAAGGTATCCAGTCCCGCCAGGGGGGCAAGGTTTATCGGTGACCCATGGAGAATCCCCGTGACTACTACAAATCTGCCCTGTGGATCGGACTGCGTAGCTGTAATCACCATAGGTAGGGAGTGGTGGAGTAGGATGGCCACCCCTCTAGAGCCTCTGGAGAAGCCTGCGTGATATACTCTGTCGTACCCTCCTCGCATAAGCATGGGGCACCTAGTCCCGAGGAGGTGAGTTTCTTGTAAGAGGATCACTGAGGGGGAATATCTGCGAAGAGTGCCAAATACTGCTGACCTTTTGATCTTATCTAACAGGCCATTTACGTTCCATGAGAGGACCTGAGTCAATGAGTTCCAGGCGTGGGCTGCATAGGTACTGTACAAGGCTGAGTGTCTGGCTGTGGATCTAGGGACGGCCGTTTCAAACATAACATTGAAATATTAAAACAACAAACGAGGCTAACCAACTCGTTACACTCTAAACTCGTTTCAAACTCCCCTCCCTCCAACCACCCCCCTCACCATACTCCCACCCCGGAAGCATCTGTCGCCCAAATACCCAACCAGGACCAGTTAGCCAGTAGGACTGTCATTGGGGTGGAGTGGTGGACCCCTCCATTTAACCGGATCAATTGCAATTAGTGGTCGTATGCCGAGTTCCAGGCGGCGTGTAGTAGAGAGGCGCAGCGCCACCAATAGTGACCCCCATAGGGCCCGCACCTGCAAGCCGGACAACTCGGGCCCTCCCGGCATCCAACGGCAGGGGCCAAGTATTTCGTATTAACCGAGTGCCGGGGACTGGCTCAAGCGGTAGTCATCCGTCGTTTGGGTTGAGGCCTGAGGTTCGGAAGGGTCTGCGTCTTTCTCTGTCTGTGAACCAAAGTCTCAAGCCGTCTCATTGTCTGCGGGAGTGTCTGTGTCTCCTTGCCTCCCCCTCCTTGATCTGGTACGCCTCTGGCTCCTCCGGGGCCCTTCCGGGAGGGGGATCTGACACGGGGGGGTCTTCCCTGCAGGTCCCAGGGGCCCCCCTCGGGCTCCGATGCCCCCCTCTGTTAGCCAGTACCACGCCTCTTCGGGTGTTTCAAAAAAGTATGCTTTCCCGGCCATAAGGACTTTGAGCCGTGCGGGGAAGAGGAGCATGTATGAAAGTTGCATTGCTCTAAGTTTTTGCTTAACGTGCTCATATGACCGACGGCAGGTCTGGACCTCACGGGTGTAGTCCGGGAAAATTAGGATTTTATGGTTCTCCCATTGAAGATCCTCCGACTGTCTAGCTTCCTTAAGGATGTTGTCTCTATCTTTAAAGTTAAGGAAGCGTGCGATCATCGGGCGTTTTGGGCCACCCGGGGGGGGGGGGGGTGGAGCAAGTGCCCTGTGGGCTCGTTCAACTGCGAACCAAGGCGAAAGGGACTGATCCGGCATCCAGGTTCTGATCCACTTCTCCAGAAACTCTGAGGCTCCGCCATCCTCTATGCCCTCCGGGAATCCGATGAAGCGCAGGTTGTTGCGTCTTGACCGGTTTTCCGCGTCCTCCGCACGATGGTGTAACTCGCTGGTTCGAGTCTGCAGCTGAGCCACCTTGGTTCTAAGGTCGGTTAGGTCACTTTCAGTCTGGGAGACTCTGACTTCAACCTCGGTAATTCGGTTCACTGCATTTCTGAGGTCCTGCCTAATAAGGCCCACGTCCTCTCGTACTTCCCTGATTTTGGTCTTCACGGCAGACTACGATGCTTGGATGGCTTGAAGGATGGCACTCACTCCGTCCGGCGCCGGGCCTCCACCGGCCGCGTCTCCCTCTCCTCGCTGGCCTTTCGGCCTCGTGAACTGGTCGATCTTTTGCTGGGAGGGTGGAGGTTGTTTGTTCGCCTTGTCTCTCCCCATCATGGTATAGATGACAGGAGTCAGATAAGCTACTTCTTGCAGTTCAAGTCTTGGTCCCCTGCTCACTTGTTGTTAACACAGATCCAAAAAGTGCCCCACACCAGCAGGGACCCGCCGCGGCAGGCAGATCCAAGTGGTCTCAGTACTTTGTGCAAGAAAGCCGGGAAGTCACAAGCTCGGGCCTCCCTCTAGTTCGGTCCATGCTCCCCTGGGCTCCACGGGGACGCCCCCTCTGCCGGCTCCGCGCAGGGGGTCCAGCTCGTTGGTCCCCTCCAACAGCCCCTCCGTCACACCCTTTGCTTAGGGGGGGGAGAAGAAGAGAAGGAGAGAGGCACTCCGGCCCAGGATCCAGCCTCCCCCACCCCTAGGATCCAACGACTCCGCGACAGGTCCAATCTCACCTTGGCTAGGCCGCAGACTGTGCTGCAATATCGTAGTTCAAGTCACGGCTTGTTCCCAGTTGCAGTTATGGACCGCGGCGGGCCCGATCAGGCCAGGGGCCCAGAGGGGGCGGACCCGGCCCACCGGCTCGCTTGTCAATTGTTGATTGATAATTATTCATTGTTAATTGTTAAGGGGGGGAGGAGGAGGGTGTTTTCCTTCCCCAAACTGCTCTTCCTCACGTCCTCTCCTCCTCCTCCACCCTCGGGTCGCTTCAGCACCTCCAGCGAGGTCTCGTCCGGCCCCCAGCACAGCCCGGGCGCACCACACGCCCCCAGCGCTCACCTTGTGTCAATCAGGGCACCGGGGGGGGGGCAGCCGTGGGCGGGCGTCCTCCTCACCGCCGGCACACCGCTCTGGTCCAAACCAGCGGAGTTCCGCCCCAATGCAGCAGGGCGTCACGACTCTCCTTCACCGGCACCTCCAGGCAGGCACAGAGAGGCGGCCCCGTCCGCCCGGAACCCTCCTCTCGGGTCGGGATAGCGTCGCCTCCTCAATCCGTGGGGCTCCGCACACACAGCGCGGCCCCAGCTCCCTCCAGAGCTCCTGCCGCACCCTCGGTCCAGCGCGGCCGCGCCAGGAGGGGCCGCTGGTCCGGCGTCAGCCCGGCCGAGGGAGCCCCGTCCCGGCCGCCATTTCATTTTCTTTCCTATTCGGGGCCGATTGGTCCACGGCGTGGGAATGGGACCTGATTTCTGTAGCCGCTCACCGCGACCCCCCCCCCAGGGATCCGAGGGTCACGGGGACAGCTAGTACAGCATCTTTCGCTTGGCCAGACCGCGTTAACTACGGGCGGATGACGGAGGGGTCCAGAGCACTCTCAGAGTGCGACCGCCTTCTTGACCCCCAAAGCCACGCCCCCGAGGAGTCAGTCTTTGCGCACGTCAAAACATAGGAACGCAGAGGGGCCCAAAGTCTCTTAGCCTAGACGTGGGAGGTAACAATGAAGCATATAGCTCGCTTGTTGTTTCACAATATACAAGATCTTGTAGCCAGTCATTGGCATTAGGTCAGCATAACATCGCCAGTCGCCGATTTGCTATCTGAAGTGCCATTGCAGTAAATCGTCTCTGGTGCTGAGCAAGAAAGAGGCTTGACATAACTCAGGAATGCCATGGCAGGGTCAGGATCTATAGCATGGTCTAGCATTGGGGATACATGCATAAAGACATCCTGCCAATATTCCTGCATGATAGTGCAGTTCCATGTGAGATGTGAAAAATCAGTCTGGTGGGCCATGTATCCGGGGCAGTGATATAGTCAAGAAGGGTCTATCTGAGCCAAGAATTGGAGAGTGACATATGATGAATTTATGGTGAATGAGTTTATGCCTGCTATTGATCAACACTAATTTAGTTTGTGAGCAGCAGTCGTGCCACATTATATCAGATATAGGGGTGTCTAGATCCTGTTCCAAGGCTGCACGGGCCGCAACATAAGGCACGAGTCACAGGTCAAGGCTGGCATTGTACAGACAGGATGCCAGTTTGGTGTTGTCTGCTGCAGTAATTAATAAAGTGAGGGGTAGGAAATTAGGTGGCTCCTCAGGAAAGATGGGCAGTGCTTCCCTCAAGGTGCTCAGGAGGCAGAGGTGTATCAAGTGGTCCATGTGAGAGGGCATGGATTCAGTCGAACTCAAATCCAGCTCACGATTTATGATCAGATCGCCAGACATATAAATACAATGTGCGGTCAATCTATGCTGTACTAAGGTTTCCTGAGTCAATGGCAAACATGGGTTCCCTTTAAGGAGAATATTTAGTGAGTCTAAGGTATTATACCCAGGGTACTTCCAAAGTCTCACCCACACCCAACAGGTTGTGGATATGGTGTGGATACCCCAGGGCCCTCGAGGTATGCCCTCTGGCAATATGGAGAAATTTGGAAGCAGATCCACTTGATGTCTCTCAGGCTTTAGGTAGGGGAGTCTGGTGTCAGGGTGCTACTAATGATAGGAGAAATTAGATTGGGCCGCTAGGTAATAGATATATAAATTCTGTACCCCAAACCCACCTTTCGAGTAGGGAAGTGTGAGTATCTCCCATTTGGTTCTCTGTCAGCGACTGGCCCAGATTAGGCACGTCAATAAATTATGTACCTTTGAGAAGTAGGAAATCTTCAGTGATATAGGGATATTTAGGAATAAGTAAAGCAGCTGGGTTAGCACCACCATTTTTATAATCGTAATGCGACCAGCCACAGACAGTGGAAGGCAAATCCATTTATCATTCTGAGTGGTGAGGGAATAAATGGCAGGGCCGTAGTTATGTCAGATTACCTCCTCTTTTGGGTGGTGCAAGAAGATGCTCAGATACTTGTGGGAATCGTCACACCATTTGAGAGGGTAGTCCAGGGGGGTAGGGGTCAGTGGCATCGGTGAGTGGAAAAAGTTCCAACTTGTGCCAATTGATTAATAGGCCAGAAGGGTACCAAAAATAATAATTTCTCAGATAAGTGGAGCAAGGTGTGTGGCAGGGTCACTCAGAAACAGTAGTATGTCATCAGCATACACTGTAGTTAGCACAGAGCCCTGTTGGAAATGGAGTCCCCTATATGAATGTTGTTCTTGAAGACATCATATCAGTGCATCTAAGGCAATAATAAATAAAAGAGGGGAAAAGGGGCACCGTTGCTGAGTTCCCCAGAATATGTTAAAGATGTCTGCAACATGACCATTGGAATAGAGTAACCGAATTAAATCTCCGAAGCCCCGGAGGAGTCCCAATTTATGAGTGTCACCCATAGGAATGGCCACTTGATGGAGTTGAAGGCTTTCTCAGCGTCTAATAGGGTGACAGCAGCCTGTAGAGTTGAATGAAGCTGGTTCCATATTGCAAAAATAGTACACACATTTATGGCAGTGGAGCGTTGCTGCACAAACCCTTTTTGAAAGTGGAAGATTATATGTTCCATTAGTAAGGCCAGGCGAGTTGCAAGACCTTTTGCCAGAATTTTCACATCAAAGTTAAGAAGTGACAGTGGCCTTTAGGAGGCACAGAGGTGCAGGGGTTTGCCTGTTTTAAGAAGGAGGGTCACTACAGCTTTCCTGCATAGATTGGGGTAGGACACCATCTTCTAGTGATTCTGCATACACTTCAATAAGGTGGGTAATCAGTGTCACCTTGAAGGCCTGGTAGAAATGTCCAATTAGGCCATCTAGGCCAGGGGCCTTAGATTTATCATGTGTACCAATAGCTTAGGAAATTTCCTCTAGTGTAATCGAGCGGCTAGGAATTGCTGTTGGCCATCAGTAGGCCAGACTATGGCCATCTCATAAAAGGTGCGATCTCCCAGTCACCCTCCTGTCATCTTGTGGTGTACAGTGTGCAATAATAATCTAGGAGTGTATGCACAATATTATTGTCCCCGTTTATGAAACACCATTCACCGCCTGTAGATAGGTTAATGTACGCGGACTGGTAATTTGGTAGCAATATTCTGGCTAAGTTGCGGCCAGGTTGATCTCCCTCACCATATCGCTGAGCATTGGACGGTTTTGCTGAAATATTTTACTTCAAGGTCTGCCAGATCATGAAACTCCTGTAGTGGGAGCGATCGCCTATGCATCAATGATGTATTTGCCCTCAACACAGCTGTGTTGTCAACATCCTGGAGCTCTTTCTCCATGCGAGCTAGGTCCCTGTGTATAAATCTCAGGACTCCTGAATGCTTGGATATACATACCCTCCTGATGTAGGCCTTGAAGGCTTCCCATAGCACAGCCTGTTAGGTGACTGAACCCGAGTTCAAGGAAAAGTACTCAGTGATAGCCGTGAGAAGGTCTGATTTGAATGCAGCATCTTAAAGAGCTAGTTCTGGGAAATGCCATTGTCTAGTAGTGGCATGAGGGTATGGGATTGCCAAAGTTAGATGGACGGGGACATGGTGAGAGAGTGTTTGTAGAGATGTTTCACATCTTTTATCCAGAGGGAAATATTAGGCGTGGTGAACCAGTAATCTAGATGTGACCATGTATTATGGGGGGATGAGAAGAATGTGTAGTCTTTGGTAGTAAGGTGGAGACTACACCATGTGTCAGAGAGGTGATGTTTGGGCATTAGTTCCTGAAGCTCCTGAAGTGAATAAGGTTTAAGGTTGGTCAGCATTCCAAAAGAATCCAATGGGGTGGGGGGGTGATATGCTAAGTTGAGACACCCACAGAGAGGATAAGATCGGCGGGCATATGGGAGAGGAAAGTGGCCAGTGTGTGAAAAAATTCTAGGGTATCCACTTGGGAGCATATATATTTACAAGCAGAATAGTACTGCCTGTCAATGTGTCCCATGGACCAGCAGGAAGCAACCCTCTGTATCAGAAGTATGGGAGTGATATAAAAGGGCAGGGATTTATGCATCAAAATGCATACTCCATGAGAATATGAGCTATAGTATTAAAAAAAGTGATAACTCCCCCAAGAATGGGCATTGCAATTGCCTCGGGGGGAAATGTTAGTTTCTTGGAGGAAGGCCAGTGTTGTGTGATGTCTAGTAAGAAACGCCAAAACTTGTGTTCCCTTTCTGGGATTATTGAGGCCACGGGTATTCCACATGAGGCCATGGACCTCTACTGAACTAGAGCGTATGAACGTCATATGAAGAATGAAGGGAGGTAATGGAGTGTCATATACCTGTGTGCATCCAGTGACATAACAATAAAAAATGCAGTGAAGAAGGTCAGCAATGGTAACAGATAACAGAAACTAACAAATAACCAATCCCACACCCCACCGTCCCACCCACACTGGATAATGAACCATCCAGTAGATACTAGAGGCAAGAACATAAGCAGCAACATTCCATAATAACATGTTGGTATTCACCACAGGGGGAGGCAACGTTCCGAGTGACGCGGCCTACCACATGTATAGCTGTAGGGGAGAAATAGGAGCTGCCAGTCCCCTCCACAAACTGGCATCTGAGTAACAGCAGCAGCAGCGTTACAGAATCACCTTGTAGTTATCAAAGGCCAAGCCTTTTTAACAGACAAGCAATGAGTCGACGTGCTCCCACTGGTGGTTGGGGTCCAAGGGAGCGATGGGCTCTCTCGACTGAAAACATGGGGGAGAAGCTATCTCGACCGAACAATTTCTCCAGCAGCCGATCAACAAATGTTTATACTCGTTCCATGTTGGAGGTCTCTGACTTTGCGAATGTTATTTCTGTGCGATCACACTTCCAAATCCTCATTTTTTATTGTAACATTTTTCAATATGCGCTCCATCTTGTCTAGATGTTTCGCCATTGAGCCGATAGTATCTTCAATTGCAGATATACGACCCTCCACTTCATCAATCCTGGCTTTCTGCTGGTCCAGGCATTCCACCATGTGGTTGATGCAGCAATTATGAGTGTCAAAGCATGCATCAATGGATCAGAAGCCAACCCTGAGCTCTGCCAAAATTGTGGCTGCGCCATCATGGGTGCCAGAGTCCTCTGGAGAGTCCACCATGTCAGACTGGTTATCAAGGCAGTGCTGGGATTTTGCATGTTCCAAGAGTGGCTTACCTTGTTTAGGGTCTCCACAGACCACTGTGGCCAGGTAGATGTGCAAATGGGGTGGTGCATTAGGCAGTCCTGACACCGACTTAGTGCAGAGCCTCGGTTTGCCTTGAATATCCCACAAAGTAGCGCAGAAGTGCAGAAGCAATCGGGGCTATGGGTCGCACAGTGGTATGTCAGCAGTGGGGCCCCAAAGAACGTTACCTATAGAGTGTCAGCAATGAGAGCACACCTTAGGGACTTCTAGGAGGGAAAAGGCCAGCACATCCCCGCCTTCCAGCCTCAGCGCAGGCTCAAGCACCGCATGCAGAGTAGCAGTTGGGCCTCATCGGGGACAGTCCATGCAGATGATGAAATGCTCTCCTTGCCATCAGTTTATGATGAGGAGTCACAATGGTCAACCCCCTGCAGAGGAGAAGAGCATAGGGCAGGGTGGCGGTCAGAGTATGACTTTAGCAAGATCAGTGGTGTCTTTCGACGTCGCACATCATGGTAGTAGGCCCAACAGGCCACAGTTGACGCAAATGTCCCAATTGCGGAGGGTCACTGGGTTCATCATCCCTAGGGGCACATAAATGACCAGTAAGTTATCAGTCAGCAGCTAGAGTAGACCTGTGTCCCAAGCTGAGGCCCCTTCGCTCTCACCAGCCTTATCCTTCTGAGAGGCTGTAGTATTAATGGTTCCAACCTGCAGGCCATACGGCGTCATTGCGGAGGCCAGAGTCTGCTTTCATCTTGAAGTCAGTGCCTGCAGCCGCGCTCATCAAGGGGCACCAGGAGTGTAGGCAGTGGACGGGCCTGCGGCACTGACTAGGCCAATTGGCCTCAGCCTTACCAGCGGCGCTGGCTGCCACGGCACCTCCTAGGCTGTGCCGGTTCACTGAATCCACTGCTGTAGCAAGGAGCATGGGCGGCCTTCCCGGCCAAATTGGTTACTGCCGAGGTCGCTGGTGTGTCAGGCAGGCATTCCCAAAGCAATTGAGCCCACTAGCGGTGTGGTGCCCGTGGCTCTTAGTGAACTATGGGCCACAATCCACAGAGCTTCACAAGCTGTCGGACATTATGGTCGCTGCCATGCCCACGCCACCCAGAGATTTTACATTTAAGAAAGAAAACATTAGTCCGTTTGAAAGGATTTGTTTTAAATGTGAATCAAGAAAACATGATTAGAGATGTACTGGAAGTGTTTCGCATGAAAGTGATCATGCGCAGGAAAGATGAATGTGCTTTTAGAGTCAGCATTGTAGAGTACTTGGGGCATGTTATTACTGGCTGTGGGAGTAAACCGAGACCCGGATGGTTGAAAGCAGTAGAAAAGGCTCCAGCACCAGAGAATCTTGACCAGTTGTTGACGTAGATGGTGATGTGTACATTTTACAAGAAGTTCACTGAAAATTTTGCAGCCACCGTAGAACCCTTGTATAAATTGTTGGAGAAGAACGGCCAGTTAATTTGGATTCATGAGCTTTCTCGTCGACTAAGTGTTAGTTCTTGCATGCCTCGTTGTTAACTCCATATATTCCCAGGAAGTAGCTGTGCATCGCTGTTGATGCCAGTAGGCCTGGGTGCTGTTTTATCACAAGAAAAAGGTGGGTCACAATCACCAGTCATGTCATTGTACAATTTATTTCATAATAATATGTATTATGATGAGACATCACTTTACATGGTATTAATACATAAAACGCAAATAAAATACACAATATTTAAAAACGAACCATTTTAAAATTTGTAACATTAAAAAGAAAAGGCTACTTTATAAATGTATTAATTAAGTTCAGCTTCATTTCAGTGCCTAAGCTACGCAATGGTGGGACCAAGTTGCAAAAGAGTTTTTGAGTATGGGAAGTACTACTTCAGGAATACTGTTTATGAACTTCTACATGGCTTTGTTAATCTGCTCAAAAATATCGACTCCCTAATAGTAAAAGTGCAAAGAGGGCACATTCCTTTTTATACGTAAGATACATTATTGTAAAAGTTAATTAAAGCAGTTTACAATAAAAAAAAAAAAACATCTGGCATAATTCAAAAGGAAATATTAAATTAATTCTTACATGTATCAACTCCTAATGGTAATGCTAATATAACAAATATTTTAGTCTACTATACACCAAATGTAAAACGTTTCATTGTGGATCTGGTTTGTTTAGCGTTTACGCCTTGGATGCTGGATTTTACAGCTTCTCTAATAGTTATGACTCCAAGAGTTTGAAATATAGGGCTCAATCACTCCTTCTTTAGGTCTAATAAATTATGGGCTAAATAAATGGTGTGCTCAATGGTTTCCTCCATTGAAACGCATATTGTACATGTTTTTTTATCTTGTCCCTACCTGTACACTCAAATTATTTCTTTGTATAGGTTTCAATTAAATACTGTGATTTTTTTAAATATGTTGTTGGCAGTTCCATATCTTCATCGAGTGGTATTTTGCGGCTGCTGTTTTGATTTGTAGGTTCGATTCTTGTTTGTTTTGAGCAGAAAGGAGTGTATGTGTGAAAGTAGGTGATGCTTATTTAACAAAGAGGTTAAGTCCACCCTCTTTGAAAATATCTGATGTCCTGAGGTTTGACTTTGTTCTCTTCTAATCAGATGTTTTAGTGTTTCTTCCTCAGAGCTCATGTAATCACATATAATTTATTTTGCCCATGCCATTTAAAGCTTTTAATGAGCTTATTCTGTATTCAAGTCTAATGTGGCAATGTGAAGTGTCTGATCTTACGTTGATTGCTGGCCGAATATTTTTCATATGTTGCTCCTCCAATTTATTCATGTTTGCTGATAGAAGACCACACCACCCTTTAGAAGTACTTTGTTATTTTCAATTGTTATGTCCGTGATGGTTGGATCTTTTGCCCTGCCTCCACGTTTTCTTGAAAATCATATATAGCATGAACAGCTTCCATAGATATGTTTGTAACTTGATTAATATGTTGATTCCATGTACGTTCTGAGTCAATTTCCACTACGAAATACATATAACTTGATGTTTACAGTACTTTTATTCCGTCAATGAACCAGTTATAGTTGTGGCTGATTTTAGTATAATTTAACTTTAACTGGTTCTGATTATTATGCGTTTGATGAGTTAATTGTTTTTGTTGGCTAATTTGTGTTTGTGAGACAATGACAATATCATCTGCGTATGCTGAGTAGGAGATCGGAGGCCTCCATAGTTTTAAAATGATAACATCACTTTTATTCAAAGTCTCACCAATATCTGCAACATATATGGAGAACAGCAGAGCAGCAACCGCACAGACGTGTTTTAGACGATGGCTAGTTAGAGTACATAACTCTAGTGACTTGTACGAAAATATTATCCTTATGTGTGTCGGGTTATATTTTCTCTCCACTTGGTCTATTAATTTAAAATCCTTAAATAGAGAGAATTCAGAGCATGCACAAAAGTATAGTGAATGGGTGTTGTGTTTCCTGGGGAACAGAATGTATGTTGTGCCTGGAAATCATTTTCAATTCTAACATTTGGGTACCCGAGACCTATGAAATGGAACTCTGTATTTATTCTCCTACCTGATGATTTTCATTTGTGTTTGAGGAAAAATGGCTGTAGTATGTTACAGTAGTGAGAAGATTTGTGTTGGGGTCATCAGTGAGTATGTATGTGTATGGGGGTATATAGATGTTTATTACAACAGCTTGTTATTTTTTACTTTCAAAATAATAGCTACAATTTGTTTTGAGTTATGCTTATTTGTTTACTTATTGTTGCAGGTATATGGTTCACTGTTGTCATTAACCTCTGCTGGGCGTACCCGTTCTATTGATTTTAGCTATATTTTGGAAACTAGTAACATCTGTTAAGTATTATGATTTTGTTTTATGGGTTTTCTGTAAGGTAAATAATATAATGCAAGATTTTGTGCACTAATTGTACATAAATATTGTTCAAATATTCCCATTTAAGTTGTTTTGGGGCTAACTCACAAAGGGATGTAAAGTTACATAAAAGAGTACTACAGGAGTACTACTTTACAAACTCTAAAAATGTCTTTGTGAATAGGTGCCAGTGCCAGGCATATTTTATCATTGTTAAAAGAGAAAAGCAACCAACATAGCCATTTTTACAGGCCTATCAGAATAGCCTGAGGGGGGGGATTGTGGTGGGGGTGGGGGAGCTGAGTGGTCTTTACTGGCAGGCCCAAAGATTTCTGAGGGCTAATGACACTGCTCCACTGCAATGTTTATACATTTGAAACAGCCAATTGCCTCTATATATGGCAAAGCAGATAACATGGATAATTCCACTAGGTGGCACCAGATGTTGTTCTACTGTGTTTTCTCTTTCCCTGAAGAGCATAAGTTTAATCTTTGAAATGGGTCCTCCTCCTACGAAGGACCCTGCTTTGGTTTAATTGCCTTCCTCACAAGTACTTCTGACTTATGCATCTTTTTAGACCCACCATGTGAAACAAAATAATTAAAATCTACTTCCACAGAGAGTAACAAGAAGACACTTCTACTGATCTCCTTCATAATTTTCTTGGTCACGCTAAGTATGCTTCCACATGGATTGAATAATAATCAGATTGTAGATCACACCTTTACAACTAAGTGCTGAAAGTGTGCATGGGACCCAGGGTCAAGACTGGTTTGCATATGGCTCGGTCCAAAATGAGGTGGCATAGGAGCAAAAAAGTGATGGTTTGGGGTGTGGCCCTGAGCGATTGCCACTGGCTAAAATTAATTCAAGCATTCCATCCATCACCTTTTTGTTTTTGCATTTGACCCCCTAAATTCACTGGGTATGTGCAGACGTGGGTCCCAGGCTCACTGTGCCACTGGAACCAAGTAATACCTTGTTGAGACCGGTCCTAGGTTGCTTGTGTTCTGGTTCAGGGAGGAACTGGCCTGGCGTTTTCGGCTGGACTGTTCCTATGAGGAGCAGGGTCAAGACTGATATGTCTGTGGCTGGGTCCAAACTGAGGTGACATGGTGGACAAAAAAACTGATGTTTTGGGAGGCAGCCAGAGCAATTGCCAGGGGCTGAGATTAATTCATGCATTCCATCCCTCACCTTGTTGTTTTTCCATAGGTGTAGAGTAATGAACAGTAAGGAGGGCAAGAAAGGTAATACCTCTAATTTAGTTTTGAGTATTCAATTAGATTTTTAATGCTGAATTTCGACTTGTCATAAACTGGCCACCCAAAAAATTATAATTGCAAAGCTTGAATTTTTACCTGCTTAATTTGTTAATAGAGTCGCACTATGGTATGCAATTTATTTTCATGATCATTTATACATTTTTGTACCAACTGAAGAATTAAAAACCCATTTTTAGCAGTTGGAGTGATTAAAAGAGTGGTACATACCATGTGTACATGAAATTGTACACCAAGGCTGAAATGCTTTACGAGTTTTAAATGGAACCCCCTGTAAATTTCTGCAAACCGTCTACTAAGACCGTAGGAGCATCCACAACACTATTTCTGTTTTAACTACAAACTCCATTTCCACTGATAACAGGATTCCAAACCCGGTGATATTTCCTTGCGTTAATTAATTGCATATGTATTATTTGCCCATGTGCAAGTTAAAATGCATGATATTTACCCACATGCTTTTAACAGGTAAAATTTGTTGAGAATCTTATTCAAAATTAGTTTGAAATTTCAATCTGTGCACCCTGAAATGCGATTCAAGGTGAGAAATTCTGATTTGTGCAGCCATAGCCACGTTTTATAGACTAGGTAGGGTTCAATTCGCCTGATGGTCAGATTGGTTATTGATAAGGTGCAGCTCACTTTCATGATAGTTTTCAAAAGCTCAACGTGGGCACCGGAATTGAGCACTTAGATGACATTTTAATTTAATGCTTCAAGTAATTCTTTTTTCTGCAGATGTTTTTAAAATCAACGCCAGCATCTCATAAAATCTAAAGTGAATCTATGACGACCTTTATAATCCTTTGATTTGACGTCCATGTTATGCTTCCCACCCACTACCCTCTCCTCTACTCCTACATCTTCAGTACCATTCATTAGACGTTTGGTGGAAAAAGTCTCATAAAAGCATAAAACGAAGTAAAAATTAACCGACTCCAACATTTTTTGCTCAGAGGAATTCTTTGACAAAACTGAGCAGTAACCCTAACATTTTCTAGGTAAAGAGCAGGGAAAATGTGGACGAGAATTATCAGGCGTTTTCTGAAAAACTCTCTTTTCAAAAGACGGTCAAACCAATGTCAACAACACTTTATTACTAAAAATTGGGTAGTGAAGACACAATGCCAAGTGGTCTGAAATCAAACCCGTTTATCAAAGTCTATTTTAATTTTAATACATTCCTTTATCTTTTGTAAACGATGTACAGCGAAATTGCATTCTCAACAACTCACTATTGCGTGTCTCCCAGCATTTCCGTGTATCTTCTTCTTCTGTGCTAATCTTAGTTCTTCATTAATATTGTAGGAGGGTATATAGATAGTAGATTAGATTTCCTAATAATAATTAGGCCAACAAGCAGAAAATAAAATCTGATGTTTTGGAGGGTGAAACTGGCAAGCGAGTTCTCAATATGATATTTTTAGGATGTATAAAGTCATGCCCAGTTGTATGGGTACAGAGTGGCATTGTCAATCTACACAATTCATATATGGTTGTGACCATGGGTGTGATTCTCCTTTGTGGTGCTACACTTGCAGACTTCTCTACCTAAACCCACACTCTTGACCCCTTGCTGGCTCGTCCGCCACACTTGTAGTTGGGTGAAGCATGAATCAGGCTCAGATGCAATTCATTGTTTACCCCACTTGAAATGCACACTCAGTTCATATTTTCTTTCAAGTCTTAACACCATCAGGGAACACAAGATAGTTCCAGGGCCGATCAAGCTCTTTCCTTTTCTGAACAGGGAGGCAGGCTTCTAGTTACTTCAGGGAGATCCTCTGCTTCTCCAGTAGACAGTGCAGAGGTGATGTCCCCTCGCTTGTAGGAGACTGGCTATCAGGTAGATACCACTTCTGGTTGCACAACAATCCTTCAAGAACACCCTTCTTTGTCCACGAAGGACTTGGGTGACTTATGTCCCAGTTTTATTACATTTATTCCTGACAGGAGTTATGGATCTACTGTTCCAATCTGTAAATCTGATTTTGGATTGATTTGTCTTTCAAGAGTCTTCCTCAGACTACTTTCCAGACACAGCCA
Source organism: Pleurodeles waltl (assembly GCF_031143425.1). Taxonomy (NCBI): domain Eukaryota; kingdom Metazoa; phylum Chordata; class Amphibia; order Caudata; family Salamandridae; genus Pleurodeles; species Pleurodeles waltl. The sequence continues at coordinate 1,421,650,157 of NC_090445.1, forward strand.
TTGTGTAGAGTAATGCTTCTCACAGCAAGTAGCATTGTGACTGTTTTGAAACCAGACCACCCAGAAAAACGGGCACAGTGACGTGCCCCTGGCCATCATAAACCCGAATAAAGTAATACTCAGGTATAGAAAAAAGGCAGGTCTGACATAGATCTTTGTCACCTCACACAACCAAACTGCTGTCCCACCTCTCAATCCTACCATCAAACAAATGAGGGTGATCAGGAAGACTAATCAGCATCCTTTTACTAACAAAAGGCCCAATGGAATTCCTACAGATAGCCCTGTCTCCATTCTTCATACTTCAATGTCTGGATCTCCTCTCTTCAGCTCTGGAATGTAGTCAATTCACTTCTAATTTCGGGGTGAACAGTACTCACCCTCCATCTTATGCTGGGCCAGGTCAGGAGCATCCAAAATGAATACAGATAGAAGGGCCTGGACACACTATTGACCCTTCCAAATGATGTGTACTGTCACCACTACTTTATGCACTGTATCCAGGACAGAGGTGATAGTCTTCTATCCAGAAATAGGGCCTGCTTGTTAAGTTCTTACAGCTTCCAGGAACAGACTTAGACTAGTGTGACTCCAGGGCAAAATTCAAATCAGAATACCAGAATTACACACAAAATCAAATGAACAAGTGGCTCATGTGAAAACTGCATTATCCAGTTTGTCAAAATCTACTTCTGGACTCATTTCCAGTAACAAGCACAGCCATTTCAATAGTTCCACTTAGTGTGTGAAAGAACTGAGACAGGATCAACAAAATGTCTGCCCTGTTTATTGTGGCATCTGGTTTATAATACCACATTTATTACAGAAATTGTGACCTTACAAACAAATCCACTATCCTTGCTTGTGTCCCATGATTCATCTTTCTTATTGCAAATGTATACAATTTATAGATGTTGTCTTGATAGGTGGTCCCTTGCTTCATGCTTTCCCTTGAATGAATGTCAGGCTCATTTATTCTTGTAGGAAACAGTAAGAGTCAGTCACATGAAACCTGAGGCGACCCTTTTGCATTTGCATTTACTGTAATTGGGACACAGGTCAAGGATGGCACTGTGAATACAGATAGTGTAACACTTTCTCCTACATATATCATGACTTCTTAGAAACATCAATGTAAGAGGAGAGGCAAGAGTGACCGAAAGTATCTGTTAGATTTTTGAAGGTAACACTTATCTCATGCCTAAATGTAAGTTTAATTTGCCATGCAATGTTGAGAACTATTCTGCCATATGTGTTAGTTTTGCATATTTAAGGAACATTGTGCATTATTATGATAAGGACTGCCTACTACGAACTATCATCCAAAGAAAATCACTATGAAAATAAAGCTTTATTCTTTTTGCAGGGAGGGAACTCCACAATCTTCCAGGACAGTATTTTTACAGGAGCCTTGATTTCATTTGAAAGGTGGCCTTAGCCTTTTAGAGTGAATGAACTTGATATGGGTGGCATGACAGATTATGAGGTAGAGTATCCATGGAAGACAAATAGACATAATTGCTGGCACTGCCGATGCTACTTTAAGGCAATTGTAGCCATCGTCTTACATGGCCATCAAAAACGGATTGCAACAACTGTCTCAAAATGGTATTGCTAGCAGGGGACTAAGGAAACTACCTAATGGCAAAATATTATTTTGTCTGGTGCTCTTAAAATTCATGCAAAAGAGCTGTTTGCCACCCAGACAGCAGCTACTCACCTAACAAATTTCAAGCAACAACTGTGGATTCTATCAACAAAAGCTGTTTTGGACAATGTAAGCTAGCAATACTTTCTGTACACCAAAATGCAACTCACAAAGCTCCAGACTGTGGCTCACCTATCTTTTTTTGCATAGAAATATCCACCCTGGGGTTAAACATCTCTGCACACATAAGTATACGATTTAGGGGTAAATATGCCGGGACAAAGGGGTGAGGTTGAAACATGGAGAACAATTGTTACAACATGGGTGGATATAAAAAAATGAAAGACAGGGTTTTATGAAAAGACATACTAATATAAAACGCACAGCCACATTATAATAAGACTTGCTAATTATAATTTATAATTTAATTCTACTACAGCCGTAATACCAGTCTAGGAGTTTGTCAAGCACAGTCCACAGCCAAAGACCGATACTGCAACACACCCCAAATGAAATCAATAGACACCCGCAGCAACATTGATACATAAGGAAGCATATAAAATAAATTACATTAAATATCATTGTAAACAAAACGTTCATCCAAAATTGTGATACATTCAACACAAATGATATTGTAAGGACTGTGGGGAATTAATTTAATCTGAAAATAATTTAAATAAAAAAATAAAATATTTCATTTAAAACATAAAAATATGTTTTAGTGCAGGCATGTTTCCATTGTCACTATGGCTGTCCCAGTTGAATTGGAGTTAGGGAAATTAGGTTTATCGCTTTTTAATAAAAATTTATCTTTTTTTCATAAAATGTTTAAACTAAATGTCTTAACAGTCTATTTATTCATCTAAGAAAATGTCCACCAAAAGTTGCAAAGTTACTAATATTAACCTTATAGTTGTAAATGTAATTGTAACAGACTCCACCCCTTCATTTTAGGTAGTGGAGCCTTGAAATTCTGCAAGTGTAAATCTACGAATGTTGATTACAATAATACATACAGTTGTTATACATGCATTCATCAATGAAGTACTACAATGACTACACTTACAAACCATTCCCATTCATACATATTCATTCTACAAAACCACACATTTAATAGCAAAACTTTACTTTGCATAATACTACAGAAATAAGTCTGGTAAATATATTCAATTTGTAAGTTTCTTTAAACAAGAAAGATTGCATAGCATCAACCAGCTACAGACCTTCCAGATATTAGACAAAGTTATTGACTTAAAAGGAGGGCTCCTGTCACTAGGTGAAATAGAACTCTTGAGGAAAGGCCTTGATTTCTGTCTGTACTGAAAGATCATAATACGACCAACATGCTGAGAGACCTAAAAAGCCTTTTAGAAAAGAAGCAGACTTGCAAAATACTTCAACAATAAATCTGATGTTGATCTTTCAATTTCCCTTCCAAATCCATTTAATAAGTTCCATCATCCCAAATCATGGACTCCCAATGTGGCACAAATCCTGTTCTTCATACAATCATTTTATTTATGAACTAACTCATCAAGGAATCAACACCTCAAAGGATTTTTGATGAAGCCGAGAAGAAAAGAAACAAAAGTTCTCCACCACATTCAGCAGGAAATGGTTGTCCTTATAACACTGGCAGACAAAGGTGATCCAGTGGTTGCCGTAAAAGTAAGTGTTTATATTAAAGAGTGAATGAGACAATGAATGAGCACATAAACTGTCAATCGGCTGGTGCATTCTGTCCAGACATATATCCTTTTGTTTATCTTCTGTTTCCAATTGGCCAAATTGTAGTAGGACTTCATCAGAAATAGCTTCAGAGAATATCCGGGGTAACTTGTGGTTAGGCTTTTGAACCATCAGATGTAGAAGCTTCATCTAAAGATGCAAAGTTGATTGTGTAGGGGAAGGGTTTGTCAACTGAGCTTGACACAGTTCTTGCATTTTCTTTGCATTCTTTGCATTCTTATGGTGACTGTACTGGCATCCAGAATAGTTTCATATTGCCAGGAAACATAACAGCATTTATTTCATTCAGTGAAGAATTGTTTTGCACCCCATAACAACTATATATTGAGGTTGGCCATTACTTTGTGGTTGAAGTGCCCAAGTAGACAAGGAGCTCATAAGTGGCTACATCCATGGACCTTATTTAAAAGTATGAGGCCTTGTTGCTCAGGAAGAGAATTATACCTTAATTAAAAAAAATCAAACATAGATTATGGACCCATTTGTCACTTTTGTATATGACTTATAAACAAGAAATCCCTCTCTGTTTTGATGTCCCACTCTATTCTATAACAGATATTACTGCCTTCCTCCTTACAATAGTTCTCTATCAAATAAGCACCTCTGAGAGAGAAATAGCAATGACTTGAAAGGCTGCACTGGGACCGCAGGCAAACACATGGAGTCGGGAAGTTTTGAAATGGGCAAGGGGCGAGGAGACAGTGAGACACCGGGAGGCCAGGAGGGGACAAGGGCTACTGGAAAGAGCACGAGCATGGTGCACCTTGGTAAGTGAATGGGACCAGTTGGGAGAAGCACCTTAAGATAATCCAACATCATCATAACATACAGAAAAGGACACAACTAGTGGGGATTGTATCCCTGACCCTTCCATACACCACAGACACATCGAACTGACGATTGGGGAGGGAGAGGACACCGACCAATTGGGGAACACATACTGCAGCAATACAAGTTTAGAGTATGACAACACCTTCAGGCGGCTAGGCACACACGGGAAAGGGCTGGGGGGGAAGACACCTAGTTACCCGAATGGGGCTCCATCTATACACTACAACTAATCATTGCCACAACAAGTTAAAAAAAGCAGAAGGTCCGCAAAGCGTAGATGACAAATATTTCCAAGAAATTGTTGAACTGCTACATATGTAACCCGCATCGTCTTACCACAGTCTGAGGGAATGGATAATAAATATGGGAAAATGATGTTTGAGATAACTGCGGAGGTGGATGGAGTGGAGCACTAACTGGGGTTAAGGTGCTGTTATATATAAAGAAAACTAATAAAAATGTGTTATTAAAAAAAAAAATCAGCACTTCCTCAGAGTTCTTTTAACAACGAGGTTCAGTCCGCCCAAGTGGTATCATCTTACCTGGGTGGGGGTAGGTGGTCAAATAATGAAGCAGGACACTATAATGTGTGTGAGACCAACTAGTCCATAAGGGGAACACCCCCACCTTTCATTGAACACCCAGCCACCACTACCACATCCCATGGCGAAAATGTACATCACCAAGTTGGTGACCTGTTGGTGACCTGTTGACCAGAGGAACAGGCCAACGTATCCTGTTCTTAGCATTCCGCGTTCATGTTGTGTTATTGATTCCTGTGTAAGGGAGACTGTATGGGGATAATACACTCCCAGAACTCTCTTTTGTGTGTAATATTAACTTACTCATTCCCATTCATTTTCACTCATTCTGACTGACTCAGTCTAACTCTGCCCCACTCACTCTTACTTAGACTCAGTTAGTCACTCAGTCTGACTCCTTCTCAGTCTGTCTCACTTATTCTCAGTAAAGCTCTTCTAGTCTCAGTAATTTTCACTCAGTCTCACTGATGCTCACTCTGTCTCACTCAGTTTTGTCCTGACCCAACCAATCTCATGCATAGTAACACTCAGTTACACTGATTGTAAATTTTCCTGACTCACTCTCATTCCTTCTCACACATACTCACTTTTTCTGTCACTTATTCTCACTGACTCTGACTCACTCCTTCACTGACTTTGTCTCGCTTTCAGTCATGCACACACAAACACACAAAGACAAGCTCACACAAACACACTCTCTCACAGACACACATTCTCACCCATACACACAATATTTAGAAGTTTTTTTACTAACCTTGCTACCTACACAGTTCCTTTTAGTGCTGGAGCATGAAACTGAAACTCAGAACTAGCGCAGTGGTAGTTTAGACGTTTTGGTCTTTGCTGTTTTTCACCATACCCTTTCCCAACTGTCTCTGTGTTGTGCTTTGGTGCTATTTTGTTATTTTTAGATTTTCAGCTTTGTTGTGGTTTTGGTATTGTTTTCAGTTGGTGTGTTGTTGTATTCCTGATTTTTCACTTTACTCCATTGTGCTTCATTACCATTCTGTTGTTTTGCTGAGTCATTTGATTATAATGTTGTTGTGCTGTTGTAGTTTTCTTTAGCTTTTACTACAGTGTGTCTGAATAAGCATGTACAGACACTTGTGTAACACGATACGCCTTTCACAAACTTGGTTTTAAGATATAGCAGCAAAGGAGTATTGTACCTACCAACACATTACCTTGGAGTACATGCAAAATGATAATCCATACGTTTTGTTACGGAAATCAAAATTCACAATGTTTCCAGAAAGATGCCATTAATTGTTCTGCAAGTGAGGTATTTTTACATATTCTTGAACATATATTTCCCTGTTCTCTTTACCTTACTTACGTATTCATTTTCGCAATTGCAAATTACCTATATAGTCTTCTTTATTACTACATATTCAATTTATTTGTCCCGTTTATCATTGTGTCTACAGTGTCAAGGATAATAAAAAGTTTGGTCAAAATACTAAAATGGCTTTACTTAACTTTTCATTTAATAATAATATATATATGTATATATATATATATATATGTATATGTTTTTTGTTTTTTTTTGTGCAAAATTAAGTCCCTGAACCCTGAATCCTAGTGTATTTTGGCATCGCACATAAAACTGACCGAGTCACATTTTACTTCTGTGTTTGCAGTATGAATGGGCCTTTCTTTTCAAGTGCGCTTAACATACTAAACTGGTGAAATAAAAATATTTGCATATTTTGCATAAATACTGGCTCATTAATATTTACGAGGCAGTTTTTACTCTGTGAATCATTGCAAGTATGAGGATTCCTACTGTGTGTCCAAACAGGTCAAATAAGTCCTAGAATCCCCACTCTTGCCCCTGAGAGAGGCGCCTAGCAAAAGAGACATGAAAGGCAGCAGTTCAGCGGATGAATTTGTATATCTTGTGTCAGACCCCATAGAGACTGTGCAGGCAAGAAGTGCCTGTGCATGGCTGAAAGAGTTCTGGTCATATGGGGGGAGGCTACAGTACCCTTCTTGTCAGTGTTGTAGGCAGTGGGAAAAGTAGCCACTGACCCCTCTCTAGCAGGAAGGTAAGGTCCCAGTCTCTCACATCACTAGAGAAATAAACAAAGCTGTTCAGACAGGGCCCCGTTCTTGACTAGTAAACGTTTACACATGTAAGGTGGAAAGACCTTGGGGCCAGATGTAGAAAGGTTTTTTTGCGTTGCAAACAGCAAAAATCGCTGTTTGCGAGGTGCAAAAACCACATTGCGATGCCCATTCCCATTTTGCGAGTCGGTAACCTGGTTACCGACTCGCAAAATGGGACTGCGAGACGCAAATAAGAAGGGGTGTTCCCCTTCCTATTTGCGAGTCGCAGTGCGATGCAGGATTGCTTTGTGACCGCGAACGGGGTCGCAAAGAAACTCGCAGTTACAACCAGTGTCACACTGGTGGTAACCCAATCGCAAAAGGGAAGGGGTCCCCATGGGACCCCTTCTCCTTTGTGAATCCATTGGGAACATTAGGACCACTGCCTGCTCTGAAAAAATTAAACAGACACGTTTCATTTTTTCATTTTGTAATGCATCTCGTTTTCCTTTAAGTAAAACGGGCTGCAATACAAAAAAAAAAAAAAAAACTGCTTTATTTAAAAGCAGTCACAGAGATGGTGGTCTGCTGTCTCCAGCAGGCCACCATCCCTGTGAGTGCTGCGACTCGCAAGGGGGTCGCAAAATGCGACCCACCTCATTAATATTAATGAGGTGGGCCTTTGCGACCCCCTTGCGACTCGCAGATGGTGTCAGGGACACCATCCTGCATCCGGCATTGCGACTCGCAAATTCCGAATTGCTCAGACCAGTCGCAATGCCGGAGTTTACTACATCTGGCCCTTGGTCACATAATAGCGAACACTGAGGTTTTTTGAAGCCCCTCAAAAGTGCAATTCATGGAAACGTTCCAGTATATATTGGGTCCTGAGCAAGCCAAACCCTTTCAAGTGGCAGATGGGTAGTTCAAGAAAAGTTTAGTTGATACGGAAGCAAATTCTTCAGTTTACAGCATAAAATGAAACGCTATTAGAAGTCATAGATTTTAGAGGTAGTTGAGAAAATCTTGGTGTTATCCGATACATCACGGATGTCCTTCATTCCTTCATCAATTTGCTTTCACTTTCCCACCCTATTCCTTCTAAGCGAATTTTCAATTCTATAATGCTGACTGAAAACTACTTTCAAGGGCAGGATAAAAATCCGTACCCAAGTCCATGTGAGTATTGCAAAATGCTGGAATGTGTGCACTTAGAGACTTTTTCAAGATCCCATATCCTTGAAATAGGTTTCACGAGTCTTATCAGGCATTAATTATACATAGCAATGATAATGTAATTACTAGTTGTCAGCAAATATGGTGAAATGTCATTGGTCATGATACCAGTGCTATATCCTACCCTAGCAAAGGAGTTATGTTACACCTTCAGCTTTGAGGATCTCTAACTAAGCAGCAATGATCACATAAATGTCACCTTTACAACTATGTTGGAAATGCACATACTTTGTTTGCAGACATCAGCAACTCATTATAACAAAATATCATCTTATCAATTTTGGGAAGTAAACTAATTTTCAACAATCAATTTCAGAGTATAGACAAGATGCATCTCCGAATATCAACTTTCATTTTTAGCAAATATACCTATTCCGCCCCAATCATTACTTTGCTATTTTCTGGAAAGGCACAAATTCTGTCCGCAAATATCAACTTTTTGCAGGCAAAACGAATTTGTCAAGCAGCAGATTGACATGCTCAGAAAATACAACAATTCCCACTTAAATACAAGCTTTTTATTTTTCGTACTTACAATCACTTAGTTCAATATGGTATCTTCGCTTTTCTATTAGCCATTCTAATTTCCTACTATTCCTCATGCACAGACACATTTTCTAATTTCCGTGTACACTTGCCCATGTTCAAACTGCCCATGTTCAGGATTAGACTCACATGCATGCCCTTCAAATATCTGTGAAAGCCATATGCCATGAATGTCTCCCATATTTCAGCAATGAATGTCATAATGAAAGTTTGGGACTGAGCCATCATAAGTCTGCTAATTTAGGATATGTCCACTTGAACTCTACAGATGGTCTCCCTGAGAACTGAGATGGTCACAATACTCCAGAAATGCCTTCAATATTGCCAGGAAAGCCCACTTTACTGCTGTGGAAAGCTGAAATAATGCCATGTGTAACAGCAGTTTGCTAAGAGATTTCAACCATTAAACCCATGAGTGATGTAATATGTACAGACATGGCAGGAGTGCCTGCAATTCATGTAATCTGTTTAATAAATTAGAGATATCTGGATGTTAATTTAAGGATCCTTCACTGATTCAGGTATCCATGGAGAATTTACAAATAAAGATATAAAACATAAAGGCATGACAAGGGTGAGGGAAGTATTCCTCCTATCTCTATTCCAGATGCATGTACCTGATGGAAGATTTCAGAATCTGGTGCATAGTGACTTCTTGGCCATATCAGAAAAACAAAAAAGGATGATGGACGGAGTGCTGAACAATGCAAACACTCACCCCCAGCCACAGATCTGGGTTTAATCCATCATTCTTTTGCTCACCATGCCACCCCAGGTTGGACCCAGCGATATGTAAATCAGTCTTGACCCTGTTCCTCATGGGAGCAGTCCAGCCCGAACCGCCAAGCCAGGTCCTCCCTGGACCGGAAACAAGCGTCCTTGGACTGCTTTCAGGGTATCACCCTTCATCATCTAGGCTAGCTTGAATCCAGTGGCACAGTGAGCAAGGGACCCACGTCTGGGCATAGTCTTCCCACTAAGGGCAACTTTAGCGACACAAAAGGATGATGAACGGAGTGATGAACAACGCAAACACTCAGCCCCAGTCCAGATCTGGGTTTAATCCATTGTTCTTTTGCTCACCATGCCACCCCAGGTTGGACCCAGCAATATGCAAATCAGTCTTGACCCTGTTCCTCATGGGAACAGTCCAGCCTGAACTGCCAAGAAAAATGTAAATTGTGGCTGCCATTACCCAACACAGAGCACCAAGTACTGTAGTGAAAAATAAAAATAACGAAGCTTAACGGGACAGGCCGAACCTACCCCCACCACCCCAGTCCCATGTGTGAGCCCAAAGGCTCCCCATTCATTAAAATAAATATTTCCATTTTGCGCAGGATTCGCCAATCCTGGACCCTCCATGGATCCCACTGACCCTCCAAGGGTCTTAGTATTTGCAGCCTCAGTGCAAGTCCACTAACTGCACACAGGGTTAGCTACCAGCAGGGATTGGTAGCTGGGCATGGCCAAAGGCTAGATTCTCGGGTCAAGACACACTGGTCATCGGTGAAGGCTGTGTTCTATGGAGATTGGCCATGCACAATGGTCAGGGTACAAGGCCTGCCCACGTGGCAGGCCTTGCCCACAACGCCAGTTGCCCCTGGCCCAAGGCTGTGTGTATCAGGGGTTAGTTAACTATAGTGGGTTCCGTGCATGGCCAGGTGGCCATCCCCCACAGCATACCATGAGGGGTTGGCCTCCTGAGGCACATTGCGTTTTGGGTTTGGCTGTCTTCTAAACAGGGGTAGCATATTCTCTCATATAAGTGGATGAAACATATGATAAATAATAGAGATGCCCAAAAAATGAAGGTTAAAATGCAGCTGTGGTTATCTTAGTTGAATTGACTATAACACCTTTATGTATGATAAATAAAAATGCAGTACAGTTATGGTTATCAATTAAAATAAAAACAAACACTGACATTTGCAAGTTAACGTTGCAATCTTGTAAACCGTAAATCATACTATACTAATAAACAGCATTTTGCAGTCAGCAGATCTGCATGTATGGCCTATGCCAAGCTGTCTTTTTCATGTAAAGTAGTTATAAATGTTTTTTTTTTAATTTGTGAACTAGTTTTTTTCTGATGGATACTTCTAAATGAAGATTCCTCACTTTCTGAACTAGTCTAGAAGCAAGAATGGATCAAGTATTTTTTTTTTTAGCAATTGTTGTGAAGCACCAACAAGTGGCACCATAGGAGTTCACTGCAGCCTTAGAGTGCCTCTGAAAGTGATGGCACGGAGTCACATAGAGGTCTGCCCCCTCATATGCAATTCAGCCTTATGGAATTTTCATCTGTCTGATTCCTGTCTGCGGAGGTATGGTTGGAAAATAAAATGATGGACTAGGATGCGGCCAGGGTAATTATTGGAGGCTGAGATCACTTTTTTGTATTCCTCACATCAATGCACTAAGTGACGGGCATGCCCAGATGTGGGTCACCTGCTCATTTTACCCCTGCAAGCTAGCTACATCCTACTCAGGAAACCCAGATAGGTGGAAATCGGTCTGAGGTTGCTTGTGTTACCCTCCAGAGGCAGCCTAGTCTGTCAGTCCAGGCTGGACTCTTCCGACTGGAGCAGGTCCAAGGCTATTTGTATGATTGTTTTTTCTCCGAGGTGGCATGGTGGGTAAAAAACAATGTACTGAGATACAACCCCAAATAATCACCAGTAGCTCAGATTAAGCCAAACGTTCCACCCACTGATTTTTTTAAGGTTTCCAAGGGAGAGTGGTGGGCATCCATCGCTAGATGATGGAAAGTAATTCAGCACAGAATAGAACAGCTGAGACACCATGATATAGTAGCCTACACCTTAGGTGCCTTCAATCCCCTTAGTCTGAAGTGCTGGGTTAGGCCATCAGCACTGTCATCAGAGATAAGAGGTTATTTGTTTTAATACATAGCTATCTTTCTAGAGTCAGATCACCGGGGTTTTTGAACCTGTAATCATTTGCTCCATTTACTATCAACCATCCCGGTGTTGCTGCCTGTTGGGCATTTGATCTCTCTAGTTAAACCCTAAACCCTGTTCATTCAAGACTTCTGATACCTTTTACTAGGTCTATTAATATTATCTTGCAGTAGTCTTATAGCCTGCTGTCAAGGGCTATACTGGTTGTTAAAGGCCCGAAGCCCAGGTTATAGACCTGAGCGACAGGCAAATGCCTATAATGAGAGAGAAAACCTTTATCAAATGATATAGCCCAAGGCAGGCAGAAGGGCTAGAAGGCTGTCAAAAGGGTAGTTTTTTAAAATTTGAAACTGAGAAACAGAAAGACAAACATTAGATTGTTGGAGCAGAAGGCTTATACTAGCCATTATAAGCCCTGAGCAACTCCATTGTCTTCAATCAAGCATCCAGCATTCCACTGTTCTAATTTATGTTAAAAAAACTCAGAAATTCACTGAAAAAAAAAGGTTGAAGTGACATTACTGTTAGGTTAGCAACTAAGGGTCTGATAACAACCTTGGCGGATGGGATAATCCATCACAAATGTGATAGATATCCTGCCCGCTGTTCTACAAGTTCCATAAGATACATTGGAATTTGTAATACTGCGGACGGGACATCCGTTTGCGACAGAGTATCCCATCCGCCAAAGTTGTAATCAGGCTCTAAGATTTTTTTAGCTTTCATTAAAAAAAGTGATGTTATAATGAATAAAGTATTCATTTAAAACAAAACAAAATTAAATTCACCATTTATAGTATACTGTTACAGGGTAAGCAGTGGCATTGCATGACTGCAAAGCCTATATTACTGTGGCTAATTTTATAATACACAAAGTAAATCAAAATTATGTCTCGTCTGTGATACAGACTCCACCTTTGCAACAAGAATGTGCTTTGTGGGTGATGATGGGAGCATTGCTGGCTTACAATTCCACCACTGATCTGGAGCATAACATGAGAGTTTACAATACAATATGTAATATCTGGTTTTGTTGGTCATGCATTTGTTCGTTATTTTTTATTGTAAACAACACCATTCATGTTTCTATCAAATATTGCACAAAGCACACAATTTTTGGAAGATACAAGATAGGACAATGTCTGACAATCGTTGTTAATCCCCATGTAATGAGGAGTTATATGATCTCTTTCACTTTTGTTGTCTTCTGTTACAGCCAATAATACTTTTTCGTCAATAATCTTTTTGAAAGCTGTGAAAAACTAATAGCTTCATAGCTTGCTGCAGAGGACTATACAGTTGTTAAAGGCCCTGGACCAGAGTTATAGGTTTGAGCCACAGGTGATCGTCTATAAAGAAGGACGGGGTCGTTAACAGTATGGCCTGAGGCAGAAGGGCTATAAGGCAATTAGAACATTCCACTCACTAAAGGTAGCATGTTCTAAACTGAAAAAGGAAAAACTTGAAGATGACATTTGATGGAGTGTTTGTGCTCCGGGCTTATACCAGCTAATATAAGCCCAGAGCTACTCCATTGTCTTCAACATTCTAATGTTCTAACTAATGTTAAGAAGATCATTGAGATAGTAATTTAGAATCAAGTTTCTGTAGAATAGAAAGAAAGAATCCTTAAACCGGATTGTGCCTGTCAGCCATGCACATGATGAAAGATATAAATTGGAATTTAACTGCCCATTTTATGGGGTTATTAGAAATAAGGAAGAAAGCAGGTAGTGTTTTTTTAGAGAGACACTCAGTCACACTCTGGTCGCGCTCTGATAAACATTTTATGGTCCGGTGAGAATTATGGACAAAGCACAAATGGATCAGTTGGAAGATGTAATGCAAGATATAGGGTTTGGAATTGTTAGCGCGCCTGGCCCTTAATAAGTAAACTTACAAGGGGACGCGCATAGGTTGATGAACCTTTTGATTTGCATGGAGTATCCTAGCTACGGTGTGACCAATGTTCTCAATAATCAATGCACAAGATCAATAACTATTAAGCAATAATTAAACAGCAGTTAAGAACATCACACCATGACTTTTCAGTCATGAATAACCACAACTCAATATACGTTTTAGTAAATTTTGCTTCCCTATTAGTTACAATAATAAATCATGAGATTATTTCAAACTTTATTCGACTCAAATCAAGATTAATTTATTAGCAACCACCAATAACATAACCTAATAAAACCTTGTGACAGAATACATTCTAAAGCATTAGCATAAGTCAACATATGAATCAAAGGTGAATACGTCAATATGAGTAGCAGAGTTCAGCAAATCAGTCCGTCAATCATTTGTCTCTGTAGCTGTCAGTGTTTTAGAATATGAACCTCATCTAATCCAGATTAGCATTAGCATGTGGGACTTCATGCAAAAACAGTTTAGAACATACATTTGGAAACACATATAGCTAAGAGAAAATTATTAGCAGCGTAGTTGGTACCTAGAATGAAAAGGCACAAAAAGGTAATTCAGTCACATTGTCATAGCTACCTATCCACGGTATGGATCAGCAACAAAGTCAGTCTTCGTCTTCAGGTCATCAATCGATCAGCATCACATCATGCTCTCAAGAGCATGAGCCCAATGACAAAATCTCAAATCTCTTCTCTCCAATATCGCATCAATTTCAGAACAAGGGCTCCTCCCCTAACATCTGCACCTAACATCTGAACTCTCTTCCCTCCATCACAATGTTATATTAATGTCACCCAGACTATCCCCCAATTCCTAATTGGTCAATTAATCACATGATTCTTCTTTATCCAATAACCCTGGTAATTAAAATCATTTTCTACATTTTTAATTATTCAGAATACATAAACATTCATTAACAATGTCTAATCAAGACATTCGTGTTAACAGAATCTATCTATATGTTGAAGATTCCCAGGCCCTCTTGGAAAATAACTTTTTATTAGATATCTGTATCCTGAACAGATGCTTAGGAAAACTGCAACTCTGGATATCTGCCAACTTCCCCAGAGACAATTCATAAAAAGTACACAAAGGCATCCTCCTGCATAAACCACGATTACACAAATTCAACAAAGAATGGCTTATTTCAACAGAGGATTGCTTAAATAATTACGGTGCTACATTTTTAATACTCCCCTTTCACCTAAGGTAGAATTTAAGAGCATTTGGATCAACCATTTTCTATAACCCCCCCTTTAATTAACCTTTAATTACAGTGCAAAAACTGTCAAAATGTTTCTTCCCCCTCTGAAAAAAACTTTCGTTTTGTGGTCCAAACCCTAGTCATCTACCAAAGTAATTATTGGAATGCCACTCTCTGGAGTCCCAAAATTCTCTTTTTCTCTATTTCTTCTCTCACACCATTCTACTTTCAGCCGCTCGGCTGGGCTCTGGCACCTGTAATTTGATCACATCACCCCTGTAGTAAGGGATCTGCAATGGCTCCCCAATTAAATCAGAAATAAGCTCGAGTTAGCCTATATTACTTTCAAAGTCAATGGCTCTCCCCGTCCAAAAGGAACAGAGACATCTTGGCACTTGAATCCAAAAATCTGAAAACCCAACATGTCCAGTCACATTACTTTTCTTGAGCTGCTCTTGTCCTCTGAAAATGTCTTCTTGATTATATGTGATGCCGTAAGCGCTACTGCATATATGCTTGTAGCTACAAATGTTCCTCACTAATTGAATGAACTCTTGCGATTAACTAATTCGTATAATTAACATAATTTCGGAAATTATTTCATTCCCTAACATAAACGTATTTAATGTACTTGCTTTGCCACTCTCACACCCTTTTCTGTCTCCTTCTTGTCCTCTGAGTCTTCCATTTCCGCCTCTTATCCCCCTCCCTCTCTCCTTCCCTCATCTATTCTCCACCCAATGAATATTTCGATCACTATGTAACATTCTCTCCTCCTCCTCTCCTCCTCCTTACTCTGCTTTCTTGCACCTTTCATGTTAGCGGCTTCTGTCTTCCCTTTATTATACCTACTTAACCCTTCTCTCCTACCACTCCCCTTTTTCCTCCCCCTTGCCTCATCTACCTTGACCCCCTCCCTACCATATCCTGCTCTCCTTCCTTCCACCAACGACTCATCCACCATCTTCTCACTAACCCTGATCCCTCACCCAACCTTGTCCCTTCTTCTCCCTTCTTATATCAGCCTTGACCTACCCTTCTCTCTTTTCCTAACTTTCCTCCACCATTCCACATTTTATGATCTAATCTATTACTGTATCATTTCCAGACAGTTTTTATGGGTATTTCCAAACTTTTCATGACAAACCCACCATCAAATGCTAACTTCCCATCACCCACCCCGAGCATTGGATGTATTCATGCATAACACTGTAATGTGACAGAACAGTAAATAGATTTAAGAGTGCACATTCACGTTTTAAGAATTACAAAAGTGAGTTTGCACATTTAAGTTTAAAATTGTGCATATTGGTTTCTGAAACTTCGTAAGGTTTTTGGGATTTTTAAACCTATTTTGCACATTTACTGCAGCCTATTGATCCTGAAGTGGCATGTGACTGCCCACAAAATTACAATATTGTTGGTATTCTCCCTCTCCCGACTGGCAATCGTGCAGCCAGTTTCCACCACAAATCCGATACACATGAACGCAGAAAATTCAGGGTTTTTTGCACGGGGGAAAATTGTACTTGTTAGATTAAATGTCTGCAGATTCTTAAGACCATGCGAATCGGAAACTGGCATGTTCTTAGATTGCTGACACATTTTCGTGCACCTTAGTGAATCTGAGGTGATCAAAATGTTCTGCTACCTAGTGCCCCCAGGCAAAAGTTTATAGCCGTTCAAATACTCTAGCTGCCTTAGTGAAAATCAAACTCCAGATGAATGTGATGTAACATGAAAAATCAGGAGATAAACACCGAGTTTGAACTAAGGGCTCGACTTGGATTTCGATGGATATGTCACTCGTCAGAAAAGTGAGAGATACCCTGTCCGCCATATTACAAGTATCATAGGATTCAGTACACTTGTAATATTCCATCACCTTTGTGACAGAGGAACCCGTCCGTACACCCCCAAATCGGGTCTCAATTCACAAAGTGATGACTTTCTTGAAACTTACATTACCTACACACACACACACATCTTCATTACTGTGCTTTTCATATTTAAGTTTAAGATATCTATGATTTTATTCAGTGGATATAGCACTCAGATATAGGGCCCAGACTAGAGGCCACATTTTAAGGGCCATCGGACCTCTTTTTGTTCAAATGTCATCCTGATTTGGAGTTATCTTGAGCATAACACCTAGACACCAATGTAATGGAGGGAAACAGAGGTACAACTTGTTATCATTTCACAAGTATTTAAGAGTAAGTATGAATTGAAGGAATGCATTCGACTTTGTTCTACCCTTCGTGTAAGAAATATATGCATGCAGTGTAAGAATGTCAGATGTATCTGTATGAGTAATTACACTAATAATTATTTAAGTAGCATTTACTAATTGTTTATATAAATGTAAATAGCTTTATAGAGTGTCTCACCTTCATGTAGGGTGTCAGTGCACTTTAGATCATACACATGCATGTTATACACAAACACTCATGGTCTATAGTGGTAAGCATAAGTATATATGAAGTGAGCATGCTCTAGAGAAACACATACTGAGGTTTTAAAATTGGAAAGCAGTGGTCTGAGTTGTCTGTACTAATAGGCCCTCCTTGTTGTTTCCACCCTGGTGCATTCCCCTGTGTTGCTTCCTGCCACCTGCACCATTGTGTTGCCTCTCCTCTCTGTCATTCTTGTGTTGTTTTCACACCCCTTGTTTTCCCCTCCCCACCACACTTTCGAAAAATAGTTTTGTGCATTTTGTTTCTTTTTATGTACCAATCCAACTAGGACTGGTAAATGGAAAGAAAAGAAAAGAAAAGAAAAGAAAAGAAAAGAAAAGAAAAGAAAAGAAAAGAAAAGAAAATCACCCTCGTCATTTTGTAGGCATGCATATATGTGGTTTGTGTGCCCACAAAATGACACAGACAACCATGTCATAGTCTTTTTAATGCCATGCTGTACATTATCGCTATAGCCACTGGCAAAGCAAATAAGTTCCAAAGGCGAGACCAATTGGCTTTGCTAGTGCTTATTGAGAAACACATATTTTGCTTGCTTCAGCTTTTCAAAACAAGTTGAAGAACTGATGCTATTGCCTTGTACTATTTCACTGACATCCCCAGCTATTTCTTTCCCACTTCTACATTTTTAACCTCTGCCTGGCAGACCTACTAAATATGTAGTGTTGTTGTGATAGGGCATACCTACATGAATGGTGCCCTGCAGGTTTGTAGATTGCAGGATATTCTGGCACGGAATATTAGCCTGCATATTGTTTCAAGTGGTTGATATTAATGAGGTTATTGTATCATTGTGAATGCAGTTCGAAAGTATTTTATGTAATATATAATATTCTTCATGATTTTATATTCTAATGTGTTTTTTTTTAAAGATGCAAATTTGTATTGGATCCTTTAGTGACCTAAGGGTGTTTGGAGATTGGAGTACATAAATCTAGCAGATATATTCTACTGATTAAATAGACCCAACAATTAAAACAGATAAATGGAATGAGACACCAATAAAGAGTTACTGGTTGAAAATGGCAGTTCTTTGAATGTCCAGACATGTCTGTCGCTGAAGCAGGGTCTAGTAAGGGCCATTTGTAACTGATAACTGCAATTTCCTCCAGGCTGTGGTGTCTAGTACTGCTGACTGTATGTGGAAGAGCTCGAGAACAGCCTCCTCTGCTGTAACTAGAGGGGTGACAGGTGTCTTGGTCTGGTGGTTGAGCTGGCTGTCGTATCATCTTATATTCCGTGACTCAGCATCCTCTTGGGTACGAAGCATCAGGTCCACGTCGGTGAATGTGATCATTAAAATCTAAACATGCCAGTGTTTATTCTCAAGTGCATTTTGTTATGTCAGCGAAAAGGAAAGCGCTGTGGAAATTTCATTCCATCTAATTAAAATAATGTGTTTGTAAGATTACAATGTGTGGCGAATAAAAACACTCCCAAGAAAAAAGCGCATCCAGTGAATGTAATAGAGATTTATCTTGCACTGTGCAATTTACCCTGAACATTGGAAGTGTGACTTAAATACTTACCTGATAATTTCGCCAAGCCTTGCAATATCCTCGCCTTTCTTACGATGTTTCGACAAACAACAGCCTTTATGTGTAACAAATGTGTAAACACATCTCTAATCAAGCATTGATAAAGCCAGTAGCTCTGGCTGCAGACTTTTTGGCATTGTCAATGATTCTTTTGTCTTTGTAAAACGATATTGTTAGGGGAGCTACGAGGCCTTTGCCAATGTGTAAAGAAAACATTGTTTGTAAGCAAAACATTTTAATCTCAAAACGCACACGTTGCCACGGTGATCCTTGGCACTGAAGGCAACTACTTTCTGTGTAGATGTGCTCGTTGTGAAAGAGCAGACTGCCGTCACTGACAGTGAAGCTGGCCAGTGGCTAAAATGGGATGATCCATTGCCGCAAGCTGTTAATGAGCATAAGAAAAAAGTGAATGACACAATAGTAGACCAATGGATAAAGAGGGCGGCCTAAAAGCCATCTATAAGTAGGTGCAATATAATTATAGTTTTAGTAAAATAAAAAAGTTTTTGCTAACGCCAAATATAAAAGGTTTTTTTTTTCTCTGCAATGCATGAGTCAGAGTTGATTGCCCTTGGGCGGAGGGTGCTAAAATCATGAAACGGGTCCGAATAGTGATGATACACCTCACGGCTTGAATATGTCTTAGCATGGGTTGCCTCAGCAGACTATGAAATATCAAATGTTCAACCATGTCAATGTATGCTTGCCTCCTGTTGAGCATTCTGTTCCATGAGAGTAACCACTGGGCTCCCAAACATCTCTTGCTCCTTTTTTTGTAAGGAAGAATGAAACGAAAACTAGTATGCATTGTTTGAAGACTCTGGACCACTCCACGCCACCACATTGATGTTCTACTTGACATCCAGGCGTTAGTGGAGGGGTGGTGTGCTTCCTTGGTGAGCTTACTGTAATGCTTCCCAACCTCCCTCCTCCATGTGCAGGATCTATAGTGTGCCTCTACCCTCAATGCCTCAAGACCAGTGCACCTCAGCCTCATAACTGCATGGAAGACTGGTGGACAGGGCTCCAAAGTGTTCCTCCTGAAAAGGATCTTGTGTGTGTGCAGGTGCTGAGGGAGTGCCTCCATCTCCTGCCTCAATGCATGTGCCAGCTTGCTCACACATCTACTCCATGGAGTGCCCATATAGAATACAGTGTCAACGAAGACAGAGGACCTCATTTACAAGAACTGACACATCACTGTGTTGTGACAGGAATGCATCAGAAATACTTGTGCTGCGGGGAAAAAGTTTATGATGTCGTGGATGTGTCGTATGTACAATATGGCTCTCCATGGCATAGGATTCCATGATCCATCAGAAATAATGATGCATCAGAGAGAAGGATACCGCAAGGCATCCACTCAAAAAACTATGCATTGCTGAAGTTGGTGTCAGAACTTCAGCAATGTGTCAAAAATCTGAGACAATGCATCAGTTCAGATTGATGCAAGGAGCCTAATGTGTGAGTACCAATGCAAAAGACTGTAAAATAGTGGAATATCACCTTCTACACTTTTACATTGGTCCTGGATGAAAGAGGTAATGTATGAAGTATTGATATGTGCCACAATGCTGTGAGCATAGTCCATTGATATGTATGTAGAGACCTGTGTTTGTGTGACATAGTGAGTGACAGTGTAATGTAAGTGCATATAAGTATATGTTGAAATGTGAAGTGGAAATACATGTGTTACGTAACTTATGTTTGTACTTACCTGTTGTCCTTTGGAGTATGCAAACCTGGACTTGGGACCCATTCCTCCTTGGAAAAGTGACATTCCTGGCCTGCCCCTTACAAAAAATACACAATTTCACTTTGCCTTGCTTCAGTAGATGATGGGATCATAGGTGTCACGGTCCCAGGTTGGTCAAGGTGTCCTACAACATGATTGGCACATGTGTAGACCTACTACAAACAGTGGGGAGGTGCAAAACAGGCATCTTCCTGGGTGTGAATTAACTTCGAAAAGGCCAGATTCCTGTTTTAAAGCCAATGTGTGAGTCCCTACGTCTGGGTTTTGGTGGCATAGGAATTCTGATGGACTGAGGCTATGCATGACGCATCTTGAAGAAGCGTCAAATGTGTAAAATTTTGTAAATACCACTGTGTCAGTTGTAAGTGACTTTTTTAGACAGAACGCCCACTCTGCCTACATTAAAAGTTACGTGACGCAGCCGGATCCGGCACAGGGTTTTTTTAAGCTTGAAGAAGATCAAATGTGTAAAATCTTGTAAATACCACTATGTCAGTTGTATGTGACTTTTTTTGACAGAACGCCCACTCTGCATACATTAAAAGTTATGTGATGCAGCCGGATCCTGCACAGGTTTTTTTAAGTAGGGTTAGGAAAAGTGACACATTTGGCCAAATAGCTAGCACAGCACTGTGTAAAAAAAAAGACACAATGGCAGCACAAGCTCCTTGTAAATAATTCCCCACCTATTCATTCACCTTGATGTGCTCACCCCTTACTATATGAAATCATCTAAAATGTTAAGAGGCAAAATTCCATTCACCATGGTTCCTACTTCCAAATGGCTATTTCCTCACTGTGTATATTGTTTTACCGGCTTTGTTGGAATCTCAAAGGTCAACAAAGCCGGTTCGGATTTATATTTTCTATACCTTTATTTACACTTCTGTGTATATAAAGGTTCATAAAAATAATAGAGAGTGCTATCAACATATAATCCTACTTCATGCCATACTACGACTATTGTAGGACATATCTCTGGCGTCAGCTGAACCTCAGGAGTGTTTTGCTTTTCTGTTACTTTCTTGTACCCTCAGCAAGGATTCAGATTCTGTGTTTTTACAGCTGTACGTGTTTTGCAAATGACAATTCCTGAATCATTCTTACATTCAACTGTAAGGAAAATTGTTGAGAATGGTAGCGGACACCCCATAGGTCAGAACGCAGATTGGTGATTTAAAAGAAAAGATAACTAAATTGAGAATGTCACTATGACTCTTCAAAATACGTATTGAAACAGTTGTGACAGCTATATACTAAAACTAAATATCTGGAGCCTCTTGTTTTGGGAGCCAACTAAACATTTTGAGTAATTGACATGCCTGCTTTCCTGTTTCAGGGGCTGATGTCCACTATAGAATTTCCAAGGGAGCTTTGACATTGAGACCTGTAGGTTTCACTGGTGTCCTGATTTTTTTTTTTACCAGAATGCACAACAGTTATGCTCACTTGCTGAGAATGTGGATGTTTGAAAGGTTCTAAGACCAAGTGCATGGCTTTGTTGCCTTCCCAGCTCACAGGACTACTGTGTGTGTTCCAGGACATAATCATGGAGTGGTGCTGGCAGCATGTGGTTTTTCTGATCTGTTGTACAAGACAGGCATTTTTCCTGTTCCTGGAGAGTGAGATGCCTACCGGCCTCTCTTTAGTAAGTTTAAACTACCATGATGAGTCTGTATCCTGTGCTGACATCCCTCAATGAGTGGTGTTACATGGGGTGTATATATGATATCTAGAACTGCAACTCCATGTGAATGCAAGTGTTTGACTGTGAGGTTAGTTGGATCAATTCTGCATGACACAAGACAGAGGCTGAATGACAAACTCCCCAAACTGGCAAAGTATATTGCTGCCATTCGTGAAATTTGGGCTTGGTATCACGCAGCAAAATTTGGGAGGACAGTCACAGGGCAGGTTCAGTTACGCAGGAGGGACCTTTTTAGCAGAGGCCTGCTGATTGTCTCCTCCTGGTCATCACTATGTGACTTGATTGAGGATGTGGGCGGATGAAGTAGCGGTCTAATTTTTATGCAGAAGGAATCATCCAGGCAGGACCTTCCTCTGTCTTTCCTAGAGTCAATACTCAGAAAGGTTGATGGCTGCCTAGTGCAACGTCGTTACGTGTGAGTGCTCAATTTTAGGGTGCATAAACAACAAAAAAGGTACAACAAGCCTACAAGTATACGTGGAAGGAGGCAATATGCCAAGCCAGCAAGCCAGATTTGTTTAGGGATAACTATTGAATAGGATGAAAAAACTCTCGGCCACTGACATGGCACGCTTCAACTGTGCATTTTTGTTCCTCCCTCCAGATCTGAAACGTGACTGAAATGTGGTTTCTTTTGTCAGGAGTTCTTTTCCAGATCTCTTTCTTGGTGGTGCTTTTGTCACAGCTGTTTATATCCTGCTGCTGGAGGGGACCTCATTAGTTAAAATTTCCTTATGGTAGACCAGTACCGTTCCTTTATTGGTGTAACCTTTCGGAGACATTATAACTAAAGGGTTGCATATGGTCTTTCATGTCGTGTGTTTCGATATATTTCTTGACTTTCAAGTGCCCTAACTGAGCAAGAGTAACTTTTGAGGATATGGAGCCCTACTACCTATACCCTTTATAACCTGCCTTGTTGTAGGAGGAACCGAATGTGTGTGTAGGAGAAATAAAACAGATAGGAGGCAGCAACAATTTGAAGTTATTGAGCTCTGGGAGATCCTGATCGCACTAAAACTGGTTAGGTGCCCGTCAAAGAGAACGGAAAAACACAACATATATATATTCTGTGTCCATAATTTGTGTCTGTGTTCATATGTTATTCATTGCACATGCCTTTATTTTTTACTAGGAAGCCTTTACACTGCTTTGTGCCGGTACTACTGGCACTCAACACAAAGTAACTCGTTTTAACTTGTCCCATGACACACAATTAAATGTTTGTGAATAGTAGTCATGCCGGACATATTCAATGGTCACTTACCTAAGCTTAAGAAGTGTGTTATGTCATGCAGCAGACAACTGACCTACTACAAGCACTCTTGCTACCGCAATGAAAGAGAGATAAATAGGATAATTACTGTCACTCTTACCTATCACATCTTTTTTTCGTACCCATCTCTATATGAGTCTCTTAGCTCTCGGGAGAATTGCTTGTGCCTTATGACCTACTTCAGCCACCCCTGCCTCCCCTTCGGTACCCATCATTTGTGGTAGAGCACGGATTATCTTTGGCAGCGTAAGTGCGCATCAGATGCTCATTCAGTCACTGCATGTGTTGGTGTTTGCAAGCAACAGGCCAAAAGCACAGCTCTGCATCATTTAGGGAAAGGGTTTTTATTGCCGTCATGTCTGTGGTGCATGTGTAGCTGCATTTTAAGAATTCATGCTTAAGTTGGTTCAAGTCATTCCTTACAATGTTCATGTTTTTAATTGTAATAAACTTACCTGATTGGTGGTTGCTGCTACTTTTACTTGCTTGGGATGATCTCCAAGAGGGGGACAAGTGCAAAGTATCCTAAGAGTTAAAGTAGAAAATTAATTTGTCACTGGACAATACTGGTTCTGCCATGGCTGATGAAGGTACTTCAATTCGAGACACCCACTCGTCACTACCTGCAGTGAAAACTTCCATTATTAAGAAATACTTTGTCTCCTCTCCAGAGGGAAGGGGGGACACTTTGAAATCAACATTCGCTGCCAGCAAAATAACCATAAATGTCAGATTGAAACTTCCCCACTTGCTTCGAGGTTTCTCACGAGCCAAAATGGTGATACTATGTAGAGCACCAGAGGAATTCCAGAGATCCGGGGCCGGTGTCACTTACAGCTATCTTTCCAGAGGTGATGAGACATCACCTGGAATGTTTGCAAGGAACAACTAGAGAACGCGTAAGACTGCCTCCTTGCTGGAGACTTCCTGGCCTCCTGGGAGAGAGTGTATGATAACCATGCAAGTGAAACTTGCCCTAGCGAGTCAAGTTACTGTGTCGGAATGGAAAGGACAGCCCAAAACTATACTGCATAGGACCAAAGCAGATCCAAGTAGTGGAGTGGGTTCAAGTAGTGGAGTGGGTTCAAGTAGTGGAGTGGGTCTCCCTGGCACCCTGATTACTGTTAAATCACCATTGGCACGCAATGCCCAAGAAAATGGAGAGGGAGTGGTTCAAGTGCTACAGTTCCTCTCGATCTCTACTTAAACCATAACCTGCATGCTACACTAACCTAAGAGAAGTAGAGAATGTGTGACGGAGTCTGCGGAACAGTGCTCTCGGCAGCTGGCATCCTATGTGGACTCTGCTGAAGACTGGCACTGTCACTGAACTGTGAGGTCTGTTCTTGTTTGGGAGGGACTTTTGCTGCTCCCGGCTGGAGTCTACTGCCACATCCACCAACTAGATGTGGTCTGTGCGAAGCTCTTTAACAACACTGGAGGAAGATGGGTACAATTCACACAAACTATGGCATGAGGTCCTCGTTCTAGGAACCTCACTGTCGCTACGCTGAGGTAATTCCCGCACTTTGAGCATGTGCTGACCAGACATTGGGTACTGTTGAGGTTACCAGTGACATGGGCACTACAGGAGTGGCCTACTGACCACCAACACAGAAGTCTGCTAATAATATTAACAGTGACACCTGCACCTATGACACCATACAAAGCCTGACATGGTTTTACCTACTTTACCTATAGTACTTGTTATAAATTTCTGTGCCCATTTTGTTATAATTGAGTACTTCTGTTTTTTAGAAGGTAGGCACTGGGCTGCTCGCATTCCTTCCCTAAACGTTGAGTGCTGAAAGGTGGTACTTGGTGTTCAATTAGCAGTGTCATAGTATGTCAGGGCCTATGACAGCAGTAGTAAAAGGCCTCCACCATCACAGTTGTGGCCTGCTAAACCTGCTTGCCCGGTGGCCTAGAACCATTTCTGACAGTTACCCTTTTGTTTCTTTACAAATGTAGTTGACTAGGCACACAAGTTTTGAAAGACATAATTCTATTTACTAGGAAAAAACTGAAGTCAAAATGGGGTTTGGTAGTGCCCTGGCATACAATGCAGAATAGAATAGCTTTGGTCTGTTAGGGACACAAATGCTACTCCATGTTTTCATGAGACATCATGATTTGTGATTTAAAGGGAAATACATCCTCAGAGGGAAAAGAGAAAATAAGTAAACTGCTCGAATGTTTGCCTTCTGTCATGGCAAAGAAGGGTTGAACGCTGGGTTAGCTTTGTCTGAAAAGCGAAACACTCCAGGTTCTGGTACTTCTATGGAAATAACTGAAAGTAAAATACCATGGTGGAACAATGCATTAGCATTTGAGATTGCACTAACCTCGTCTCTAGATAATATTAAAAAATGTATTTTAATTTAAAGAATAGATACATTCTTGCTCACTAATGCATTATATAGTCGTACTCGTTGTTTTTCAGTTAGCCCAAAGAAATGTATGTAAATCTGGGGAGTGTGAATCTGTCATGCCTGGAAAGTCTATTTCTGGGAGATTTCCATTGGTTATTTTATGGGATAGAAATCCATTCAATTATGGGTAAGTATTTAGCTTTAGACATTTTCTTTGAACAGTATTTGGGGTCAAGCCTCCAGACAAGTACAAGCACTTTCGACTTTCAAAGAGTCCCTGATAACCTAAATCTTGTTTTCAAGATGGTGCTGAGTGCAACCTCGTCTGAGCTTCAGAATATTTGGGACCCTATTTCAGCATTGTTCTACTTATGGGTCTGTCCTTGTTAGTACATCTGGGCAAAGAATTAAAGTCTTATCCTCAACGGTAGGGGTGAAAATAAGAATTTGACAGCCTGACCTAAAAGGAGTAAACAATCTCTTTGTGAGACCAGCAGAAAAGCTCCAACCTGAGATATTCCTCTAGGGGGGAAACATCCTGAACGACTCCCTAACATCAATTACGTTTACAGAGCAAGCGTAACCATGCTTGCCGGAACAACGCATGCCTTTCTCTCTGCCTTAACCATGCATGTGCTGAACTACGAATATACGTGGTTAAGGGAGAGAAAAAGGCCGAGTGGATCGGCAGAGGATGCAGTCAGGTAAGTGGGGTTGGGGCAGGGTTGGGGTTAGTTTTTAGGGGTAGGGTGGATGAAGGGTTTGGGGTGGGGGTGGGAGGCTGGGCTATTTCTTTTTTTAGGGCAGGGGTAGGGGGTGTTTGGTATTTGTTTTTTTAAGGGTAGGGCTTAAGGGGGGGTTATGCAGGGTTGGGGTAGTTTTTTAGGATGTTGGTGGATAAAGAACTTGTGGTGATCTATTTTTCTTCGGGTGGGGGATATGAGGTTGTTTTTTTTAGGGTGGATCAGGATAGGACACTGTCAGGTAAGTGGGGCTGGAGCAGGGTTGGGGGTAGGTTTTAGGGGTGGAGGTGGATTATGGGTTTGGGGTGGGGGTTGGGCTATTGTTCTTTAGGGGCAGGGGTGGGGGGCGGGGTAGTTTGGTTTTTAGGGGCAGGGTGGGGGGTCGGTTGTTTTTAGGGAAGGTGGAGGGTCTGGGAAGGTTTTAGGGTGGGTGGGGATAGTTTTGATTTCGGGTGGGGGTTGGGGTAGTTTTGTTTTTAGGGGCGGGGTGGGGGGTTGGTTGTTTTTATGGCGAGTGGGGAGTCAGGGAAGGCTTTAAGGCTCAGGGTGGGTGGGAGTATATGGGTAATTTTGTTTTTAGGGGTGGAGGTCAGGGTAGTTTTGTTTTTAGGGGTGGGGGGTCAGTTTAGTTTTGTCTTTAGGGGTGGGGGATCGGGTAGTTTTTATTTTTAGGGGCAGGAACGGGGGGTCGGGGTAGTTTTGTTTTTAGGGGCGGGGTTGGGTTAATTTTGTTTTTAGTGGCAGGGTGGGAAGTTTATTGTTTTTAGGGTGGATGGGGTGGTCGGGTAAGGTTTTAAGGCTCAGGGTGGGTGGTAGGTGTTGGGGTACTTTGGTTTTTAGGGGCAGAGGGGTGGGGGTAGTTTTAGTATTAGGGGTGGGGTACTTTTGGGTCTTAGGGCAGGTGGTGGTGTGGCATGCTGGAACCACGCATGCCGTTCCCACACATGCCTTCACTAGGCAAGCTTTCACAGCGAAAAATCGTTATAAAGGCATGTGTGGTAAAGGCATTCTTGGTAACAACACGGTTGTTGTTCCAACAGCGTTGTTTGGGCATGCCTGGTTCTCACATGCGTTGTTCCATCATACAATCTCCTCTAGGCACGCTATCTGAAACACAAAACACTACAGATTGGAACTAAGTCAAATAATGTATAAAAACGTGTTATTGGGCAACATAGTCCAAAGGGAACCTGCGTCTGTAAATGTGTGACGAAAAATCTTGGTGGTGGAAGGTAATTCGTTGAGTTGAGCCGAACATAGAACAATTCATCAGAAATCCTGGGTATCCAACCCAATCTGACATGCTGCAAGCCTCCACAAAATAAAGAACTGTGAGAACCTTCAGCGTCAATGTGAAGCACAAGCTTATTGTTTCAGCCTATAGGACTTCACCTGGCCAGAGTTTCATCAACTTTCAAACCTACTAAACTGACCCAAGAATGCAGGGTTCTCTTAGGGTTTTTATCTTTTAAATGTTGCCACTTTACAGAGTGTTGCTCCAGTTTCTATCTGTGAGAGTTGAACGATGTTTTTTTCAGTAAGCCAAATCCTTTTTTGAACTGCCATAAAGAACTACCTTGTTAGATTTGTCAGTTGGATTATTCTTTAAAATGTTTTTAAGCATTCTGAGTTGTTATTACTTCAATATGTGCATCTATTGGGAAGCTCTGGCACATTGTAACTCTTTCTGGCTGTAGGCTTTGATCTGGGCCGTGGCCTTTGAGAACTGGATCAGATGTTTGGTGTATGGCAGCTATCCTGGGAAGGGCTCAGTGACAGCTCACCACTATCTTGGGTCATCAAGTTCAAGCTCTCCTGTTGGATGTTCCAGCCATCAGACTATTGTTTAAGGGAAAACACTGCACAGCCATGCTACTATTGTGCCAAAGGAATGCCAACTGGAGCCTGTCTGCACCACATTTGTGCATTTGCCAGATGAGGCTCCTGATTTGTCCTTCAGTGCACCAAATCCCTATTTGTGGACTGAACTGCAGGCCTTAGAAACTCTCTCCACTCCTCCCTCTGCTTTTGCGGTTAGCCATGTAGCTTCTTTAGCATTTAGACACTACCAATGGAACAAGCAGGTAGAAGTTGATTAATACACCACCCAAATGCTAAATGTGCCAGCTTACTAAGATATAGCTATGAGGTGTGGGATCTTATCTTGGAGAAAGGTTATGATGCCTTCATTTTGAAAGAATTTTGACTGGATGAGTCCTTCAGCCTGGACCTGGAAATTGCCATTCCAGAGGGATGTACTATAATACAGGTAGCAAACTTTAAGAAACGTTGTGAGGAAAGTCTTCATTTTTAAATCTGGACTTACATCCTATCCTTTTTCAACTCCGGAGTATGCAGTCCCTGATAACCTTGTATGTGTGGATGGTGGATCCCTTCCACCTCACCCAAGGTGTTCTGTTGATTCTATCACCTAGGGAGACCAATAGATGGGATACTTTGACAAACATTTCGAGCTATGTAGCCATATTGCATTACTGGTCATAAATGGTCTTGCCCCAGGCGATTTTAATGCCACTGACTCCTCTAGCTATGTTTTGAAAGCTGTGGGTATGTCACAAATGATGAAAGAGCATATATGTCTGAAATATAATTGGCTTACAATTGATCTGCACTTTGTCTCACCTAATCATGCGAACTGAGAAGGTGGTTGGTTAATTACCTAGCTGGTTCACAGTCTTATTCCTTTCCTAGGCACTCTGCTAAGATGGCGTTCTGCACCCACCACCCACTCTCCCAATAGCAATGGGTGAGGAATTGCAGTCACTTTAATGACGAGCTTACTTTGGTTTGTGCACAAGGCTGTGCACTCAGTAGGGACTCATGGGACATGTCAGAAATGTTATGCACTTCTGATTACCTGTTAATGACAGTAGATGATCACAACCATTTGCATCATTTAGTCTGGAAATATTGGAATCATTAATAATAAGAATACATTTATTTTTATAAAGCACTTCCTACTGTTTTACTGACATTTCTGTATACTGTAGATAATTAGTATTTCTGTTAAAGAATTTTTGGAATCAGAGCTGGACTGGGACCCAGGGCAGCCCTGGCAATACTGTCAGACCAGGCCTGGGCCTGGGAGAGTAGGGGCAGGGGATGGGAAGGACGAAGCACTGCTGCTTTTGTTCTTTTGTTGCTGGGGTCTGATATTGCAGCACTGTAGCAGAACCGGCCCGCACCCTTCCATCCCACTGGGTCGGGTACGGCCAGTCTGGCCCGGTTTGGAACTCGATTTACAAACCTTGGCTAGATGAAAGATTTAGGCCTCATTATGACTTTAGAAGGCGGTAGAGGCCGCCTGCCAAAGTCCCGCGTCGGGATGACCACATATGTGGCCGTCCCTCCACATTACCTACTATGAGTTTCCTGCTGGGCCAGCAGGTGGAAACAGTGTTTTCTCCCACCGGCCCAGCAGGAATCACAGCACAACATTAACACTGGCTCGTAATAGAGCCGGTGGCAATGTTGCAGTGCGTCAGGTGCGACATCACCCGTCGCCATTTTCACTACCCATAAATCGGGCAGTGAAAAGCGTGACAGACTGTCTATGGGGGCCCCCGGTTCCCTCTTTCTGCCAAACTTTGCATGGCGGTGGGACGGCCATGCAAAGGCTGGTGGAAATGGGGGTAGTAATCCGAAGGCCTGGAAGATTGAGACTGCCAGCACTGCCAGGCCGTCGGCTGGCGGCAACCTAGCAGTGCTGGCGGTTGGACCGTGGTCATGATGTGGCAGTAGGACCGCCCCTGTAGGCTGCGGTCTGAGCACCACCATGAGTCTCGTGGCCCATGGACCGCTAGACTCGTGATGAGGCCCTTAGTCTGCCTTTCTGGGATTCAATCTCATGACCTGCAGATCACCACATATTTCACACAAGAGTATGCCTCTCATGGAGCGGTCCTGATAACTCTAATGGTTTTCACTTGCATTGAGGGCCCTGAGACAGAGTATGAAGCAGATAATGAATCATGGAGTGTTTATTCTCATGAAAATGCTAGGCTTTCAAATCTCTCCTTTAACTGTGTTTGCCCCTTCTTCAGAAAGTTATGACAATTACATTTCCACAGCTACTAACATTTTGAACTAACGTTTTGCCTTTACAAGCTAATTTATTTCACCCACGTGCTAATCCTTCAATGACATTACATCACAAGACATTTGTGATAACTTGGCCCCTTTTAAAACAGTTAAAGTCATTGTTATTTATGAAGATATTGAGCACCTAGCCACTTTAACGCTGTTCAGTATTCACCTGGGAGCACTGAGCAGGGTCCTAAAGAAGATCCTTGCTCTACCATTATTATCAGCAGAGGAAACTGTGGATCAGGGTGTGTGTGACTCTTTGAAAGGGCTTACATCAGTTTTTCCTCATGACCCCTTTATGGTCTCTTGGTCTCTGTCACTGGTGTGCCTGTGTGCAGTTTAATCAATTCTGTCTGGATAACTGCTTCTGTGCTTGTCCCTTGGAAAAAGGCAATTGTTACACCACTAGTTAAGAAACCTGGTATGCCTGTGGGCAAGTTGCATTTGTCGTGCATTATGACAAACTGTTTTACATTTCTATCAGCTAGAGACCTCAAGTTGATAGATATTTTGTCTTAAACCAGGCCTCCTGTTTATTGGTCATAATGATGCAGTTCAGATACTTACACAGTATATATTACAGCTGGGAAAGATTATGGATAATGAGTAGAGCTTCCTCCTCACTTTGCCCAGGATGTCACTCATTAAATGTCAACTTTCTCCATACAATTGGGGCTGTCCAATTAGTGAGCCCTTCAATGGGGAGGACATACAATCCTTATCCAAACTGCTTGGGTGAGCTATCATGCCATCCGCCAAAATAGCAATGCTTCATATTAATGAGGAGCTAGACACTAATTGATATTTGAAAGCATTGGTTCATTTAGGACGGGTGATGACATAAAGAGACATTGTCCAATACTGGAGGGCAAGTGGCCCACCTCCGTCTGCCTGTTGAGTGAGTGGCTTAAGGGTTTCCCCAAAACCGACGTGAGGGTGTTCGAATAGGGTCCTTTTGAGTGGTGTCCTAATCATTGTATGTTTACCCTCTTTATTTTGGATTATGGATCTTTGACAACGCTAACAATATATTTATGCTTATGTTTGATTTGTCCTTATGTTGTCTGTTATTGTCAATATGTTGTTTGCAGGAATGACAATAACATTTTTATATAAAAAAGAAAAGAACGTCTGGACCTAGTCATATTAAACTATTGCCCCATCACCCTTTTAGTGACTATCTCTAAGGTGACGGAAGAAAATCTGGTGAAATATCTCCCTGGGCATCTCAATGTTCCAGGCCTTCCACCCAGCAAAGAGCAGAGGCTGTCATCTAAATGGATGTAATAATATGGGGAAAAAGGTAGTCAAACTGGACTTGTGTTAATAGATCTTGGTACCCACATGAAATACTTTGATGCTGGTTTGTAGTTATACAGTCACAACACACATTTTTGGATTAAAGTGTTTTTTCCACAAGGCACTGAGGTCTATGCACCATTTGCAGAATGTTAGAGAATATAGGGCCAGATGTATCAAAAAACGATTTTCATTTCTTAAATAGCAAATTTTAAGTAATCGCTATTTAAGAAATGCAAAATGGTATGTATGAATTTTGCAATTCAGTAATAGCAATTTCTTAAAATTTGCAAATGCTATTACCGACTCGCAAATAGAGAATCCGACCCCATTCGCACCTATGGGCCTGTTGCGAATGTTTTTGCATTTCCCAAATTGTGAATTTCAGTTAGGAATTTGCAAATTTGGAAATGCTAATCCCAGGTGCTGGTCGCCTAAGGCCCCCTCCGCTGCACCCCAAACATATTTTTACGGACATGTGAAGCACACACACATGCCTTAGGGGCATGTGTGCGCTACATGTCAATTTAAAAAATGCATTTATAATGCATTTTTTAAAATTTGCACATGATTACCACCAAACTTCAGTTTGTGGTAATTGCATTTCCTAAATGCCCAAATCGCATTTAGGAAATGCTTGATACATGTGCTTTGGAAATTGCAAATAGGAATTCTCTAGTTGCGATTTCTTATTTAGAGAATCGCAATTTGCGATTCTCTAAATGGAGTCGCAATTTTAAGGAATCACTATTTTTGCGATTCCTTAAAATTGCACTGCGAATGCCTTTCATACATTCTGAGAGGCATTTTTGCATTCCCAAACGGCCGAATTTTGCAATTCGCACCGTTTGCGAATACAAAATCGCTTGATACATCTGGCCCTTAGTTCTTATAATTTACAGTTTCTGTTTGATACAAACTGATGAGGACATAATATGCAATGGAAGGCATACAGTTTGATGGAAATATAGGGATGAGGCATAAGGCAATCTTCTCTGATTTAGGGCCGGATGTATGAAATTATTTTGCACTCGCAAACAGTAAAATTGGCCGTTTGCAAGTGCAAAACCGTGGTCTGCGATGCATGAAATGCATTCGCAGACCACAACTAACAAATCGCTAAAATATCGATTTTTTGCGTTGCGACCTGGAAATTGCGAGTCGCAATTTGCGATTCGCAATTTCCAGGTCGCAAGGCTATTCTGGAAAAAATCGCAAATTGCGATTTTTCCAAAAATGGCATTTTGCACTTGCAAAATACCATGCTTTGCAACCAGGTGGTAACCTGGTGCAAAATTAAAAAATGCAGTTAAACTGCATTTTTAACTTCAACATGTAAAGCACACATGCCCTTTTGGCATGTGTGTACCTTACATGTTGAATAAAAAAAAATTGGGGTGCAGGAGAGGGGGCCTTAGGCTCCCAGCACCCTGGCCTTTTGCTTTTCCAAAATTGCGATTTCTGGTTCTGAAATCGCAATTTTGGTAAAGCAAAATATTCGCAGCTATGGGCCAACAGGCCCACATCTGCAAATGGGGCCGGTATCGCAATTTGCGATTCGGTAATAGCATTTGCGATTTTTAAGAAATCGCTATTACCGAATCGCAAATGTGATACATGCCCCTTTGCGAGTCGGTAATAGCGATTTCTTAAAAATCGCTATTACCGAATCGCAATGGGCCGTGATGGTACATCTGGCCCTTAGAGTCATCTTTAACAATACCCCCATCCACTTCGGCCAATGGGGAGATGAACTAGTAGCTGTCTACAGCGATTGGCTACACAAATGCCAGTGGGTCATCATCAGGACCAAGGAAGTAAGTAAGGAAGTACCCAAAACAGACTGAGTGAATAAATCTCTTCCAAAGACAGGCATAGAGCCTACAACCTGTATAATACCACCATGGTGAGCACAAACTCAATCTGATAACAGGCCACGACTAATTCAGTGGACCACATCAACTGGCCGGCACAACAACATGTTGGGTGAAGAAATCTCCCCCAAAGACAGGCGTAAAACCTACAACCTGTATAATACCACCACTGTGAATATAACCTCAATCTGGCACCAGGCCGTGACTAATTCAGCTGACCACATCAACCAGCCAGAACGACTCTCAGTCTGATTAACTGATGGTCCATTGGTTACAGGGTTGCCCCTTATTGTTTTCTAAAGGTGGGATGGCAGCAGTGGTAATTTGGATCTGTCTGCTGCTTTCGATACAGTTAATCATTCAATCTTAACCCAACAACTCAGCGATTGGCTTCCAGGCCCAGCCCTAAAGTTATTAAGCTCCTTTTTAGATGACAGGGAGGACGTATACCTCTAAGTCCTTCACTCTGCCTTGTGAAGTTCCACAGGAGTCCTCATTGAGACTCACTCTATTTAATATCTATATAGCCCCACTTCTGAACATCATTAGAAAATTTGGCTTTGTGGCCATCTCATCTACTGATGATATTCAAATCATTGCTCCAATTATGGGTAACATCAAGTCAGCTATTGTTAGATGGATGAGTGAGCACTATCTAAAACTGAATCCAGACAAAAAGGAGATCTAACTCTTTGGCTTTGATGAAAAGTTATGGGGAGCAAATTGGTGGCCCCAGTGTTTAGGACCACCACTCATCCCAGTTAGAAAAGTTAGGAATTTGGGTGTCAAGTTTGACTGCAGCCTCACCTTCTCCGAGCATACGAGCCAGCTGACATCCTCATGTGTTTTTACTCTGAAAATGATAAAAAAAGATTCTTCTTTTCGTTCCTGATGATCTGCAGAAAACGGTGGTCACCACACTAATGCATACCAAACCATAGAAGTCAGCCTAATTTGACAACTTTCCGAAAAATGCTAAAAGCCTGGCTGTTTAGTCAGCCTTAATAGATTCAGGTTAGGCATTATTTCTTTCCCTCTTTTTGCATAGATTTCTGGTCACATCATATTTCCACTTTTGTCTTTTTTCCCTTTGTTTCCACTTTATAAATAAATAAACTCAAACTCAACTCGAACAAATATGGAAACATGAGAAAGTAGGCTTAGATAAACTAATGGGCATCAGTAGAAAGGAAGATCAAATATAAATATACTTCAGTGAAAAAGCCTAACTGAATAGCCTGATCCTTACAGCTGATGTTAGTTTTAGTATCAATGAGTAATAAAATCCATATTTTAGTCTCACTTTGCACACGAGAGGCTGTAGGGTCATCAAATCATCTAACTTTCTCAGATTTTATCACAATTCTGCCTTTGCTACATGCAAAATTCGACAAACCACGTACAATCCCCCACAACTCCACAGTATTGTCTCAGTTCATCTTTGATGCATGCATATTTTATTTTATCACAAATTTTAACAGCATCGGAAATATGTATCAGACGACTGGGAAGGAATGACTCATAGAAACATTGTGGGTTCTTGTTCTCAACCTTCACAAGGAAACTCAAAATTCTGCTATTAGGGTAGAAGCTTTTATTGTCGAGAGCCTTCAATAATGTATCCTGTATTATTCAACCTCTTCCTGGTACCAGGGAAACAGGGTCTGAAGTCTGCTAGCTTGATATATGTACAGAACATTTGACTATATCAGAAAACAAGAGATAATAAGAATATGAAACTCATGTATTATATTGATTGCCAGAGAGACACAAACCTGAAAAGCAGTGTCAATTCACACTTGTTGGCTGTATCTTTTAATTTGACCCTATATAGTGCACTGCTGCCTTTTGGCTAGATTCACACTACGCAAATACTACAGATGTACATCGTACATACAGTAATTAATACCACTGACTTTGTAAGAGGTTGTCACTATTTATTTAATTATGTCCAAGGGTTTTAAAGGCTCTACATTTGTCCCAAATGTTAGCAGGGTGCTATGGCTTTCAGCTACCCTTATTTGATCTGGGTCACCCACAATTACCAACTACTCTGAGTAGATCACAAATGTGGGCCTGGGGTGTCTGAACTTCAGTGAGGGAAGGAGAAGGGCTGAGAGGGTAGGGGAAAGAAAAGAATGTCAAGTTATAGCAGAGGAGACCGCTCTATTCTCTCCCTTGCCAGAGAGAAGGTACAATAGAGAAGTCGAGATGAGGCTTGGCTTCCATCGCTTCATGATATGTTACTGGACATATTTTGTAGCTGGTTAAATTGTGTCTGGTGGTCATGCACCTGAGAAAACCACATGCAAGAGCAGCACACCATTTGCGATCAGGCAGACAAGTATCTGCCTGACTCACAGTTTGACCCCACATGTGTTAAAATAAACTTGTTTTTATTTGAATTATATAAATTTAAATTGAACTAAATCTAAAATGTAAATTTTCACAAGTGAATTTCACAGTGATCGCATTGCAGGACCACTATGATCTCCTCGATTGCCACTTCCCAAACCTCCTAATTTGGGGGTCTGCCTCCAGAAAAAAACACTACGTTCCTTATGGACAGGTATCATTTTTGCTACCTGAAAAAAACATTCTGCCACCCTCTAAATCAGGAAAAAGGGGGGCGAGAGATGGACAGACTGGTCACCCCCCAATTTGTGCATGTTTATTTTTTATTCTTTTTTGTGTGTGTGTGGACGTATGGGATCTTTGCCTTCTCTTGTCTTTCAAAAGTTGATACTCTTCCTTATTTAATGTCTAAACTTTTGCCCACGCAAAAAAAGGATCACGTATCTGTCACTGACCTTCCAATTACTTGTAGAGCTCTAAAGATTATTAGTGATTGCTGTGGAAAATACTTATTGTGTCCACATTTTTATTGCTATTTTCTGGGTCCGTTTTGTAAGACAAAAATGGAAATCCCACTGTTAATCACATTGTATTGCCTGTTTAGCAAAAAACCCTGTGAAAGAAAATGAAAATAATGGAATGCGGATTAACTCAAAGAACACAGCCCCTGTGAGGCCATTTACTTACCCAGCCTTTGTTCATCTAGAACATATTGGGAATGAAATTGCTCTCACGCTGGTTCATCCCTCGCCAGTGCTATTTATTACTTGAGAAACAAAGTTATTACCATGTGGCATTTAACAGGGCTTTAATATTGTCTACTGAATTATAAAAAAAATACATAATGCAATAAAAGTGGTTAAGTTCCTGCCTGCAAATGTTTCTATGGATGTGCCCCTTATCCGAGTTCAGCACTGCAGGCTGTTCGAGTTGAAGCAAGCTTTGAGCTTCAGTAACACAGAAACACAACACACCCCAACCGTGCTCTGCCACGAACAGCAACCGATCAGCCAACTTGGCTTCTCTTATTAAGGCAATATTTTACTTGCTCCTTAATAGACTTTTCGTGACTCCCCTTCAGCGTAATCTAACATACTGCTTTAATAAGAAATAAACACTTAAAGTGATATGCAGCAGTTCCGGTTGACAGGATCTAGGGCATGATGTTTACTTCAGTACATTCCTGCCTTACCACCTTTTGCATCTCAAACTCAAGCACACCCGTCTACTCCACAACATAAATAATTCAGTGATTGGCGTAGTCAACAATGAATAAATCCCAGCACTTGCTTCTATTAAAAAATATATATTCAGGTGGTAGGATAACCCGTAAGAATAGGCCCCTCTTGCAGACCTAGCTGCTGAAAGCAGCATGTCTATAAAGCTGGCGTAACGTGGCCAGGTGCTAAGGCGCTGTGGATCTTCACATTGTGAAGGTAGAAAATGCAGGGGCTGGGAGGACCTCCTGCACCGGTCATAGTTAAAGGTGCAGAATGAGCTGGGTGTGTCCTCCAAGCCATCTAGGCACTCTCGCTGGCTGAGCCCACTGAACAGGAGGGTCCTGGTCAGAGATTGGCAGGAACTCCATGCTTGTTGAAGCTCATGAGCAGCAGCACGAACTGTAGTAAGTCATGGCAAACAGAAAGTGCACACCTTCATTTGTCAATTGCAAGTGTTGTCATGCCAAGTCTCCAGTTCCTTGGGTCTTGTCATGTTAATGATGCCTGTATATCAAAGTGGCATGCACAGTAGTGTAATTAAGACCACATGGTCAATGTAAGCATTGTCTGGATCTGTCAGATTTACTAACTACGTGTATTACATGCAGTTGGATCACATTTTTGCACAGAGGAGCTTGATCATGATAGATCACGTTTAGCTGTCAAAAGACTGTCCGTGGCATCATGGGCATATATCAGACTATTTTGTCTCAATCCTCATGGGATCCACGCTCATTTTTGCTTGCTTGGCCCATGTCAGACGGAGGTCATGGACACTGTAAACAATATGTCTCATACATTGTGATACTGTAACCCTCA
This sequence comes from Pleurodeles waltl, assembly GCF_031143425.1. Classification (NCBI taxonomy): domain Eukaryota; kingdom Metazoa; phylum Chordata; class Amphibia; order Caudata; family Salamandridae; genus Pleurodeles; species Pleurodeles waltl. Next base: position 1,421,688,362 of record NC_090445.1, read on the forward strand.
CAAGCAGTTCAGTGTTCATTCTTGCACACACAATATACATGTAAAAGTAAACATCATCACATGCCCAGCACATAGCCGTGCATGCCACAACTATAAGTCATCATTCACCAGTAATCAGTGATCACCTGCTGCTCTTAAAATGATGCATACATTACTGTCTACCATCATGAGGGAATGTCAAGGTAACATTCTATGAGTAGCCCATGTGCAAATGGGATGTCACTTTATATAGGTCTCATACATATGTTTATAATGGATGGAGAGAGGACCATGTGCTACAGCTGCCCCTTTGTCACCTAACTTTAAAGGTGGCATGTGGGAATATTAACCTTGCATGGGACAGGGGAGTGGCCTCTGTTACAATGTGAGACTTTGCCACATTGATTATTGTTATAATGACTTTGGGTCCTATCCACAAATGTAAACATACACATGTATATGTACTCATGGGTATATTTAGTACCACTCTTTAAGTCTACGCTTTTATTGTAGTCACTATTTCTGACTTTAGATTTGCATCTCATTGTAGATTTAGATGTCTCCATCCTTGAGGTGGACCCCTACAACTGATTTATGAGTGCAAAAAAATGTCACACCTATCTGGAGACCTCCACCAACATGGCAGAGATCTCCCGATGGAAACGTCTGGAGACAGTTTATTTATCTAACAATAGCAATTATTGAACATATTTTAATATAAATGTAAAATCATTTAAGATGGAAGTGATAAAATAAAATGTTACAGCCTGTTAACGTATTAAATGTAATTAGTATTAAATCATTTATTAACTTAAATAAATATGTCTTTAATGTACAACTAATTCTTCTCAAATATTGTTTTGTAAGAAAACAGCCATAGCATTTGTTATTTGTATTTAATATGCATCAATATTAATTAAACATCATCATTGAATTACTTTAATTATTTTTCCATGTTTTAACAAGTTTAATGTTTACCCTCATTTTAATTTAGAAATGTTTATTAAAGTTTTAAATAGTATAATAAATAGTTACTATTATCTATATATTTTTAACATTAAATAAAAAATATTCATTTTAAAAGTTTAAATCGCTACTTTTAAAAACAAAATTCCTATAGGGTGTTATTTTGATCTCCTGCCTCCATCATTTACTTTGTGAATGTCTTGTAGTACCATTGAGTGGCCATCTATGGTGATGGATATACCCCAAGGGCGGATGGAGTACCTGCAGTACTCTTTTGGGACCTATTTGGCTACATTAACTTACAAAAGTAGTTGGTGATTAGCAGTGGGCTTACCCTTTTGTGGGTGGGTGATCATATACTCATGTTCCTCCCTAAAACCCTCCGTAACCCTGTCTAGGCTCCACCTACTAACATGTAAATATTCCCAGTTTTCCAGCTACCTCTGTCCCTCCCACATTAATAACTAAAATATACACCTACCTGTATGGAGGTTTCTGCACACGTGGAGGAGATCTCTGTACAGAAATATTAAGAGTGGGGGAAGTGGCGGTATGCACACAGAGGTTAGTGAATAGCATCTTTAGTACACATGTAGCACTACTGTGGTACTACCTTATATACTACAAAATGCAGTTTGCAAATTGGACCCACTGTATTATGTTATGAACACAAATAGAAAGCACAACCACTGAGCAACAGGCTGAGGACACAAACCAGGTTGTGATAAGATTTGACAGTACACTCCATGAGAGGACTGACAAAGGGAAATGTCCTGGCCTGGAAGAATAATCAGCAGTTGCATTGTAGATACAGGTCCCTCTGTCTTCGGGGCTGAAGTCGCCCCCTCCAGAAGTGATTACGGTCAGATGTACAAAGGTTTTTTGAAGTCCCAAATGACCTGATTGCGGAATTGGGCTGTTCCGTTTGTGACCACAAAAAAGCTTATTTTAATATACAAAGCCAAATTGCTACTTGAAGTAGAATCGCAAATTGCATTTGCGATTCGGTATTTGGGAGGGGCATGTGTAAGGTGTCTCTTTAAAATATCAATTCACAATAGGGTGTATTAATGTTTTGTAAGTGATTACCACTTGCAAAACAATATTACTTTACCACCAATTCAAAAAAGTGGTGGTCACAAATTTACAAAGGGGAAGGTTCCCTTTGAGACCCCTTCTCCTTTGAGAATGCAAAAACATTTTTTTTCAGAGCAGGCAGTGGTCTAATGGACCACTGCCTGCTGTTAAAATCATGAAACTCAAACTTTTCATTGTCTATTGTTAAACGCATCCCTTTTTTCTTTAAGGAAATCAGGCTGCATTTAAAACAATGCTTGATTAAAAAGCAATCAAGGACATTGTAGTCTGCTAACCCAAGCAGGACACATTTCTTGTGATGGCGGAGATTTCGAATGGGTTGGAAATTTCGACCTACCTCATTAATATTCATGTGGTAGGTCTATTTGCAACCTATAAGGATTGCTATTTTAAAATAATAAGTTTCATGCATTAGTTATAGCAGTTTCCTAATAGAGATAATCGCAATTAGGAAATCGCTACTTCTAATGTTTGTACATCTGGTCCTAAGTCCACACAGCACTGGGGCCTGTGGCTGCCTCACTATCACATCTCTTCCTTCTAGCAGTGCTGAACTGGATGATCAGTTTTCAAGGGTGATTTTCACCTCATATATCCCTAATCCTTCCTGTTTGACTCAACCCGCACCTACATATGCCAGCCTGGCTGATTTCCAGGTGGTCAGAGGGCCATAATGTAGATAGGAGCCTGTCAGCAGTGAACCTGTACTGTTCTGGCAGTGGTCACAGTCAAGACGCAAATGGTGCAGTATTGGGAAATGTGAAACGTACTGTCCTCTTAGACATCAGCCATTTTGCTCTTGTCCAAACCTACCCCTCCCCTCTAGCTGTCTGTGTGAGTCCCAGTGTGTCTTATGCCTTTGTGCAGCACTCTGCAGGATGGATCTGATCCTAGCCTTCACTTAGCAATGCCTGCACCGAAGGAAAAGCTCCATAACGTCCAAACTATTGGATACATGGGGTGGACCGGAACTGTTGCTCTCAACCCAGCACATCAGTGACAAAGTATCTTTGGATGTATTTTGTGCTATTTTAACTTTTCATTGGATTTACGACTTTTGAACATTTGGCTGAAATTTTTATTTAGACATTTTACTAGTTTTGCTTTATTTTCTCCATTAAAATGTACTTTTAGATATTTCCCATGACTTTCCGAAGTGTGTTTCTGCTGTTCAGCCCCTCCAAGTTGTCTCTTCCTCCCTGGGCCCAGACTCTATTTTGGTTATTTCTCCCTCCCTTAGGCAGTTTACTTAATAACTCTACTAACCATCCCCAGATGCTATGTCCTGTTTCCTATTTTATTTTTTATTTAAAAATATATGATACATTTTTATTTTTTTTAAAGTCACTCAATGTGTTCTGATTCTGTTAAGACTGCCTGGCCAAGTCTGTAGCTGGATGTGTGGTGATCCGATGGTGAATGGTAACATAATCAAGTCTCTTCAACACATTGCATGATTTTACTCACATGCACACACTTTCAGACCCAGACGCACATGAGATGAAATAGGGGAAAGGTAGGTGCAATTGGTGTTTAATCAAAGGTGTCCACAAAATTATTTTTCATCCTGTTCCCTGTCATGAACCTTTACATCCTAGTGCCTCAACACTCAGTGATGTCTGGCAGTAGCTTCGCAATTGTCTGGAGGCTTTTGTTTATGTTTTGTGTCCCCATCAACCTTGTTGGTTCCTCCAGGTGGAGATGTTGTACACTGTACCCCCTATATCATAAATCTCACACACACCACAGGATACCTTTGTTCAAAGAACTAATCCTCCCAAAGGGTCTATGCCAAACTTCCCTGTGCTAGCATGGCTTTCTGAAGCAGCCAGCTAATTTCCCTAGACATTTAGGTTTGACACTGAGCACGATGAGGGTGTGAGATTGTTCACTGGAAGGAGCAATCCCCAACTGAACTTTTCTCTCTGTGAGAAGATGGAGAAAAGTTTGAACATGCAGCTTGGATAGTGGTTGAAACAGGGGAGGCCACTAAGGTACCTGCAGGATGAAGGGTGGGTGGAGGTGAGCCTTGAGTGGCTCGAAAGAGTATCTCTGTTTTCTTGTAGGTGCCTGGGTACTTGCAATCTGGAGGAGTACTTCAGGATTTTGTCTGCTGTCCAGCAGTGAGGTGGTCTTGGAGGTGTCGTCCTTTGTGTGGCCTGCAGTCTCCTTGTGTTCTGCAGTTCTGAAGGAAGCAGAGAAGGAATTGTGCAAGAGCAGTGCGTTTTCTCCTTAGATTGCATGCAGCCCACTGCTTGTGGATTGAATGGCATCAATTTTAGGCTGTTTGCCCCATGGAGTTGCAAGGGAAGTCAAATAACAGTTGCTATATTCACTTTGAAAGGGCGCAGAACCAACAAGAACGTATTTTGTGTTATACTTTTAAGTCACAGATAACACTTGATTACTGACAGATGTAGCTTAACATTGGCATATGTGTCCATATGTTTCTTGGCATGTGTCCGTAGACATGGGATAGTGTGGCTCCTACCTGGCAGTACCATGGATGCTTGGTGTTTGGATGGACTCCTTGATGTCAGCTGCTTATCAACAGTCTCTGAAGATGACTGCAAACATGTGTTCCTTGATATGAAAGCAGCAGAAAAGAATAATGAAGAACTTTAGAATTCTAACAGTGTGGGGCAGGACAACAATGACCGATGTGATGTACTGGGTCAGGGTTGATAAATGTGAAAGAGGGATATGGTATTTCTTTCACAGGTATAAAATAATAAAATGACAAGCAATAACATTTGTTAGGACTGAGTAAGGGGGTAATAAGATGCAAATGTATATAGATGGTACACACACACACACACACAGGCCACAATCTTACCTGACTGACAGTAGTAGAAGGCCGAATTGCTGCTTGTAAGATGTCCTCATATTTGGTGGGATTGGTGGATTGTAGTATGGACACCCGGGTACATTGTAGCACTGCAGCTGTCTATCACAACATAAATAGTAGGAGGTTGTGGAAATATGTTAGTGTTATACATTGATTAAACATCCACAGAATCCCGTCCTTGGTGACAACTTCTTAAAGAATGGTGTCAGTTACAGGCAGACATTAACTTAACATAAGAGCTTGTTAGGTACAGTGACAAAGAACATATCAATCTAAGATTTGTGGCAATTGCGACATGGGTGAATTGAGTAAGTGACAGTAGGCAGACATAGGCTTAGCAAAGATGCATACAAAATTAAGAATGCATTTTGATACATATGGATAAAGACATTGGATATAGACATCAGACCTGAAATTTCACTCATTGCACATCTTGGTGAGACATGCTGATTATGGGATTCTTGTGTTTTGGAAGTGCATGCTCACTATCTTCACACCTAAGAAAAAAGGAGTGATGCATAGAATGTTTTCATTTGACATGGACAGTGACATTACAAGCTCTGCCATCCATCTTGTGAAAGAGGTGTCACCATGGTGACACATGCAGTGCATCAATAGTGGAGTATTGTGAAGGTGGGGGGGGTGGCCAGGACCCGCAGTGGCATAAATGACATGATGGAGATAATCATATTTGAACTCTATTCATTTTTAGTATAAAAATGTGAAAAGTACACATGTCAAGATATATAAAACAAGAAACATTTATGGCAGTGTGAACTATGACAATCAAAGATGTACATTTCTCCAGGAATTTGGTCATGAGATTGATTACTGTAAGGCATGCCTGTTAAGCGTCCATTTTAGGACATCCTCATTCCTCACTCATCCCTACTTCTTATCCCTGCTTCTCATCCATCATCCTTACTTGTCATCCATCATACATCATCCCTACTTCTCATCCATCATCCCTGCTTCTCTTTGATCATCCCTACTTCTCATTCATCATACGTCATCCTTACTTCTCATCCATCATCCCTACTTCTCATCCATTATACATCATCCCAACTTCTCATCCATCATCCCTCCGCCTCAACCATCATACATCATCCCTACTTCTCATCCATCATCCCTACTTCTCATCCATCAAACATCATCCATACTTCTCATCTATCATCCTTACTTCTCATCCATCATCCCTACTTCTCATCCATCATACATCACCTCTACTTCTCATCCATCATCCCTGCTTCTCATCCCTACTTCTCTTCCATCATCCCTACTGGCAACAGCAAATCAGAGTTAAGAGAGAGAGCTGCATTGTATTACTGAAAAGCAGCCTTCTCATTGCATGTGCTGGGTGAAGACGGAGCAGAGGAAATGCAACTCTGTGTTTGTTTCCAGTGAAGTCAAGACTGTACAGCATTTCATTTTATTTAACTAGTGTTTTTCTGTTTATGCTCTGCAGAAAGCTCTGCTGGTTTGGGAAATACAAGGAGCCCACAGCTTGGTCCATAAATCAGCTCTTGGAGAAAGTGTTATACAGTTCATCTACAGTTCAATGAGAACCTTTCTAGTTTCAGAAAATAAAAAACTGCTCTCAGAGATAAAAGCAGCCTCAGATTTGAACATTTTATTTGTTACAAATAAAAATGAAACCAGAAAAGGTTTGGATGAATTGGATTGCACTGTAACCAGAGTTGATTTTAAACATTTTCTTTCCACATATGAAACTGAAACGAGAAAGGTTTGTGGTGAACTCTAGATGAACAAATATGCAGAGCTTTCTGCAGAGGCCTGTGTAAACAGAAAACACTTAGGTAAATAAAATGAAATGTTTTACAGCCTAAACTTCACTGGCAACAAACATACAGTTGCATTTCCTCCCCTCTGTCTTCACCCAGCACATACAATGAGAAGGCTGCTTTTCAGTGAAATACAATGCAGCTCTCCCTCTTAACTCTGATTGGCTGTTGTCAACCAATCAGCGTGAAGGTGTGTTTCACAATACTGAAAATGTGTTGGTATGACTGAGGGATGAGGAATGAGGAGTAGGGATGATGGATGAGTTATTAGAAGTAGGAATGATGGAAGATGGATAAGAAATATGGATGAGAAGTGGAGATAAGGGATGAGAAGTAGGAATGATGGAAGGGAAGTAGGGATGAGAAGCAGGGATGATGAAAAAGAAGTATGGATGAGAAGCAGGGATGAGGGATGAGAAGTAGGGATGATGGAAGAGAAGTAAGGATGATGGATGAGAAATTGGGGTGATGTCTGATGGATGAGAAGTTTGGATGATGGATGAGAAGTAGGGATGATGGATGAGAAGTAGGGATGATATATGATGAATAAGAAGTAGGGATGATGGATGAGAAATAGGGATGATTGAAGAGAAGTAGGGATGATGGGTGAGAAGTAGGGATGATGGATGAGAACTAGGGATGATTTATGATGGATGAGAAGTAGAGACGATGCATGAGAAATAGGGATGATGTATGATGGATAAGTAGGGATGATGGATGAGAAGTAAGAATGATGAATGAGAAGTAGGGATGATGGATGAGAAGTAGGGATGATGTATGATGGATGAGAAGTAGTGATGATAGATGAGAAGCAGGGATGAGGAGTGAGGGATGGGGATGTTCTAAAATGGATGCTGTATGCCTGACTGGGTGCTAGGAATGGAGGTAGATGCAAGTCGTGGTGTGGGACCTGCCACAGGAAGTGCTGTTGTTGCCCCAGATGTCACCTGTAATGCACCAGAGAAGGGGACTGTAGAAAGGAAAGTTAGAAGGCCTCAAAATGAGTTTAACTTTTATTGACTGTAAAAGGAATGGAGCATATATTGGATGTGTGTTTATATGTTAAAGGGGAAATGTGTGTTGTTTGAGGATAGTGTCACAGAATCTAGTAGGAAGACGGAGGTGCTTTTGTTCCTACCTAGCCTAACCTTTGGATTCCTTGGAACAGGCAAGCCATATAGCAAGTCATGGTGCCTGGAAGAGAAGATGCCCTCATCAACAGGGACATTGAATGGATATTGAAACCATGCCTATCCTCAAGCAAATCCTTTTTCATGTGTCCTTCACACACCTCCTTTCATCGTTCCATTTCTTTAAAGAAACCCTGCAGACCGTACTTCTAACCTAAACACTTTCCCCACATCTGAGACCTTCAGCCAAATGGCCACATTCTGAGCTCTACTGAGGATGTGTTATTCCCTGTAGTGAGCAGCTGCATTAATTACAAGCTCTATCTCCTCCTCAGTGAAGTTCCTCTTCCCTTTGAGTGGGATGTTCTACATTCTGTAGGCTCCAGCTGATCTCTGCCATCCAAAACATCACACAGTACAACAAGAAGGGGCTAGATGTAGGATGCGTTTGAGTGCTTACAATGATAATGTTAGTCAGGTGCATGTGATATTCCTCAGCAGAAGGTGTTCTGTATTGTTTTTCATTTGTAGTTCTAAGTCATAAATGTATGTGTGCAGGGATCTCTGCCCATATATTTACCTTTGTCGTCAGGACAATGGATGTTTAGTAGTATTGGGCCCGATCCACAAAAGTACGGGCAGAGTTCCACAACTGCCTGAACAAACTTTTACATTTTTTTCTAGTTTTCAAAACGTGCGATAGTACACCTGAAAAACTATCTCAGGGTCAGGTTTCCATGCCCACTATTGCCCCTGTTGTGCAGCTTTTTTTGGCTGCCTATTCCCCCGGTGTGCAGTTGCACATGACATGCAATGCTTTATAGGGGAAACATAGCTAAATGTGTAAAAACATGTTATTCCCACTCATTCAAGGGGGTTACCTGTTCCCCTTCCCACCCTAGAAAGGGAGTTACAATGGTCCTTGGGTGGAGTAAATCTCTTACTATATTCACAAACTTACAGGGCAAAACATGACTTGTTCCTTCCTCTTTTCACCTCTTGCATGTGAATTTCTTCACACTTCTAGCATAGCCATCCATAGTAGTAAAAGCATTTATGCCTTTCAGAAATTCTATTTTGAAGGAGGCTTTTCTTAGGCCATTATTTCTCAGACTGACCTTTCTTAGAGGTCAGTGAAGACACAGTTTCCTCTAGGAAACTGTTTGAGCCTTCCTGAGAAGTCCCTATGTATTTCCTTGAAAAGAAACAATAAACTTGATTCTTAGCAGGAAGATGCCTTTCTTGTGGGAAGCTTATGAGACTGTAGGCATTTGTTGGCATATCAATGAACAGCCTGAGGGTTTTCAGAACTAATATACTAGAGAGGCCTACGGGGTGGTGCTTGAGAAGAAGGCTGACCGTATGTTTCCATGGACTGCGTTGGCGCTCAGTGTATATTATGAGAAAGCTGGAGCATTCATGGGGTACACATTTAAATACTGGACACCTATAGACGACTGACACGGATATGAAATATTGCTTGGTAGTCCCAGGCAGGGAAATGGTCACCCACCCTAAATAAGGCAGTGTCACAGTCATTGGGTCCTTTTGGCCCTGTAGTGAACGGGCCCGTTATGTCAAAGGTTTACACTGGCAGAGCCCGCTTAAGCTCCATTGGTGTGTACCCAGAACATTTTCCTACTCTGGATAGATTGGGGGAAACCTGATTCAGGCAGCGAATGAGCTCCAACCGTTTACAGCAGGGCTACCATTGCACTAAACTCTAAAAGATGTCCTGAGAGTTGTTTCCTGTCCTCTGTGTTAAATGTTAAAGAACGTAGATATTTACCTTAGTCTTACTCATCAGACATAATTTTTGTACCTTTTCGTTTTAGTGCCTGTAGAGCCCTTGGGTTGCTCTGTTTGTTTTTTTGTGATCAGAGCGGAGATTGGGGTGGATGGTAATGTGATAAAAATGTGATAAAATATGATCTGTTACTACAAGACAGAACCTAGTTTGTTCCACATTCTGCTGGGATGAATGTTTGTCTTGTTTTTTGTATCCTCTTACTGGGTTTAGTTTAGGGCATGGGTACTCGCAAACATTTTCCCATGGGCCAAAAAGTTTGGTCTGTGACGTGCCTGGGGCCGCATTGATGCCAGGACAGTGGCGGTCGGGTGGGGTGACTAGGGGGATTGGTGGCAAGGTAGGTGTAGGGGAAGCAAAGAATATACATCTAGTTGCTGAAATAAACAATGGGCAACCAGAAAACCTGGAATTAATCCCGGCTTACCCACTTTTCCAAATTGTGTGATCCTAGGCAATTGCTTAGTGTCACTTTCCTTCCTTTTTCTGCATTATCACATTTAAGATGACCTTGAAATACATGATTCATGGTGTGTGCTGCACAAAACCTGATTCTGCCTTTGATTTAATAAACTATAATGTTGTTTATGTATGAGAGGAACCCAGGCCACCCGTAAAGTGCACATACCAAGTGACTGGCCTCTTTAATTTATTATCGGTGGTGTTCTCAGCGTAAGGGGAATAATTAATGTTTTCCAATTTATGTTTCCAAATCTATGTTTGAAAACTATCACTTATAAATGAATACATCTCAATGCGCTGATAAAACAAATTGTACTAAGGCGAAAAGGTTCTGCATGTTAACTAAATACACCTTTTTAATTTTGAAGAGACTGTCTTAGTTTTACACTTATGCTGCAAGATGTCTTTAAAAATGAAGGCGTTTCTAAAATTAAGTGCAGGAGTCCATAGTTACTTCCTTTCTTTAACACCAGTTAAGTTTGAAATAAATGACTGTGTGTGTGTTTAATATTTTTGTTAGTGCGGAGTCGAGCAAACAGCTGCTCAGTGCTCCCGTTGCCCAAGGGGCCGCATGTAAAGGTCAGAGGGGCCGCATGAGGCCCGCGGGCCGTACTTTGAGTATCCCTGGTTTAGGGTGTCTTTGAATGCTCACATATGCAACAGGAGAAACATATCTGTTTTACTCAGCTCCTCTCTAGTAATGACTTCCAGAAAGACCATTTCATGGTGTGTGCAGTTGAAATTAGATATGGATAGCAAGCATGAGGGCTTGTGTGTTTCTATATACAATTTGTATCATTTTAATCATTGTTGTGAAAGCCACGTTTAGAGATGCGGCTAATGGCACGCACATTGTGAATTGTGCCATCCTCCACAGTGTCTGTTGTAGTCTGAAACAGGGAGCATGAACTGTGAGGGTCCCTTAGGGATAAATGACTGCAACATCCAATCAAGCTAGGAGTTAGGTCTGTTCAGCTTAATTGGCCTTAATCAGAATTTTGTGATATTTAAAGCCCTAAAGTTCATTGTGATTCTGGTTCAGAAATATTTAATAGTTGCAGCAAGGTGAAAGTTTCTATCAACAATGATATGAAATGTCAGAGCCCTTCCTGGCTGTAACTAATCATTAGAAACGGTGGGGCGATTCACACAGAAAATTAACATGTGCATATTTTGTACTATAACACCTTGGTGTAATTTTTCACTTTTTTGTTATTCATCATGTCTGAGTGAGGATTTATATCTTAGCTTAGACTTATATGTCTCAACCCCCCTTCTAATGAGTGGGTGGAGACCGCATAATTCTATTTATAACTGTGATGCAAAACTTTGATAAATATGCCCCCTAGGGTCTTATTCAGGGATTGGTGGTTGGGATACTCTGTCACCAATGTGGCAAATGTCTCAGTCACCATATTACATTATAGCATATAGCACTTATAATACAGAAGATGGGATTTCTTCCATGTTTCGACTGAGTATCCAGTCTGCCAAACTCAAAATAAGGGCCTTAGAGTTCATGCACAATGCAAGCTTTGCTAAATATTTGTATTAATACAAGTTATCAAAAAGCTAAGTGAAATCTTAACACTTACATTACTTTGTACAGCATAGATCACAGGGGGAAAATGACAGGGCTACACATAACTGAGGCAACAGGAGACGAGGGTCCAGATGTATGTAGATTTGCCTTTGTGATTTCCTAAAAGCGAATCTTAGCGATTTGCTATGAGGAAATTGCAAACTGGGATGTATAATAGTGTGTTTAACACTGTTTGCAATTCCCAATGGGGTCGCAAATGACCTATCTCATAAATATTCATGAGGTAGGTCGCAATTTGCAACCTTATCGGGAATGGCCGCGCTTAAAAGGATGGTGGCCTGCAGGGGACACCAAACCACCATGTCTGTGACTGCTTTTTAAATGCAGCCTGTTTTCTCTAAAGAACGACAGGATGCATTTCAAACAAAAAAATGAAAAGTGCTTTTTTTTCTTTTTTTCAGAGTAGGCAGTGGCCCGTGGGACCAATACCTGCTCTGAAAAAATATTTTCTCTTCCATTCACAAAGGGGAAGGTGTTGCATGGGAACCCCTTCCCATTAGCAAATGGGTTACCACCAACTTGAAGTTGCTGGTAACTGCGTTTGCTTTGTAACCACATTCACGGTTCAAACCAATCTTACATCCCCCTGTGACTCGCTATGAGGAAGGGACGCCCTTGGCAAGCCCCTTCCTCATATCAACTCTCAAACCTATTTTGCAAGTCAGTAACAGGTTACCAACTCGCAGAATAGGATTGTTACATGGGGATAGCCTTTTCCCGGTTTGCGACCAGGAAAAAACTTTCAGACATTTGGCCAGAGATGCCAGACTCTGGCTGATGCTTGATGTGACCCTGAGCAGCTGGAGGCTCTATCTTTCTTTAATTAGCTATGGAATAAGAGTAGTATAATCTGAAGTACAATTCAAGTTGCCAAATCTTTGCAGTCTGCAAGATAGCTCTGCTCTTGGAGGCATGATCATACAAAAATCTCTGCAGGCTGAGGCCTGAACGTGCACACTTTCTGTCAAATTAAAAGTAGCTCATCGCTTCAGTAAAGGCCCGGACCTGTACCTTCTATGCGGAATGAATGAGACATAGCTCTCAGTCCTAGGCCTATACACTTTATGTGGTTAGAGTAACAGCCCTGCAGCTTGAAGCCTTGACCTTTAAGTGCCGTGTAACTTATATGATAGCTCTGCTGTCTAATACAAAAATATGTATATTTTTAGAGATAATACTGCTGTGTAAGGTCTAAACTTGCAACAGATGTAAAACCAGAGATAAACGTCTGTCATCCAAAAGCTAAATCCCACAAGTTCTGTGTCGCCCAAGGGATAGTTCTCCTGCGTGAAGCCTGAAATGGGAGGATTCCTGTCACCGTATTAATTAATTCTAAGAATATTAGGGATATGGAACCAGACAAGATACTAAGGGGCAGATTTATGGAAAGTGGTGCTGCACAGAGTGCTGCGCCACTTTCCCTGCGCCCCCTAGCACCCCCTACTGCCACCATGTACGCGCCGTATTTAAAATCCGGTGCACCATGGTGCAAGGTAGGGGGCAATAGCGTAATTTCACATGATGCTATTGATGTACTCTGCAGGAGTAGCGCCACAATATTGTCGCTACTCCTGCAGAGTACCAAGGGCTCCATTCTAAGGAATGGAAGCCCCCTTTTAACACCTGGTCCTGAGCAGGCGTTAAAAGTGCCGTAAAAAATGGCGCAAGGAAATCTCAGAGATTTCCTTACGCCATTTTTCTGTCTCCTCTAACGGGGGGATGCCCCCTTTGCATACATTATGCCTGGCGCAGGCATAATGTAGCGCAAATGGCTACAGGGTGGCGCAATGCAATCATTGCGCCACCCTGTAAACACGGCGCTGAGATTTAGGCCTGGTTGGGCCACATTAACATCATAAATAATTACGTTAAAGTGGCGCAAGGTGGCGCTAGGGGACTATAAATATCCCCCCAAGGGTGTCATTGATCCCCCACTTTAGCAGCTTGAGCACCGTGGGTGCCACAAATGTAGCAAGAGAGGGTGAATGAGTAATGAGAAGAAGGGATCGAGAGAATGACTAAAGGTGAAAAGGATGGCTGGAACGAAGGATTGATGAATGGGTGGAGATGCATGAAAGGAAGGATGGGGAGAAAGATAGAGGAAAAACTGAAGAGACCTAGGAGAGAATGCAGAGAGAGATGGAGGTAAAAAACAGATATGGATGGATGATCTATGGATGGATGGATGATTGGTAGAATGAGAGATGGAGGGAAGGATGCCAGGAACAGTGGATGAAAGGAATGAGAGGATGAAGTATGGATAGAGAGAAGGATTCATAGAATGATGAGTGGCTGGAAGGATGTATGGTTGGATGGATAGTGGATGGATGGAGATAAGAAATGAAGGAAGGAAAAATAAGAAAGACTAAGTGAATTAATAAAGACAAAGAAGAATGGAGTGATGGATGAATGGAGGGGTGGATGGAGAAGCCAGAAAAATAATAAAGTTAATGTCATGAAAGATGTAAAAAAAAGACCTAAAAAGAATAGGGAGAAGGAATTGAGATGTTAAAAAAGACATTAGGAAGAATATGGAGAATGAATTAAGTAATTAAAGAGGAAAAAGCACAAAAAGAGGCAGAAGAATGGAAAAATGGGAAAAAGACAGAAAAAGGATGTAGAAAAGGAAAGCAAGATGAAGTGAGGATGGCAAGTAGTAGGACAGGGGTGAATAAGAAGGAGAAAAGAATAAAAAAAGGTAGAAAAGGGAGGTAGAGGAAAAGGAAGGAAATAATGTAGGCGTGTAGTAAAGAAGGAAGATAAGGTGGAAACATGAAAAGTGATGTTAAAAAAGAAATATAAAAGAAGGCAAGGAAGGTGAAAAGGCAATATATAAAGCTATGGAAAGAAAACTGAAAAAGATGCAAATGAAATATGAAGTGAATAGGAAAAAAGATGGACCAAAGTTAAGATTTTTAAAAAATGGAAACCTTTACAGAAATTAAAAATATAGAAACAAGGAATGAATGATGGATGGAAACGTAAGAAAGATGAAAACAAAGAGAGAAACAAGAATGCATTGAAAACATGAAAAACAGAAAACAAAATTGGGAACAAATACGGAAATAAAAGAGGACAGAATAAAAGATACATTGAAAGAAAAGGGAAGGAAAGATGAGAGAAAGATGGAAAGAAGGAAAGATGTATTGGGGCATCACTGTAAGGCAGTTACGTCTTGTCTTGCTCACCATCCATGTATCAGAATATTTCATTAGTGCCTCTTCACAAATTCACAACTACCTCTACCGTTTGACAATATGTTTGCAAAATGCTCATTTTAACCAGGTTTTCACAATTTACTTCGGAAATGTTCCCTCAATAGAACATCTGGCTCGGTCGTCTCATTACTCACTGAATGCCATCTAGGATATGGTTCAAAGTAAGGGAGCATTTTAATTTTCTGGCTATTCCCTTGAAGATGGCCCCTTAAAAATTCAAGCTCCCAACCATACCATCACATTAATATTAGGATCTCAGTACAAGAGGGGCAGACTCGCCAGGACCACCCATTCCCATTATACTATAACACAGTGGCATTCGTTCAGTAATACAAGAAGTATGAAAAGCTGCACAACGTGTGTTTGACATGCAGCTTACTCTGGCAGGACACATAAAAGAGCAATTGTGTCAGGAATCACATTAAATAACACAACTGCTCACTATTAGTACTTATTTTATTGGCTTCCAAATCTTGATATGCTGAGTCTACCCTGTATAAATTCAAACTGTCACACTCAGACCTCTGCAGCGGGGGAATGTATTCACCTAGAGACCTACTCTAGAGTTTAAAACAGCGGTGGCTCCTTTAAAAAGTAAATAATAGTAACCAATATTTAGTATTGTTTTATTTTTAAAGGGGTCGGACCATGGGGGATGACAAGGATGGAAGGGGAGTGCTGTGCACTTCTCTCAGTGCGCATGTGTGTTTGGCCGGCCATCTCGGGCCGGCCACACATACATGCGCACTGAGCTCTCTCCAGCCCGGCACTCTGTTGCCGGGTTGGAGACAGCAAGCCCTGGGTCCCAGTCTGCGCGGGAGCGCTAAGCCAGGGTGCTCCGGCCAATCCTAATGCTGTTTTCATGCTCCCAGCAGCATGAGAGCAGCGTTAGGACTGGCCTCAAGGGAGGCTGGGAGCCTATGCTTTCTAGTGGAGCCAGAAGAGCGGCGCTGCAGCGAGGAGTCAGGTAAGTTTTTTATTTTTATTTAATTTTTCCTTCGTTTTGTACCCCTCCTCCCCCATCACGCACCACCCCGCCCCCCTTTACCACGCCATGAGCCGCGACTGGTTTTAAATGCTGTGTTATCTGAATACCATGCATGGCACTCTTTTTTCCGCTTGCTAACAACCTTAACTGTACTTTTCACAGACACTTCCTATTTCTACCTCTCACTTCCTTGACACACCCTTTCCTCCCATTGACCTTGCATTTGAATATGCAGCCATCCTGTACTTCCTTACCACGAGATTGTTGGTTTGGGAAGAGTTTATGGCAGATTAATGCAGTAAAAAGAGTTTGCGAAGTCCAGTGAATGATAGCCTATTTCCATCAGAAGTGTGCAGACAGCAGTAAACCAATACCTTAAAAATATACCAGGCATACTAGCAGTACAATCATTTAATATTACGTTATGTTAAGTTACGTTATGTTATCTTATGTGTATTTGTATGCTGCACAGGTTACCCCGGAGGGTATACTGGCACCTGATCACACCTCTTTATGATATGTCAGTTAATTACAGCTCCTGGATATAGTGTCACTGGCCTGAGCAGTATCTTTTGGGGCAGAACACATGCCCATTCCCAGTAGGATCCTTGAGGTTCACTTAGGAATATGGCGTAACCGAGAGAAAACAGATTTATTATGCCCAGTTCCTCTCATTATTCCTCTTTCACCACTTCATTTACCCTCATCGCAGAAGAAACTGAATGAACCTGTGGTTCTCTTTCATCACTCATAATCCTGATGGGCCTGGTAACTCCTGCTACCAAGTCAAATCCACAATACAGCAGACCTGCCAACTCACACGGTGCCACCGGGTGACACACAATATTGGCAATGAGGAGCCAATATCACAAGGTGGCAGGGAAAACAAGCTTAAAAACCACTCTATACAGTGGTTTTCAGCTCATTTTCGGAGGCTTTCAACTGCTGGCATCCATTAATGGGTGTGAAAACACCCCAGGACATCGGCAGGAGCCCAACAAGCTTTTTTTTTTTTTTTTTTTTTAAGAGGAGGGGCCTTGGGGCCAGAGTGGGGGCAAAAGTATCTCTTAGGTACTTCTTGGCACGAGGCCACTCCCCCTCCAAGGTCTCACCCCTCTCCTCACACTGTGAGGTTTTTGGTGAAGTTGGCAGGTGTGAATACAATCTCCCAACAATTAATCTACTAACATGAGATCCTTGTCTAGGGTCTAACTGCTGCTGCCCACGAGTTTAGTCATTTAATTGAAGATTTAATCAAATATGCTCTGTGGCCTTTCTTTGGGAAACACTTCAGACTATGTTTGGGGGCTTTTCTCTTCGTAGCATAAACATGGAGTGTTCCACTTGACACGCCTAGATTTGGTTTAGACCTTTGATGCCATTTTTAGCATTCTCGATCATATTACGAGCAATCAGAGTAGTAGCTCATCTAGAAATGTGAAAACGGTAATTCCTATTCTTCTTACATGTCCCAAGATTCACTAAAATACTTATTGAATTTCGGCAAAGAGACAAGTCTGTTACTCGAGCACATTTGCATCTTTAGAATTAGCGGTTGTTTAGCAAAATATGCATAGTCTAGGTCGTTGTTTCAACAGAAAATGACAATGAATCCTAAACAACATATATAACATGTCAATCAGTGATTACACATTTTAGGAATTCCTAAATAACTGTCATAGCGTAAATTGGATGAACTTGGGTGACAAAACACTAAAATAACTCACTAATTTTCATCTTTTTTTTAAACAAAAACGGAGATTGTTTGCTAAATATGCCGACTTGTTCAAAATGTCCCCAGTTTGTAGTAATAATTCCAGGCTATTATACTTTTACCTTTGGTCTTGCTGCAAACTTCAATTTTAATCTAGAAAATATTCCAAGGAACTAAGGGGCAAACATTTTGAAAACTCATGCCGATTTACCAGTAGTAAAAAAGTATTGCTTGGTTATGAAGAAGTATTAGATGCTCATGAGCATGTACCAAAATTGTGCAGTAAGTGGCCAATCACCCACTGGGGCTTCTGTGAATTGATACTATGATGGGCTATTTTATGCTCAGGGCCTCTGGAATTATGTGGCAGAGGAGGGCTAAATTATGCAGCAGGGTTGAGTAAATTATGTGGCAAGAAAAGGAACATTATGCAGTGCATTTTGTGATACTATTATTTAAGTATTTTGTCAATTTTATACTTGTTAACACTGTCTGGACACTAGTTGCACCTCATTAGTACCAGTTTAACACCCAAATATAGCCATAAGCTATAGAAAGGCCACAAGTGAGAGGGTCTTCCACGGTGCTGCAACATGTGTTGCTGCGGCTTTAGTAACTTCTGAACCATTTAACCCAGAAACATTTATTTTGTTAAAATCTGCTGAGAATGCTGCAGATGATGGATTTTGTGGCAAATGCAGCAAATCTACAATTATGCAAACATCACTGTGCCCACACAATTGCATATTGTTCCTTTGAAATAGATAAAACACTTTTTTTTAACGAAGATAAAACGATTTAAATAAGCATTGACAAAGCCAGTGTTCTTTTTGAAAGGTGAGGGGTTTGGTAATAGATGGACACCTTTGTGAATTATACTCCTAGCTGTCAATGAAAGAAACTCCCATAACACAGAAACATCAGTCTCTTCAAAAAAGTGTTATGGAAATGAGTTGAAAACTGGTTTTTGTGTTGTAGGTGTTGAAATTTAAATGTTTACACAACAAATAATTTCATAGTATATGTTTTTTGACAAAGACCAGTACTTTCTTAACTTATGTGCACAAATGTCTTTACTTCCTGAGCTGTAAATCTAACATGCTATGTTGACAGCAAGGTAAAACAAATGCAAAACTTCTGTGGTTGGTGCAAAGCACTTTATCTTTATAATAGGCTAAGGCAGCCAAACAGCCTGCACTTCCTGAACAAAAAAGGCAAAAACTAAGAGTTAAAATGTTGTGTAAGCAAATAAAGTTGAACATAATACATGCCCTGACTCAGTTACAAACCACAAACCAAAGCAATGACAAGCTATGAAGAAAACATGAATTATAATCGTTGAAGAGAGTTGAACCATAGCTTACTCCTTATCCATACTTATTGTACTTTTGTGATGTTATGAGGTATTCTGAACGGAGATCTAAAGCTGTTCAGAAGCAGAACTAAAAAATAACTGCTTGCATGGGCAATATCCTTTGGTTTAGTCATTTGTTGCAGTTTTCCTTGTCTTCGCGGTCCATAAGTTTTGCGTTTATTCTTGTAGAAGGAAGCATCTGCTCAAAACAGCAACTCTTAAAATCCTAAACACATTCACTCCTGTTATAGATGGAAAATAAACTCTGATACTCCAGTCTCTAGCTGGAATAGTCCCCCATTGAGGAAGGAGTTTGATGTACTGATCCTAATGTCACTTCTAACTC
The DNA here is from genome assembly GCF_031143425.1 of Pleurodeles waltl. Classification (NCBI taxonomy): domain Eukaryota; kingdom Metazoa; phylum Chordata; class Amphibia; order Caudata; family Salamandridae; genus Pleurodeles; species Pleurodeles waltl. Next base: position 1,421,707,677 of record NC_090445.1, read on the forward strand.
CAGGTTACCATATTACCTGCCAGGGCTGGTCAGATCAAGGGGAAGATCTGAAACAAGTCAGTCTACAGTAGGTACCCTGCTGCTCTCATTCGTAGATGCTGCTGTGCAGGAGCTGAACCTGACATGTTGAAATTGCTCTAGAGCAGTTGAACAAAATTCAGTACTGGCGTCACGTGAAAAGCGAGCTGGCTCGGATTTAGACGTTGATGTTAACAGTTGAGTATATAAAGCCACAGAGCCACAATTCGGAGGGAGGGAGGGAGAGAGAGAGAGAGAGAGAGATGTGTGTGCCTGTGACACCACTAATTTAGAAGACCAGTGCGTGCTTACAAGGTGTGTGTCTGCTACACTTCCATCTCACTTGATTTAAGTAGACCTTTTCACTTTAGTGCACAAGCAGCATTAGGAATAAAACAATTATTGAGGAGATGCAAAGAATATTTCTAAAGAGAATCACCAAAAATAAGAGAACAAAATCAGATAACGAGGAAAAGAAGTCACTATCTGATTTAAATTACTTAACATTCGTGTGTATGCCATGAGGTTAGTTGTCTACTGCATGTAAATAATAAAAGGGTGGGTAATAGAGCAATTGGACACATGAAAGCCTTGGAATTTCCATGTGTGAAAATAAAGCTTTTTTGTTATTGGAATGTTTGCATAACATACAAGTAAACAATACAGTTTCCACGAGTACACAGTCCATATATCTGTTACACATGTTTAAGCAATTTAGTGTGCTCGACGCCATGAAGCAAAAATAAAACATAACACGTGCAGCAGCGGAAGGTTACATTCACCTTGTGATTATGCCCTCTGTCTACGCCATTTTGTCGCTGGTGGCAAACTCCCGTAGTGTTGCATTTTGATCTGCAGGTATGGAGCGTGATAGGGAATGAGCTTGGCACCAGCAGTATCCCGACGGATTAGCAGAAGCACACCCCAGCCTGCCCCAGACATGCAATGAAGCAGCTTTCTTATGTCTCCCACTCACCTTGCAAACCTAATTGGGTGCTAAGTGGGCTCCAGATGTCTATTGGGTGGGATTTAGCTGGCATTATTGCTCAGTACTCTTCCAGTTTCTCTTGACAATAAGACATGTCCCTCAACCAATTCAGTGCCACTCTCCTCTTGTCCAGAAACCACATCATAGCTTTGAGTTTACAAGTTCCATCTGGAATGTCCCTGAAGTAGCCCAGCAGGGGGATCAGTGATGTTACCAGGACCATATCACAGATCACTGTATGTATACAATCAAAAACAGAGGTCCAGAACTCTGCTACTTCAGCACACCTCCAACCTACTTGTATGAGCTCAACATCAGGTGCACCTTAGCGTATACAGCGCACATCATTCAATAACCTCATCCTGTACAGTCCGACGGGTGGACGATATTGCCGCCTCTCCTCGTTCAAAACATTCTCCGAGTCTGCATGTCATTTTGTGATGCCCAGGTTTTAATCACATGGACCCCGTCCTCCATATTTGAATGTAACCTCTAATCATTTTCTTGGGGGGAAAGGAGTCAAGTACACAATCCAGCGTCCGTAAGCTCACCGGTTCTTGAGGAAAATAGTTGTGGAAGGTTTTACAGACACTACGCAGGCAATGATAAAAGAATACGCCAAGCAATTTACAGTCTGTATGAGCCTGAAGGCATTACAAACTGACAAACATGCCAGCAGGGTATATATCTCCCATCACCTCCAGCCATATACAGCCCAACTTCCGCTGAACCTTCACATCTTCCGTGGGAGGCAGCTTTGGATTGTTGGCCAGTCTCAGGCAGGCAGAATAAAGACAAGCCAACCTGTCCCTGTGGCTAAGCCAGGCCTAGGGCCATACAGTACGTTTAACAGTGCTAATTATGTCTCTTGCAGCGTATAGGTATAACACACATTGCAGTCACCAAGGAACACAGGTCAGCGTTATGAAGATATACTGCAACATGAGCCAGGTACAGTGTGGGATGAACCAAGTAGTGCACAAACTGAGCCTACTCACAGAAGTAATACAATTCTATATCAGGTACACCTATTCCTCCCTGTTCGAGTGGTAGAGTTATTAACGCCCAGGACAATCTCGGCTGTCTGCCAGCCCATGCCAGGATAGTCAAGAGAGAGCTGACTTGGTCAAAGAGGTCCTAGTGAGTGGAATGGGAATGTTTACAAAATGTGTGAAAATAAAGTTGCACGCGGTGATGTAAATCTATCGAACAGACCTGGGTGAATCTATGTAGCACAATTTATGACTAGTTCTTAATTTGAGCTGGTGGTTTCCAGTGCTTGGCACTGGCACATAATTGTCAACACCGGCTCTTTTTGTAGTCTGC